>NW_027658383.1:0-155000 GCF_041902795.1 Electrophorus electricus | reverse complement strand
ACTCACTCACTCATTCTTTCTACATACACACTATCACTGTATCACTATCACAACATGTATTGTGTGTGTTTGCACATATGTACTGATCTGTAAGTGTGAGGAATTTTTCTCCTTCTCTCTGCAGGCTGGTTAACTGCAGTATTACAGATAAAGGTTGTGCTGCTCTGGCTTCAGCTCTGAGGTCAAACCCCTCATCACATCTGAGAGAGCTGAATCTGAACTCCAATAAACCAGGAGACTCAGGAGTGAAGCAGCTCTCTGCTCTACTGGAGAATCCACACTGTAAACTGGAGAAACTACAGTGAGTTACTGACTTGCTCTCTCTCACATACACACAGGCACACACAGACACACACACAGTCAATATCCTCTCACTCTCACACGCAAGCACACACACATACACAGCATGAGAGGATGTTGTCAGTATCCTCTCACACACACTGTCAGTATCCTCACACACACACACACACACACACACACACACACACACACTCAATATCATCACACTCACAGTCAGTATCCTCATGCACACGCGCGCGCACACACACATACCATCAGAATCCTCTCACACACACACACACAGTCATTATCCTCTCTCACTGACACACACACACACACACACACCTTTCCGTAACACCCCTCCCCATACACAAACAACAAAACATGCCCAAAACGTCAACATCTGGAAAGAGCATCTGCCACTACATTTTCTGAACCCTTTTTATGTTTGATGTCAATATTAAACACTTGTTTAATCAGAGACCAACGCATTAAGCGTTGATTGGCATTAGCCATATTCTGCAAGAACACGAGCGGATTGTGATCAGTGTATATGGTAATGGGGCCCGGACGACCACCAAGGTACACCTCAAAATGTTGTAACACTAGGAGGAGCGCAAGGGCCTCCTTCTCAGTAGTGCTATAGGCCAGCTGATGTTTCACAAACTTTCTAGAAAAATTACAAATAGGGTGATCTAGACCTTGTGAGTCCTCTTGCAGGAGGACAGCACCGGCTCCACTACCACTGGCATCTACCTCAAGTGTAAAAGGACGAGTAAAATCAGCGGTTGCTAGAACAGGAGTGCTGAATCAGCTTTCACTGAGTCAAATGCATCTTGACAGGGTTGTGACCATTCAAAAAGGGTGGTGTCACAAAGCAAATTTGTGAGGGGTTAAACAACATCAGAGAAGTTCCTACAAAAGCAACGATAAAAACCTGCCATGCCCAAAAAGCGTCGGAGTTGTCTTTTCATCTCTGGGGCAGGAAAAGACTTGATTGCTTGTACTTTGGCATCAATAGGACGCACACTACCACAACCCACCAGTTTCCCCAAGTAGGCAACCTCACTCTTACCAAAATCACATTTTTCAAGATTAAGCACAATGGAGGCATCCAATAGCTTCTTAAAAACAAGATCAAGCAACTGTACATGTTGTTCCCAAGTTTTGGTATACACAACCACATCATCCAAACAGACTTCACAGTTAGGCACGTCATCTAAAATCATAATCATCAAACGCTGAAAGGTAGAAGGGCATTTTAAGACTGAAAGGCATTACCGTCTATTGTAGAAAACAGTCAGGGGTAGCAAATGCCAAAATGTCAGATGCATGAGAGGTTAATGGAGCTTGCTAATATCCCTAAAGTAAATCAAGCTTACTTACAAATCTAGCTGAACCCCACCTTATCCACACAATCCTCCATTCTAGGCATTGGGAAGGAACCAGAAACAATAACTGCATTAATTTTTCTGTAGTCAGTGTAGAAGCGGTATGTGCCATCTGGTTTTAGCACCAGAAAGCATGGGGAACACCAGGCACTAACACTAGGGATAGCAAGATGATTTTCTAACAAATACTTGGTTTCTTGATTTAGCAATGTACATTTCTGGGGATTGGTGTGATATGGGTGTTGTCTAATGGGTGAATGAGAATCAACATCAATGTCATGCTGAAGGACAGTTGTACGAGTGGAAACGTCTGAAAATAATGTGAGGTATTTCTGAATGAGACTGCTGATGAGAGTGCTCTGGGTGAAGACTTAGACTCAAGGGGCTCATCGTCATTGGAGTTTCCTGATTCCATTTCCAACCCCAAAAGTGGGATCCTCGTGGAGGGACTCCTTCACCTTCATTGAAGAGTACATAAAGCGATCGGAATCCACGTCTGACCGGAGACTACTGTTGTCATAGTTCTCACATTAACAAGGGAGATAACCAGAGACAGGTATGACACATGGGTGGGGTGTGGCAATGAAGACACACACACGTGACGTCAAACAAACAGCGAGGAGTCTAGGAGGAGGGGGCCATGCCATGACAGTGTATATTTATATATGTGACATCTGCTCTGATCTTTGACGTGGGATCCAGTCAGGAGAGTGGAGGGGAGCAAGGTGACTCCCATGATGCTGTGTGCCTGTCACGTCTACAGACCGGAGCATTCCCCGTTTCCCAGGCAACCTAGTAACTTCTGGGGTTTTGTCATTCTCTATGGATGCCTGTCTCCTCCCCTTTGTCTCCAACTGTTTCTGATGTATCCCTGATTATAGTCTTATACAAAAAAAAAACGTTCCTATGTATCTTGTTTGACAGTTATTGTTTCTCCTCGCTTATGGTTAGCTTTTGTTTCTCCTTGTGCCTTCGTTGATATGTGTTTGATAATATGTCTCTCTTGGTTGTTGGTTAGTTCTCGTCGGTCTTTGTTTCGCTTTGTTTTGGTTAGAGTGTGTTTGTCTTTCATTGTGTTTGTGATAAGAACCTGTGTTACACCTAGCTCCTTGCTCCTGTTTTGTTTGTTTACATCTCATTTGTGCTCTCCCTCTGTGTTTGCCGTGTACGCTGCCTTTCCCGTAAATGCTTACCCGGTATTGCTGTCTGTCTTTGATTTTGTTCAGTGTTTGTTTGTTTATTAAAACTAAGTGTTTCTTTATCCTATTTGTCACAATCGTTTTGGTTTTACTTGTTAGTTCCATTTCACGTAACACGCAAGGTGTCGGCACTTCACACGTGTGTTCCTGTTGTTTTTCTATCCTTTATATTTCATTTTGTTAAAATCATGCTATATGGAGCTGTCTTTAATCGTATTAGCTTTTCAAAGCTTCAAATGTGAAGTTTTACATTCATTTTTGTAGACATTTGTTAATCCCAGTTATCTCATTCTTTCTTGCATTATGCACTGGCTCACCGTATCACTGTATGTGACAGTTTTTCTTCCGAAAGCTTGCCTGAACGTTGGCATATTTTGACAGTTTTCAGTCTGTTCTGCCTTGCTTTCCTTTATGCAGTTTTCCATGCTTGGTTAAATATGTGGGTTCAGAGCTGGAATAAATAATAACATACCCATTAAAGATGCTCCTACATGCTGCAGTGTGTCTTTCCATTTTTTATTTTTGTTCATTTATTTTTTTTGGCAACTAATAAGTTAAAAACAATTTGCAGACACTTCAATACTGAACAAAGCAGAATATCCCGATACATTTTTTGATAGTTTACATCAGTTTCCAGGATACATTCCAAGAACAGATCTTAAGCTTTACAGCATTTGGCAGGCGCTCTTATTCAAAGCAAATTACATTTTAAAGCAAATTCTAGCTGGTTATTCATTAATAGGTCTTTGTTATTGCTGTACATCAAAAAAGATGTAATACCAATAATATACAAGAATCTTTCTAAAAGAGCAAGAATTTGCCTCTCAAAAACAAGACATGCCTCTCTTGTCTGCATCAAAATTTCTGTTTGTCTTAAAAGTCAAATCCTAAAACCTTAGCCGGTTACTTGTGCACAACCAGAATTTTTGATGCACTTTGTTCCTCACTGCACTAGTGCTCTGCATATGTAAAAATGAAGACCCAGAACATGCAAAGATGTCATCAAAATATAGAATAGTTGTTTTGAGGAATCTAAAATCTATGATTGTCAATATTTGTTTATCACAGCATAATCACAGCTGCTATCTAGTGTAACTAGTTAAGAGTGCATTTTGACCAATATCTACCTAAAGTAAGCTACTTTGAGTGATTAACTACCTAACCTAGCTATTTCCTTTACTTAACTATTTTGTCCTGACATGTTTGAATCAAAACGAAATGAAAATCTATCCTGATTGTTTGCTGAATCAATTCTTGATGATTCAGGGTAGCTAGCTAACCTAGTGAATTTAGCCACCTGGTCAAAGTGTAAAAGCCATGATTATTAAGGTTGTCTGCCAGATTTAATTAAAAAAAAGAAAGAAACAAGTTCACATGAAATGGGCCTTAATGAAGACATTGCTTTAGCCAAAGAAATCTAATCATTTCCAATGTACCATTACAGGAGGAGAAAAAACACCAAAATCTAGGTTGAAGTTTAAGGTAACATGTTAACTAATCATCGGCATGTGAGTGACTATAACAGCTGATACCTGCTTGTAAAGTGTTCTTGAGTCTGAGAAAGGTGCTATATAAATGTTAATAATAATAATAATAATAATAATAATAATAATAATAATAATAATAAAAATAATAGGTAGCAAGATTAAACAAAAAGCATCAGGGAGATGAGGAAGAAAATATGTTACTTGCAGGTTTGTCAGCATCGGGAGATTTACATTTGGGTTCTTATAATGCGCCACATAAAAAAGTGAACAGAGCTCGAATGATGTGATATTGTTAAGGGACTGAGGGGGCAAAACATTCAATTAATATTACAAATACAACAAATTTTATACACATTTACCGTGTATATGTGAATGGTTTATACATTGAAAAAATGCATCAAAAACAAATAAGATGAACAGTTGCATAGCTGGATAGGCCTAATATATTAATGGACAGAACACCGGAGCTTTTTGCCGAAGCAACGTCTGCGCTTGAGAGGAAATAAGATATTTTAACTTACACTAACTATCAATCAAAAGGTCCAGTAATACACAGTCCAGAAGTACATTTTAGTAATGGTAAAACGAGACAGCCGTGTTTATGTCGTCACACCTGCTGTTTGTGACGTCACAGAAGCAGATATATAAAAAGGCTTAACTGGCGTCATGGTTACCATTTTGACAGAGTGCGCAAACTGGACAAACCAAACTACGAACTACAAGGATATTCAACAATTGTTTTTTCACATTTTCCTGTGGATAAATTGGATTATTGTCAGTTAGACATTTCTCCGATATCAAAGGTAGGCCTAACTATCCTCTTTAAGGCAAACTGGGAAACGTCTATATGAAAAGAATGCATAAAGGAAATAATTTCCATGTGTTATTTAGATTGAGACGTCGTGTGTTTATATACAAAGCGTATTATTTCTCTTGAAAAGTGCTGGGTTTTGGATTCGTTTCTGATGTCCCTTAAATTTGCATCCCTTTTATCATCGATGGCACGTGCGTTCACTTAAATCAGCGCTTGGACTAAAAGGAAGAACGTCCACATTTATGGCGTTTGTATACTTGTCGGCGTCGAAAAGTATCAGCAATGTAGTTTAAGATATATTTGTAATACAACTTTTGTATTTTGATTAAAATTCATTTTCGTTTCACGAAATATCAGTTGCGCTGCGTTTTGACATTGTGTGACATTATAGGAGTTTTCAGATTATAATCATGAACGTTTTCAGATTCTGTCATTAGAAACACGATGACTAAAACATGTGTGTTACTTAAATGAATTAATAAATGAAGGAAAGATTGCTTGTAGATGAAACATTACCATTTTTACTTTCAAAAAGTGTTGGGGATAAAAATAGCCATTTAGGAATGTTACAATCTGATTTTCAACCGTAGTGACATGTAGCATCCTCATCATAATTTACGCATATGCCCGTGAACAAATTAAAATAGTTACTCTTGTGCTGATCATTTTAAGAGAATATTGAATAGATTAAGAAAAGTGTCACGGCCCGCGTGCTGCAGGGCAAGGAGCAGGACTCACAGACCTCTCTCGTCCCAGAAAAACATTTATTAGACACAAAAGATTAGTAATCAACGGTAACTGCACTCATATGTAACAAACCATTGCAGCGTGAACATGGGGACAGGCAGAAACACACATAACGAGTACAACCAGTAAACAATGAACAATAACACTAACATGAACGTGTACACATGTACGATGACCGACATCGAACGAAACACACACAGTTTAGAGGTATAATTTAATATTTATTTGTAAAGTATTTCAAGATTTTATATATTTTCTGGTTTTCCACAGTGAGATCATCATGAGGGGAACAGGAAGTACAAACAAGAACTTCTTCCCTGATGTGAAGACCATCCCAGCTCCAGAAAAAAGCCCTACAGAGGCAATGGCCAACCCAAAAATTTCTCCTTTTCATTTCGTTAATTCGCACAGAGGAGGAAGCAGCATCTATTTCCCAGACATTTCTGGAGTGCCCCAGAGGAAGCAATATAAACCTCAAAACCTGAGAAAATCTGGCATGGGCACAACATTATCGGCAGTGCTGAAGGCCACGGATGTAAAAAATGGTGGAAAGTCAACAGGCAGACTCCTGGATGAAGGTCAGCGATGCAGCAAATCTCGGTTCCCTTCTCTGGTTGTAGAGCCACACACCAAGAGCAGTGCTGTGAGTGTGAAGGCTGATCACACTCCACCAGCTCCATCCATCTCAAGGCTACCCGCCCTCCACCCAAAGCTGGCAGCTCTCAAACAAAAAAGCCCAAAGCCTGCTGTGACCCTGCATGTCCCCCACAAACATGTCAGGGAAGTCCCAGGAAAGGTGCAGGACAAGCACAGTGAGGTGAACTCCACATTTTACACCAGGCCAGAAGTGGGTGAGGTCCTCTACCAGGACCTGGAGAGGCTAACGTCAGTGTGCCTCCAAGGTCGAAGCTTCCCAGCACCAGTATGACCTGAGCTGCCACAAACCGCTGCTCATCAGGACGGCGACCTTACATAAGCTAGAGAGCAGAGCTGCGCGCCCAGCTCCGCCTGCCCCCTCCCTGGTGCCACGTCGCAACCGTGTGCCCCGGCCATGCAAGACTGAGGATAAAAACAAGAGGCAGGACAAGTGCCAGGATGGCCAGGCTGCCTCTACTTCCCCTGGAGCCAAAGAAACATCTGTCGTGAAGATTTACTCCTGCAGCAGTGATAACAGACAAATGCGAGTATAAACTGAATGAAGCTAGCTAGAGTTCTCAAGTATGAGCAATTAGCCAGCTAACTAGCTAGCTATGTCGCCAGGTACCTTTAGGATCAGAGTACAGGTCGCATCAAACTTGTCCTGATCCAACGGAAAAGGCTCCCGATCCTCCAATTCTGCGAAAGATGTTTAAATAACCAGTGAAATATTTAACAAAAAGAATGTGGCTAGCTAGCTACAACATAGCCTTAGCTAAATATTAGCCGTTAAAAGGGTAAATTAGTTAGCGCTAGCTAAGAAGCTGAATTTCTTTTTTGTTACTGCAGCAATCCGTTGCCTTAGAAACAATAAAATGCAAACAAAAAACCCCTTTATGCTAAATTTAGTTATTAAATAGACGGGGTCTGACCGAAGAGAAACACTATGTTGTATCCATGACGGCGGAAGGTGATGTTACAAAAGTCGTAGAAGAGTGTGATTAAAACAGACGAACAAGCTAGCGTTAGCTAAGATAAGCTAAGCAACTAGCCAGCGTCATATAGTAGTTAGTTCTGCGAGGAATCAAGCTACGGCAGCTAGTTAGCTAGATAACTTATGTAGTTAGCTGGCCTGACTTTCAAATACAATAGTCCGTTCTTCGCTAGCTTGGTTAGTTAGCTAACTCACGGTCGCTGGGCTCAGTGTGGGTCGCAGCTTCTTCCACCGCCTGCTGCCGATCCCGGACACGCCACCTGTAAACAAGAAAAGAAGTGACAGCTACGGCTGAAATGCCAGCGGCACAAAGGACCGCCGGTCGAAGCCGGATACTAAGGACACGCAGAAGAAACTTCATATTCATAGCAGAGGATTCTGTTTAAGTGTAATGTAGCTCGAGCAAACTCTGAAAGCGCCTTGTTAGTTTGAGGGTCGGTATACGACTGAATGGTTTTAGGGTTTTGGCTTCGTCACCGTTCCACATAACATTCGATCACCTTGGTGATCTAAATTTATGTCAAAACATCTTGTTTTCCCAGACTACAATATGCAAAATTACACGTAGCAACGTGAGAGAAAACATTTAAAAAAAAATAGGCAAATGTTGGCAAAAGAGGAATTACCCGATACAGAGTAACAGCCTAAAAAAACGCCACAAAAAATATGTTGTCTCTATTTTTAAGGCTAATTTGCTAAAACGTTTTCATTATTACTTTGATATTCATCTGCAGGCCACATTTGGCACAAAAGTAGAAAAAGTCATAAAGACTGAATAACAGTGCTATTCAGTCATTCTTTCTGATTCATGCATGCGTGTATTCATTATTTAAAGGGCACATATGAAAAATTAACCTTTTAAGTGCTTGTGCACATATATTTGGCTATCTTGAGTGCCTACCAACACACCAACTGTGAAATAAGACAACTCAGTGTGATGGAAAATATTATTTGATCATGTATTATCATGTGATTCATATGTGATGATTCCTATATAATTATGTTAATCCTTTCCATCATATAATCCTATATGAATGGTTTAGTCTGCATACTCTGTCTCTGTATATTGTGTGAACAAATGATTGTGTTGTGACCTGCAGGGGTCGTAAAGAGGGATTAGGCTTTTGTTTTCTTGCAAATGGTGTCTGTCCTTTGAAGCGTCCTGGCATATGCAGGAATGTTCATCACCAAATGGAGCAGGGAGTGCGTGAACAAGATCACAGAGCACCACCTCCCTGGGGAGGGGGTTGAAGTTTAGATATAAGGAGTAGTCAGTCTACCCCTTTAGAGCTTTCGCTTTCGAGCATTAGCCCTCACACAGCTGTGTGTCCTTTTGTGTGTCCTATTTTCGTTATTAAATGACTCTCTTAATCACGTGTGACTTGCTGTTTGTTCAAAATTCCACCACATCAGTCAGCATTTTAGTGGGCTGCCTATGTCAGAAAACATGAACTAAAACAAGCTGTTCAGATTTGGCTTCCCTTTCTACCCCAAAAGGGAGCCATTCGCTTTATGCCACCCCCGGTCTCAGTGTCTGCACCCACGGCTTGATAACTACCTTTGCGGAAGTGCGCAATTTCTTTTGTCACACACGCCAGGTCCGCTATCACGTTGAAGGTAAGAGCCAACCCAGGCCATTTCAGTGAACACGTGTTATCTCCAACTCTAGGAGTCATGTTACATAGCTCATGGATGCTTTTCCTAAAATTGTAAACATTGCTTTTGCCTACCAACAAAAAATAAACATAAATGAATAATGTCTAATTGTATCAGGTCACTACTAATTCAACTCCCATCTTAATGTGCTTTTCTCAGCACAATCTACTGCATATTTGTTGTTTCTGATCATGCTGAGCTTTAGGAAATTAAGGACATTCACGTTTTGCCTTGGATTCATGTGGTAGCATAAGACAGGTGGATATTACTTCCCAAAACTGCTCAACAGCAGTAAACAAATTCATTCTTCTCCCAGCTGTCTGTCTATTTCTTCTTATAGTTTGGGTGTCTCAACCAAACCTACCTCTATGATAATGGCCTTGGGATGTTCTTCATAGTTTATTTGTTCTTATTCCATCTCTGGATCAAATCCTGTGGGGACTGACCAGTACAGGATCAGAGATCAATGTGGATCTCTGAGCTTTCTATCCATCAGGTGATGGTCATGTCTTTGTAGTTAGGTGGGTCTTAGAACGCAGTGTAGATCTACACCTTGAATGCATATTTGTCGACTGGAGTTTGGAAAGGATTCTGCCCCTAGACACACCCACTTCATTATACTGGCTCTCAACTTAAATTGTAAAGTGAGTGCTTGTAGGTTATTCAACAAAACATAAGCCCCTCCTGATGATGGAATAAGGAGATATATCCCAGATTTATTCCCCTATCTTATTTTCAGTCATAGTTTAGATTAACAAAAGCTACTTTTGTTTATGCATATTACTTGACTGATTAACTGGTTGGACCACGCATAAGAGTTAATGAGGAAAATACTGAATCACTCAAATGCCATTTCTGGATACATTCAACGTAAAACATGTTAGCCTGTAACTCACTAATGATGCATACAACAAACACTGAAGGTGAAAACAAGAAAATGTGACTCCCTTACAATGAAAGAAAATCATTTATTGATAAATATTTATAAAGCTGTAACAAACATTATTTACAAAATGTACAAAACATGATGAGGACGACTGCAGTGGTGATGATCTGGTGATGACCACTCCATGGATGGTGATTTTGTCCAACTCTTCGACGATGGTGATGGCACTAATAATCCTGAAGGATCAATTCTCTATGGCGATCGGTCCGCTGATTGGCCTTGTCTTTGTAGTCTGGTGTAGACCACAAAGTCTCAAATTAGCCTGAAGAACATCTTGTAAAGCCTTGTTGTTCTGGCCTGGTCCAAAAACTGATGTTGGCCTCTTGTCCTGGTGGGTTTCTTGGTGAGCTTCAGGTTGTCCCGTTGTCTGTAATCCAGGAAAAAGCCTGCACTGGAGACCTGCATGATGGAAAAGCAGGAAAAAGACTCAGCAAACATGGTTAGATGTTTTACTGAGAAATCTGGGAGATGTTTTAGGGTGACACAAACCTAAAAAGATGGAAAATTAAACAGGTGTAGGGGGTAAAGGGAAAAGAGAAGAAAGGTACAGACCTAAACTGCTCCAGTTTGGTGATCAGTCCATGTGATGCTCAAGCTTCTTGCGCCAACAGGTCAAGACCTAGGCCTCACATGGCTATGTGAAAACAGACTGCATCTGAAAAACACCCACATGCATACAAGAGCATTGAGGGTAAAAGAAATTGTATGATACATAGCATATAATAAATCCTAAATGTGTATAATGTCAATCAAAGTGTTCTGTGGGTTATTAAAAGCCTGGAGGAGGAGGTGGAGGGGGTCCTCTTGGTGATCATGGTCCGTTAGAAAACACAGCGGGGTGCAGCGTCTCGACGGTCTGGGTGTGACTGTACTCAGATGACCTGAAAAGGCCATCTGAATCGATGGAAACACCCTTAAACGTCATGGACACCATGGTTTGCTGCAAAATACACACAGAGTAAAAATGTCACAAAATATAATTTTCTTAAAATGCCCACATCTCAAGCAAGTCTAATTCAAACAGATGCATTCAGGCAGGAGAAAGCACTAACCAGAAAAATATTCTGCACCGATGACTCTGTTGACTCGGCGCACAGGTAGAAGGTCGCCCCAGTGATGCCGGTTCCTCTGCGCTGAATTAACGGAGTAGATCCTGATTAATGTGACTCAAAATGGGACAAGCTAGTTAAAATGCTTTTAGTTGAGACAGATATTTACCTTGATGCAGGCCACAGCATTAACGCTGGCAAAGTTCTGGAGGGTAAGCTGCAAAAGCAATAAAAAGGTTAGGTGAGGGAAACAACCGTCATGTCCATTCTCACTGAAATTGGGAACTTGTTCCCATGACTTAGACTCACCTCTGCACACACGTGGTAAAATGTATTGCTGAGCACCCACCAGTGCTCGCTCTCCAGCCCACTGTAGATGGATTTGTGCTGGAGCTTCACCTCTACCATCTACAATCATGCAGAAAAAAAGCATCTCAATCAACGTTACCACGACACCGGCTAGTGGAAACTCTCAGCTAACAAAATGTTTCTCTGTGCCAAAAGGCCTATTATAAAATGATTAAAAATTCAAGGGAACCTTTGTATCTGCAGAAAACATCTGCGATAAGGTGTAGGCAAACATCCTGTTTGCGTTGTGCAGAGTTTGGAGAGGCTGATACATGGTCAGTAAAAAAAAAGAAAATACATTGTTTAGGCAAGATTGCAACTATGAAGGGAAAGCAAAACAAAAACTTGTTACATTGCATTTAAGAAGAATGTGCAAGATCTATATTTTACAATAACTGTGACCATAGCGTCGCGAAAAAAGACGCAGTGGAAGTTAGCTGTTCTGCACAGAAACCTCCTCCTGAAGCAGTGATAACAGACAAACGCGAGTATAAACTGAATGAAGCTAGCTAGAGTTCTCAAGTATGAGCAATTAGCCAGCTAACTAGCTAGCTATGTCGCCAGGTACCTTTAGGATCAGAGTACAGGTCGCATCAAACTTGTCCTGATCCAACGGAAAAGGCTCCCGATCCTCCAGTTCTGCGAAAGATGTTTAAATAACCAGTGAAATATTTAACAAAAAGAATGTGGCTAGCTAGCTACAACATAGCCTTAGCTAAATATTAGCCGTTAAAAGGGTAAATTAGTTAGCGCTAGCTAAGAAGCTGAATTTCTTTTTTGTTACTGCAGCAATCCGTTGCCTTAGAAACAATAAAATGCAAACAAAAAACCCCTTTATGCTAAATTTAGTTATTAAATAGACGGGGTCTGACCGAAGAGAAACACTATGTTGTATCCATGACGGCGGAAGGTGATGTTACAAAAGTCGTAGAAGAGTGTGATTAAAACAGACGAACAAGCTAGCGTTAGCTAAGATAAGCTAAGCAACTAGCCAGCGTCATATAGTAGTTAGTTCTGCGAGGAATCAAGCTACGGCAGCTAGTTAGCTAGATAACTTATGTAGTTAGCTGGCCTGACTTTCAAATACAATAGTCCGTTCTTCGCTAGCTTGGTTAGTTAGCTAACTCACGGTCGCTGGGCTCAGTGTGGGTCGCAGCTTCTTCCACCGCCTGCTGCCGATCCCGGACACGCCACCTGTAAACAAGAAAAGAAGTGACAGCTACGGCTGAAATGCCAGCGGCACAAAGGACCGCCGGTCGAAGCCGGATACTAAGGACACGCAGAAGAAACTTCATATTCATAGCAGAGGATTCTGTTTAAGTGTAATGTAGCTCGAGCAAACTCTGAAAGCGCCTTGTTAGTTTGAGGGTCGGTATACGACTGAATGGTTTTAGGGTTTTGGCTTCGTCACCGTTCCACATAACATTCGATCACCTTGGTGATCTAAATTTATGTCAAAACATCTTGTTTTCCCAGACTACAATATGCAAAATTACACGTAGCAACGTGAGAGAAAACATTTAAAAAAAAATAGGCAAATGTTGGCAAAAGAGGAATTACCCGATACAGAGTAACAGCCTAAAAAAACGCCACAAAAAATATGTTGTCTCTATTTTTAAGGCTAATTTGCTAAAACGTTTTCATTATTACTTTGATATTCATCTGCAGGCCACATTTGGCACAAAAGTAGAAAAAGTCATAAAGACTGAATAACAGTGCTATTCAGTCATTCTTTCTGATTCATGCATGCGTGTATTCATTATTTAAAGGGCACATATGAAAAATTAACCTTTTAAGTGCTTGTGCACATATATTTGGCTATCTTGAGTGCCTACCAACACACCAACTGTGAAATAAGACAACTCAGTGTGATGGAAAATATTATTTGATCATGTATTATCATGTGATTCATATGTGATGATTCCTATATAATTATGTTAATCCTTTCCATCATATAATCCTATATGAATGGTTTAGTCTGCATACTCTGTCTCTGTATATTGTGTGAACAAATGATTGTGTTGTGACCTGCAGGGGTCGTAAAGAGGGATTAGGCTTTTGTTTTCTTGCAAATGGTGTCTGTCCTTTGAAGCGTCCTGGCATATGCAGGAATGTTCATCACCAAATGGAGCAGGGAGTGCGTGAACAAGATCACAGAGCACCACCTCCCTGGGGAGGGGGTTGAAGTTTAGATATAAGGAGTAGTCAGTCTACCCCTTTAGAGCTTTCGCTTTCGAGCATTAGCCCTCACACAGCTGTGTGTCCTTTTGTGTGTCCTATTTTCGTTATTAAATGACTCTCTTAATCACGTGTGACTTGCTGTTTGTTCAAAATTCCACCACATCAGTAAGCATTTTAGTGGGCTGCCCATGTCAGAAAACATGAACTAAAACAAGCTGTTCAGATTTGGCTTCCCTTTCTACCCCAAAAGGGAGCCATTCGCTTTATGCCACCCCCGGTCTCAGTGTCTGCACCCACGGCTTGATAACTACCTTTGCGGAAGTGCGCAATTTATTTTGTCACACACGCCAGGTCCGCTATCACGTTGAAGGTAAGAGCCAACCCAGGCCATTTCAGTGAACACGTGTTATCTCCAACTCTAGGAGTCATGTTACATAGCTCATGGATGCTTTTCCTAAAATTGTAAACATTGCTTTTGCCTACCAACAAAAAATAAACATAAATGAATAATGTCTAATTGTATCAGGTCACTACTAATTCAACTCCCATCTTAATGTGCTTTTCTCAGCACAATCTACTGCATATTTGTTGTTTCTGACAATGCTGAGCTTTAGGAAATTAAGGACATTCACGTTTTGCCTTGGATTCATGTGGTAGCATAAGACAGGTGGATATTACTTCCCAAAACTGCTCAACAGCAGTAAACAAATTCATTCTTCTCCCAGCTGTCTGTCTATTTCTTCTTATAGTTTGGGTGTCTCAACCAAACCTACCTCTATGATAACGGCCTTGGGATGTTCTTCATAGTTTATTTGTTCTTATTCCATCTCTGGATCAAATCCTGTGGGGACTGACCAGTACAGGATCAGAGATCAATGTGGATCTCTGAGCTTTCTATCCATCAGGTGATGGTCATGTCTTTGTAGTTAGGTGGGTCTTAGAACGCAGTGTAGATCTACACCTTGAATGCATATTTGTCGACTGGAGTTTGGAAAGGATTCTGCCCCTAGACACACCCACTTCATTATACTGGCTCTCAACTTAAATTGTAAAGTGAGTGCTTGTAGGTTATTCAACAAAACATAAGCCCCTCCTGATGATGGAATAAGGAGATATATCCCAGATTTATTCCCCTATCTTATTTTCAGTCATAGTTTAGATTAACAAAAGCTACTTTTGTTTATGCATATTACTTGACTGATTAACTGGTTGGACCACGCATAAGAGTTAATGAGGAAAATACTGAATCACTCGAATGCCATTTCTGGATACATTCAACGTAAAACATGTTAGCCTGTAACTCACTAATGATGCATACAACAAACACTGAAGGTGAAAACAAGAAAATGTGACTCCCTTACAATGAAAGAAAATCATTTATTGATAAATATTTATAAAGCTGTAACAAACATTATTTACAAAATGTACAAAACATGATGAGGACGACTGCAGTGGTGATGATCTGGTGATGACCACTCCATGGATGGTGATTTTGTCCAACTCTTCGACGATGGTGATGGCACTAATAATCCTGAAGGATCAATTCTCTATGGCGATCGGTCCGCTGATTGGCCTTGTCTTTGTAGTCTGGTGTAGACCACAAAGTCTCAAATTATCCTGAAGAACATCTTGTAAAGCCTTGTTGTTCTGGCCTGGTCCAAAAACTGATGTTGGCCTCTTGTCCTGGTGGGTTTCTTGGTGAGCTTCAGGTTGTCCCGTTGTCTGTAATCCAGGAAAAAGCCTGCACTGGAGACCTGCATGATGGAAAAGCAGGAAAAAGACTCAGCAAACATGGTTAGATGTTTTACTGAGAAATCTGGGAGATGTTTTAGGGTGACACAAACCTAAAAAGATGGAAAATTAAACAGGTGTAGGGGGTAAAGGGAAAAGAGAAGAAAGGTACAGACCTAAACTGCTCCAGTTTGGTGATCAGTCCATGTGATGCTCAAGCTTCTTGCGCCAACAGGTCAAGACCTAGGCCTCACATGGCTATGTGAAAACAGACTGCATCTGAAAAACACCCACATGCATACAAGAGCATTGAGGGTAAAAGAAATTGTATGATACATAGCATATAATAAATCCTAAATGTGTATAATGTCAATCAAAGTGTTCTGTGGGTTATTAAAAGCCTGGAGGAGGAGGTGGAGGGGGTCCTCTTGGTGATCATGGTCCGTTAGAAAACACAGCGGGGTGCAGCGTCTCGACGGTCTGGGTGTGACTGTACTCAGATGACCTGAAAAGGCCATCTGAATCGATGGAAACACCCTTAAACGTCATGGACACCATGGTTTGCTGCAAAATACACACAGAGTAAAAATGTCACAAAATATAATTTTCTTAAAATGCCCACATCTCAAGCAAGTCTAATTCAAACAGATGCATTCAGGCAGGAGAAAGCACTAACCAGAAAAATATTCTGCACCGATGACTCTGTTGACTCGGCGCACAGGTAGAAGGTCGCCCCAGTGATGCCGGTTCCTCTGCGCTGAATTAACGGAGTAGATCCTGATTAATGTGACTCAAAATGGGACAAGCTAGTTAAAATGCTTTTAGTTGAGACAGATATTTACCTTGATGCAGGCCACAGCATTAACGCTGGCAAAGTTCTGGAGGGTAAGCTGCAAAAGCAATAAAAAGGTTAGGTGAGGGAAACAACCGTCATGTCCATTCTCACAGAAATTGGGAACTTGTTCCCATGACTTAGACTCACCTCTGCACACACGTGGTAAAATGTATTGCTGAGCACCCACCAGTGCTCGCTCTCCAGCCCACTGTAGATGGATTTGTGCTGGAGCTTCACCTCTACCATCTACAATCATGCAGAAAAAAAGCATCTCAATCAACGTTACCACGACACCGGCTAGTGGAAACTCTCAGCTAACAAAATGTTTCTCTGTGCCAAAAGGCCTATTATAAAATGATTAAAAATTCAAGGGAACCTTTGTATCTGCAGAAAACATCTGCGATAAGGTGTAGGCAAACATCCTGTTTGCGTTGTGCAGAGTTTGGAGAGGCTGATACATGGTCAGTAAAAAAAAAGAAAATACATTGTTTAGGCAAGATTGCAACTATGAAGGGAAAGCAAAACAAAAACTTGTTACATTGCATTTAAGAAGAATGTGCAAGATCTATATTTTACAATAACTGTGACCATAGCGTCGCGAAAAAAGACGCAGTGGAAGTTAGCTGTTCTGCACAGAAACCTCCTCCTGAAGCAGTGATAACAGACAAACGCGAGTATAAACTGAATGAAGCTAGCTAGAGTTCTCAAGTATGAGCAATTAGCCAGCTAACTAGCTAGCTATGTCGCCAGGTACCTTTAGGATCAGAGTACAGGTCGCATCAAACTTGTCCTGATCCAACGGAAAAGGCTCCCGATCCTCCAGTTCTGCGAAAGATGTTTAAATAACCAGTGAAATATTTAACAAAAAGAATGTGGCTAGCTAGCTACAACATAGCCTTAGCTAAATATTAGCCGTTAAAAGGGTAAATTAGTTAGCGCTAGCTAAGAAGCTGAATTTCTTTTTTGTTACTGCAGCAATCCGTTGCCTTAGAAACAATAAAATGCAAACAAAAAACCCCTTTATGCTAAATTTAGTTATTAAATAGACGGGGTCTGACCGAAGAGAAACACTATGTTGTATCCATGACGGCGGAAGGTGATGTTACAAAAGTCGTAGAAGAGTGTGATTAAAACAGACGAACAAGCTAGCGTTAGCTAAGATAAGCTAAGCAACTAGCCAGCGTCATATAGTAGTTAGTTCTGCGAGGAATCAAGCTACGGCAGCTAGTTAGCTAGATAACTTATGTAGTTAGCTGGCCTGACTTTCAAATACAATAGTCCGTTCTTCGCTAGCTTGGTTAGTTAGCTAACTCACGGTCGCTGGGCTCAGTGTGGGTCGCAGCTTCTTCCACCGCCTGCTGCCGATCCCGGACACGCCACCTGTAAACAAGAAAAGAAGTGACAGCTACGGCTGAAATGCCAGCGGCACAAAGGACCGCCGGTCGAAGCCGGATACTAAGGACACGCAGAAGAAACTTCATATTCATAGCAGAGGATTCTGTTTAAGTGTAATGTAGCTCGAGCAAACTCTGAAAGCGCCTTGTTAGTTTGAGGGTCGGTATACGACTGAATGGTTTTAGGGTTTTGGCTTCGTCACCGTTCCACATAACATTCGATCACCTTGGTGATCTAAATTTATGTCAAAACATCTTGTTTTCCCAGACTACAATATGCAAAATTACACGTAGCAACGTGAGAGAAAACATTTAAAAAAAAATAGGCAAATGTTGGCAAAAGAGGAATTACCCGATACAGAGTAACAGCCTAAAAAAACGCCACAAAAAATATGTTGTCTCTATTTTTAAGGCTAATTTGCTAAAACGTTTTCATTATTACTTTGATATTCATCTGCAGGCCACATTTGGCACAAAAGTAGAAAAAGTCATAAAGACTGAATAACAGTGCTATTCAGTCATTCTTTCTGATTCATGCATGCGTGTATTCATTATTTAAAGGGCACATATGAAAAATTAACCTTTTAAGTGCTTGTGCACATATATTTGGCTATCTTGAGTGCCTACCAACACACCAACTGTGAAATAAGACAACTCAGTGTGATGGAAAATATTATTTGATCATGTATTATCATGTGATTCATATGTGATGATTCCTATATAATTATGTTAATCCTTTCCATCATATAATCCTATATGAATGGTTTAGTCTGCATACTCTGTCTCTGTATATTGTGTGAACAAATGATTGTGTTGTGACCTGCAGGGGTCGTAAAGAGGGATTAGGCTTTTGTTTTCTTGCAAATGGTGTCTGTCCTTTGAAGCGTCCTGGCATATGCAGGAATGTTCATCACCAAATGGAGCAGGGAGTGCGTGAACAAGATCACAGAGCACCACCTCCCTGGGGAGGGGGTTGAAGTTTAGATATAAGGAGTAGTCAGTCTACCCCTTTAGAGCTTTCGCTTTCGAGCATTAGCCCTCACACAGCTGTGTGTCCTTTTGTGTGTCCTATTTTCGTTATTAAATGACTCTCTTAATCACGTGTGACTTGCTGTTTGTTCAAAATTCCACCACATCAGTAAGCATTTTAGTGGGCTGCCCATGTCAGAAAACATGAACTAAAACAAGCTGTTCAGATTTGGCTTCCCTTTCTACCCCAAAAGGGAGCCATTCGCTTTATGCCACCCCCGGTCTCAGTGTCTGCACCCACGGCTTGATAACTACCTTTGCGGAAGTGCGCAATTTATTTTGTCACACACGCCAGGTCCGCTATCACGTTGAAGGTAAGAGCCAACCCAGGCCATTTCAGTGAACACGTGTTATCTCCAACTCTAGGAGTCATGTTACATAGCTCATGGATGCTTTTCCTAAAATTGTAAACATTGCTTTTGCCTACCAACAAAAAATAAACATAAATGAATAATGTCTAATTGTATCAGGTCACTACTAATTCAACTCCCATCTTAATGTGCTTTTCTCAGCACAATCTACTGCATATTTGTTGTTTCTGACAATGCTGAGCTTTAGGAAATTAAGGACATTCACGTTTTGCCTTGGATTCATGTGGTAGCATAAGACAGGTGGATATTACTTCCCAAAACTGCTCAACAGCAGTAAACAAATTCATTCTTCTCCCAGCTGTCTGTCTATTTCTTCTTATAGTTTGGGTGTCTCAACCAAACCTACCTCTATGATAACGGCCTTGGGATGTTCTTCATAGTTTATTTGTTCTTATTCCATCTCTGGATCAAATCCTGTGGGGACTGACCAGTACAGGATCAGAGATCAATGTGGATCTCTGAGCTTTCTATCCATCAGGTGATGGTCATGTCTTTGTAGTTAGGTGGGTCTTAGAACGCAGTGTAGATCTACACCTTGAATGCATATTTGTCGACTGGAGTTTGGAAAGGATTCTGCCCCTAGACACACCCACTTCATTATACTGGCTCTCAACTTAAATTGTAAAGTGAGTGCTTGTAGGTTATTCAACAAAACATAAGCCCCTCCTGATGATGGAATAAGGAGATATATCCCAGATTTATTCCCCTATCTTATTTTCAGTCATAGTTTAGATTAACAAAAGCTACTTTTGTTTATGCATATTACTTGACTGATTAACTGGTTGGACCACGCATAAGAGTTAATGAGGAAAATACTGAATCACTCGAATGCCATTTCTGGATACATTCAACGTAAAACATGTTAGCCTGTAACTCACTAATGATGCATACAACAAACACTGAAGGTGAAAACAAGAAAATGTGACTCCCTTACAATGAAAGAAAATCATTTATTGATAAATATTTATAAAGCTGTAACAAACATTATTTACAAAATGTACAAAACATGATGAGGACGACTGCAGTGGTGATGATCTGGTGATGACCACTCCATGGATGGTGATTTTGTCCAACTCTTCGACGATGGTGATGGCACTAATAATCCTGAAGGATCAATTCTCTATGGCGATCGGTCCGCTGATTGGCCTTGTCTTTGTAGTCTGGTGTAGACCACAAAGTCTCAAATTATCCTGAAGAACATCTTGTAAAGCCTTGTTGTTCTGGCCTGGTCCAAAAACTGATGTTGGCCTCTTGTCCTGGTGGGTTTCTTGGTGAGCTTCAGGTTGTCCCGTTGTCTGTAATCCAGGAAAAAGCCTGCACTGGAGACCTGCATGATGGAAAAGCAGGAAAAAGACTCAGCAAACATGGTTAGATGTTTTACTGAGAAATCTGGGAGATGTTTTAGGGTGACACAAACCTAAAAAGATGGAAAATTAAACAGGTGTAGGGGGTAAAGGGAAAAGAGAAGAAAGGTACAGACCTAAACTGCTCCAGTTTGGTGATCAGTCCATGTGATGCTCAAGCTTCTTGCGCCAACAGGTCAAGACCTAGGCCTCACATGGCTATGTGAAAACAGACTGCATCTGAAAAACACCCACATGCATACAAGAGCATTGAGGGTAAAAGAAATTGTATGATACATAGCATATAATAAATCCTAAATGTGTATAATGTCAATCAAAGTGTTCTGTGGGTTATTAAAAGCCTGGAGGAGGAGGTGGAGGGGGTCCTCTTGGTGATCATGGTCCGTTAGAAAACACAGCGGGGTGCAGCGTCTCGACGGTCTGGGTGTGACTGTACTCAGATGACCTGAAAAGGCCATCTGAATCGATGGAAACACCCTTAAACGTCATGGACACCATGGTTTGCTGCAAAATACACACAGAGTAAAAATGTCACAAAATATAATTTTCTTAAAATGCCCACATCTCAAGCAAGTCTAATTCAAACAGATGCATTCAGGCAGGAGAAAGCACTAACCAGAAAAATATTCTGCACCGATGACTCTGTTGACTCGGCGCACAGGTAGAAGGTCGCCCCAGTGATGCCGGTTCCTCTGCGCTGAATTAACGGAGTAGATCCTGATTAATGTGACTCAAAATGGGACAAGCTAGTTAAAATGCTTTTAGTTGAGACAGATATTTACCTTGATGCAGGCCACAGCATTAACGCTGGCAAAGTTCTGGAGGGTAAGCTGCAAAAGCAATAAAAAGGTTAGGTGAGGGAAACAACCGTCATGTCCATTCTCACAGAAATTGGGAACTTGTTCCCATGACTTAGACTCACCTCTGCACACACGTGGTAAAATGTATTGCTGAGCACCCACCAGTGCTCGCTCTCCAGCCCACTGTAGATGGATTTGTGCTGGAGCTTCACCTCTACCATCTACAATCATGCAGAAAAAAAGCATCTCAATCAACGTTACCACGACACCGGCTAGTGGAAACTCTCAGCTAACAAAATGTTTCTCTGTGCCAAAAGGCCTATTATAAAATGATTAAAAATTCAAGGGAACCTTTGTATCTGCAGAAAACATCTGCGATAAGGTGTAGGCAAACATCCTGTTTGCGTTGTGCAGAGTTTGGAGAGGCTGATACATGGTCAGTAAAAAAAAAGAAAATACATTGTTTAGGCAAGATTGCAACTATGAAGGGAAAGCAAAACAAAAACTTGTTACATTGCATTTAAGAAGAATGTGCAAGATCTATATTTTACAATAACTGTGACCATAGCGTCGCGAAAAAAGACGCAGTGGAAGTTAGCTGTTCTGCACAGAAACCTCCTCCTGAAGCAGTGATAACAGACAAACGCGAGTATAAACTGAATGAAGCTAGCTAGAGTTCTCAAGTATGAGCAATTAGCCAGCTAACTAGCTAGCTATGTCGCCAGGTACCTTTAGGATCAGAGTACAGGTCGCATCAAACTTGTCCTGATCCAACGGAAAAGGCTCCCGATCCTCCAGTTCTGCGAAAGATGTTTAAATAACCAGTGAAATATTTAACAAAAAGAATGTGGCTAGCTAGCTACAACATAGCCTTAGCTAAATATTAGCCGTTAAAAGGGTAAATTAGTTAGCGCTAGCTAAGAAGCTGAATTTCTTTTTTGTTACTGCAGCAATCCGTTGCCTTAGAAACAATAAAATGCAAACAAAAAACCCCTTTATGCTAAATTTAGTTATTAAATAGACGGGGTCTGACCGAAGAGAAACACTATGTTGTATCCATGACGGCGGAAGGTGATGTTACAAAAGTCGTAGAAGAGTGTGATTAAAACAGACGAACAAGCTAGCGTTAGCTAAGATAAGCTAAGCAACTAGCCAGCGTCATATAGTAGTTAGTTCTGCGAGGAATCAAGCTACGGCAGCTAGTTAGCTAGATAACTTATGTAGTTAGCTGGCCTGACTTTCAAATACAATAGTCCGTTCTTCGCTAGCTTGGTTAGTTAGCTAACTCACGGTCGCTGGGCTCAGTGTGGGTCGCAGCTTCTTCCACCGCCTGCTGCCGATCCCGGACACGCCACCTGTAAACAAGAAAAGAAGTGACAGCTACGGCTGAAATGCCAGCGGCACAAAGGACCGCCGGTCGAAGCCGGATACTAAGGACACGCAGAAGAAACTTCATATTCATAGCAGAGGATTCTGTTTAAGTGTAATGTAGCTCGAGCAAACTCTGAAAGCGCCTTGTTAGTTTGAGGGTCGGTATACGACTGAATGGTTTTAGGGTTTTGGCTTCGTCACCGTTCCACATAACATTCGATCACCTTGGTGATCTAAATTTATGTCAAAACATCTTGTTTTCCCAGACTACAATATGCAAAATTACACGTAGCAACGTGAGAGAAAACATTTAAAAAAAAATAGGCAAATGTTGGCAAAAGAGGAATTACCCGATACAGAGTAACAGCCTAAAAAAACGCCACAAAAAATATGTTGTCTCTATTTTTAAGGCTAATTTGCTAAAACGTTTTCATTATTACTTTGATATTCATCTGCAGGCCACATTTGGCACAAAAGTAGAAAAAGTCATAAAGACTGAATAACAGTGCTATTCAGTCATTCTTTCTGATTCATGCATGCGTGTATTCATTATTTAAAGGGCACATATGAAAAATTAACCTTTTAAGTGCTTGTGCACATATATTTGGCTATCTTGAGTGCCTACCAACACACCAACTGTGAAATAAGACAACTCAGTGTGATGGAAAATATTATTTGATCATGTATTATCATGTGATTCATATGTGATGATTCCTATATAATTATGTTAATCCTTTCCATCATATAATCCTATATGAATGGTTTAGTCTGCATACTCTGTCTCTGTATATTGTGTGAACAAATGATTGTGTTGTGACCTGCAGGGGTCGTAAAGAGGGATTAGGCTTTTGTTTTCTTGCAAATGGTGTCTGTCCTTTGAAGCGTCCTGGCATATGCAGGAATGTTCATCACCAAATGGAGCAGGGAGTGCGTGAACAAGATCACAGAGCACCACCTCCCTGGGGAGGGGGTTGAAGTTTAGATATAAGGAGTAGTCAGTCTACCCCTTTAGAGCTTTCGCTTTCGAGCATTAGCCCTCACACAGCTGTGTGTCCTTTTGTGTGTCCTATTTTCGTTATTAAATGACTCTCTTAATCACGTGTGACTTGCTGTTTGTTCAAAATTCCACCACATCAGTCAGCATTTTAGTGGGCTGCCTATGTCAGAAAACATGAACTAAAACAAGCTGTTCAGATTTGGCTTCCCTTTCTACCCCAAAAGGGAGCCATTCGCTTTATGCCACCCCCGGTCTCAGTGTCTGCACCCACGGCTTGATAACTACCTTTGCGGAAGTGCGCAATTTATTTTGTCACACACGCCAGGTCCGCTATCACGTTGAAGGTAAGAGCCAACCCAGGCCATTTCAGTGAACACGTGTTATCTCCAACTCTAGGAGTCATGTTACATAGCTCATGGATGCTTTTCCTAAAATTGTAAACATTGCTTTTGCCTACCAACAAAAAATAAACATAAATGAATAATGTCTAATTGTATCAGGTCACTACTAATTCAACTCCCATCTTAATGTGCTTTTCTCAGCACAATCTACTGCATATTTGTTGTTTCTGATCATGCTGAGCTTTAGGAAATTAAGGACATTCACGTTTTGCCTTGGATTCATGTGGTAGCATAAGACAGGTGGATATTACTTCCCAAAACTGCTCAACAGCAGTAAACAAATTCATTCTTCTCCCAGCTGTCTGTCTATTTCTTCTTATAGTTTGGGTGTCTCAACCAAACCTACCTCTATGATAATGGCCTTGGGATGTTCTTCATAGTTTATTTGTTCTTATTCCATCTCTGGATCAAATCCTGTGGGGACTGACCAGTACAGGATCAGAGATCAATGTGGATCTCTGAGCTTTCTATCCATCAGGTGATGGTCATGTCTTTGTAGTTAGGTGGGTCTTAGAACGCAGTGTAGATCTACACCTTGAATGCATATTTGTCGACTGGAGTTTGGAAAGGATTCTGCCCCTAGACACACCCACTTCATTATACTGGCTCTCAACTTAAATTGTAAAGTGAGTGCTTGTAGGTTATTCAACAAAACATAAGCCCCTCCTGATGATGGAATAAGGAGATATATCCCAGATTTATTCCCCTATCTTATTTTCAGTCATAGTTTAGATTAACAAAAGCTACTTTTGTTTATGCATATTACTTGACTGATTAACTGGTTGGACCACGCATAAGAGTTAATGAGGAAAATACTGAATCACTCAAATGCCATTTCTGGATACATTCAACGTAAAACATGTTAGCCTGTAACTCACTAATGATGCATACAACAAACACTGAAGGTGAAAACAAGAAAATGTGACTCCCTTACAATGAAAGAAAATCATTTATTGATAAATATTTATAAAGCTGTAACAAACATTATTTACAAAATGTACAAAACATGATGAGGACGACTGCAGTGGTGATGATCTGGTGATGACCACTCCATGGATGGTGATTTTGTCCAACTCTTCGACGATGGTGATGGCACTAATAATCCTGAAGGATCAATTCTCTATGGCGATCGGTCCGCTGATTGGCCTTGTCTTTGTAGTCTGGTGTAGACCACAAAGTCTCAAATTAGCCTGAAGAACATCTTGTAAAGCCTTGTTGTTCTGGCCTGGTCCAAAAACTGATGTTGGCCTCTTGTCCTGGTGGGTTTCTTGGTGAGCTTCAGGTTGTCCCGTTGTCTGTAATCCAGGAAAAAGCCTGCACTGGAGACCTGCATGATGGAAAAGCAGGAAAAAGACTCAGCAAACATGGTTAGATGTTTTACTGAGAAATCTGGGAGATGTTTTAGGGTGACACAAACCTAAAAAGATGGAAAATTAAACAGGTGTAGGGGGTAAAGGGAAAAGAGAAGAAAGGTACAGACCTAAACTGCTCCAGTTTGGTGATCAGTCCATGTGATGCTCAAGCTTCTTGCGCCAACAGGTCAAGACCTAGGCCTCACATGGCTATGTGAAAACAGACTGCATCTGAAAAACACCCACATGCATACAAGAGCATTGAGGGTAAAAGAAATTGTATGATACATAGCATATAATAAATCCTAAATGTGTATAATGTCAATCAAAGTGTTCTGTGGGTTATTAAAAGCCTGGAGGAGGAGGTGGAGGGGGTCCTCTTGGTGATCATGGTCCGTTAGAAAACACAGCGGGGTGCAGCGTCTCGACGGTCTGGGTGTGACTGTACTCAGATGACCTGAAAAGGCCATCTGAATCGATGGAAACACCCTTAAACGTCATGGACACCATGGTTTGCTGCAAAATACACACAGAGTAAAAATGTCACAAAATATAATTTTCTTAAAATGCCCACATCTCAAGCAAGTCTAATTCAAACAGATGCATTCAGGCAGGAGAAAGCACTAACCAGAAAAATATTCTGCACCGATGACTCTGTTGACTCGGCGCACAGGTAGAAGGTCGCCCCAGTGATGCCGGTTCCTCTGCGCTGAATTAACGGAGTAGATCCTGATTAATGTGACTCAAAATGGGACAAGCTAGTTAAAATGCTTTTAGTTGAGACAGATATTTACCTTGATGCAGGCCACAGCATTAACGCTGGCAAAGTTCTGGAGGGTAAGCTGCAAAAGCAATAAAAAGGTTAGGTGAGGGAAACAACCGTCATGTCCATTCTCACTGAAATTGGGAACTTGTTCCCATGACTTAGACTCACCTCTGCACACACGTGGTAAAATGTATTGCTGAGCACCCACCAGTGCTCGCTCTCCAGCCCACTGTAGATGGATTTGTGCTGGAGCTTCACCTCTACCATCTACAATCATGCAGAAAAAAAGCATCTCAATCAACGTTACCACGACACCGGCTAGTGGAAACTCTCAGCTAACAAAATGTTTCTCTGTGCCAAAAGGCCTATTATAAAATGATTAAAAATTCAAGGGAACCTTTGTATCTGCAGAAAACATCTGCGATAAGGTGTAGGCAAACATCCTGTTTGCGTTGTGCAGAGTTTGGAGAGGCTGATACATGGTCAGTAAAAAAAAAGAAAATACATTGTTTAGGCAAGATTGCAACTATGAAGGGAAAGCAAAACAAAAACTTGTTACATTGCATTTAAGAAGAATGTGCAAGATCTATATTTTACAATAACTGTGACCATAGCGTCGCGAAAAAAGACGCAGTGGAAGTTAGCTGTTCTGCACAGAAACCTCCTCCTGAAGCAGTGATAACAGACAAACGCGAGTATAAACTGAATGAAGCTAGCTAGAGTTCTCAAGTATGAGCAATTAGCCAGCTAACTAGCTAGCTATGTCGCCAGGTACCTTTAGGATCAGAGTACAGGTCGCATCAAACTTGTCCTGATCCAACGGAAAAGGCTCCCGATCCTCCAGTTCTGCGAAAGATGTTTAAATAACCAGTGAAATATTTAACAAAAAGAATGTGGCTAGCTAGCTACAACATAGCCTTAGCTAAATATTAGCCGTTAAAAGGGTAAATTAGTTAGCGCTAGCTAAGAAGCTGAATTTCTTTTTTGTTACTGCAGCAATCCGTTGCCTTAGAAACAATAAAATGCAAACAAAAAACCCCTTTATGCTAAATTTAGTTATTAAATAGACGGGGTCTGACCGAAGAGAAACACTATGTTGTATCCATGACGGCGGAAGGTGACGTTACAAAAGTCGTAGAAGAGTGTGATTAAAACAGACGAACAAGCTAGCGTTAGCTAAGATAAGCTAAGCAACTAGCCAGCGTCATATAGTAGTTAGTTCTGCGAGGAATCAAGCTACGGCAGCTAGTTAGCTAGATAACTTATGTAGTTAGCTGGCCTGACTTTCAAATACAATAGTCCGTTCTTCGCTAGCTTGGTTAGTTAGCTAACTCACGGTCGCTGGGCTCAGTGTGGGTCGCAGCTTCTTCCACCGCCTGCTGCCGATCCCGGACACGCCACCTGTAAACAAGAAAAGAAGTGACAGCTACGGCTGAAATGCCAGCGGCACAAAGGACCGCCGGTCGAAGCCGGATACTAAGGACACGCAGAAGAAACTTCATATTCATAGCAGAGGATTCTGTTTAAGTGTAATGTAGCTCGAGCAAACTCTGAAAGCGCCTTGTTAGTTTGAGGGTCGGTATACGACTGAATGGTTTTAGGGTTTTGGCTTCGTCACCGTTCCACATAACATTCGATCACCTTGGTGATCTAAATTTATGTCAAAACATCTTGTTTTCCCAGACTACAATATGCAAAATTACACGTAGCAACGTGAGAGAAAACATTTAAAAAAAAATAGGCAAATGTTGGCAAAAGAGGAATTACCCGATACAGAGTAACAGCCTAAAAAAACGCCACAAAAAATATGTTGTCTCTATTTTTAAGGCTAATTTGCTAAAACGTTTTCATTATTACTTTGATATTCATCTGCAGGCCACATTTGGCACAAAAGTAGAAAAAGTCATAAAGACTGAATAACAGTGCTATTCAGTCATTCTTTCTGATTCATGCATGCGTGTATTCATTATTTAAAGGGCACATATGAAAAATTAACCTTTTAAGTGCTTGTGCACATATATTTGGCTATCTTGAGTGCCTACCAACACACCAACTGTGAAATAAGACAACTCAGTGTGATGGAAAATATTATTTGATCATGTATTATCATGTGATTCATATGTGATGATTCCTATATAATTATGTTAATCCTTTCCATCATATAATCCTATATGAATGGTTTAGTCTGCATACTCTGTCTCTGTATATTGTGTGAACAAATGATTGTGTTGTGACCTGCAGGGGTCGTAAAGAGGGATTAGGCTTTTGTTTTCTTGCAAATGGTGTCTGTCCTTTGAAGCGTCCTGGCATATGCAGGAATGTTCATCACCAAATGGAGCAGGGAGTGCGTGAACAAGATCACAGAGCACCACCTCCCTGGGGAGGGGGTTGAAGTTTAGATATAAGGAGTAGTCAGTCTACCCCTTTAGAGCTTTCGCTTTCGAGCATTAGCCCTCACACAGCTGTGTGTCCTTTTGTGTGTCCTATTTTCGTTATTAAATGACTCTCTTAATCACGTGTGACTTGCTGTTTGTTCAAAATTCCACCACATCAGTCAGCATTTTAGTGGGCTGCCTATGTCAGAAAACATGAACTAAAACAAGCTGTTCAGATTTGGCTTCCCTTTCTACCCCAAAAGGGAGCCATTCGCTTTATGCCACCCCCGGTCTCAGTGTCTGCACCCACGGCTTGATAACTACCTTTGCGGAAGTGCGCAATTTATTTTGTCACACACGCCAGGTCCGCTATCACGTTGAAGGTAAGAGCCAACCCAGGCCATTTCAGTGAACACGTGTTATCTCCAACTCTAGGAGTCATGTTACATAGCTCATGGATGCTTTTCCTAAAATTGTAAACATTGCTTTTGCCTACCAACAAAAAATAAACATAAATGAATAATGTCTAATTGTATCAGGTCACTACTAATTCAACTCCCATCTTAATGTGCTTTTCTCAGCACAATCTACTGCATATTTGTTGTTTCTGATCATGCTGAGCTTTAGGAAATTAAGGACATTCACGTTTTGCCTTGGATTCATGTGGTAGCATAAGACAGGTGGATATTACTTCCCAAAACTGCTCAACAGCAGTAAACAAATTCATTCTTCTCCCAGCTGTCTGTCTATTTCTTCTTATAGTTTGGGTGTCTCAACCAAACCTACCTCTATGATAATGGCCTTGGGATGTTCTTCATAGTTTATTTGTTCTTATTCCATCTCTGGATCAAATCCTGTGGGGACTGACCAGTACAGGATCAGAGATCAATGTGGATCTCTGAGCTTTCTATCCATCAGGTGATGGTCATGTCTTTGTAGTTAGGTGGGTCTTAGAACGCAGTGTAGATCTACACCTTGAATGCATATTTGTCGACTGGAGTTTGGAAAGGATTCTGCCCCTAGACACACCCACTTCATTATACTGGCTCTCAACTTAAATTGTAAAGTGAGTGCTTGTAGGTTATTCAACAAAACATAAGCCCCTCCTGATGATGGAATAAGGAGATATATCCCAGATTTATTCCCCTATCTTATTTTCAGTCATAGTTTAGATTAACAAAAGCTACTTTTGTTTATGCATATTACTTGACTGATTAACTGGTTGGACCACGCATAAGAGTTAATGAGGAAAATACTGAATCACTCAAATGCCATTTCTGGATACATTCAACGTAAAACATGTTAGCCTGTAACTCACTAATGATGCATACAACAAACACTGAAGGTGAAAACAAGAAAATGTGACTCCCTTACAATGAAAGAAAATCATTTATTGATAAATATTTATAAAGCTGTAACAAACATTATTTACAAAATGTACAAAACATGATGAGGACGACTGCAGTGGTGATGATCTGGTGATGACCACTCCATGGATGGTGATTTTGTCCAACTCTTCGACGATGGTGATGGCACTAATAATCCTGAAGGATCAATTCTCTATGGCGATCGGTCCGCTGATTGGCCTTGTCTTTGTAGTCTGGTGTAGACCACAAAGTCTCAAATTAGCCTGAAGAACATCTTGTAAAGCCTTGTTGTTCTGGCCTGGTCCAAAAACTGATGTTGGCCTCTTGTCCTGGTGGGTTTCTTGGTGAGCTTCAGGTTGTCCCGTTGTCTGTAATCCAGGAAAAAGCCTGCACTGGAGACCTGCATGATGGAAAAGCAGGAAAAAGACTCAGCAAACATGGTTAGATGTTTTACTGAGAAATCTGGGAGATGTTTTAGGGTGACACAAACCTAAAAAGATGGAAAATTAAACAGGTGTAGGGGGTAAAGGGAAAAGAGAAGAAAGGTACAGACCTAAACTGCTCCAGTTTGGTGATCAGTCCATGTGATGCTCAAGCTTCTTGCGCCAACAGGTCAAGACCTAGGCCTCACATGGCTATGTGAAAACAGACTGCATCTGAAAAACACCCACATGCATACAAGAGCATTGAGGGTAAAAGAAATTGTATGATACATAGCATATAATAAATCCTAAATGTGTATAATGTCAATCAAAGTGTTCTGTGGGTTATTAAAAGCCTGGAGGAGGAGGTGGAGGGGGTCCTCTTGGTGATCATGGTCCGTTAGAAAACACAGCGGGGTGCAGCGTCTCGACGGTCTGGGTGTGACTGTACTCAGATGACCTGAAAAGGCCATCTGAATCGATGGAAACACCCTTAAACGTCATGGACACCATGGTTTGCTGCAAAATACACACAGAGTAAAAATGTCACAAAATATAATTTTCTTAAAATGCCCACATCTCAAGCAAGTCTAATTCAAACAGATGCATTCAGGCAGGAGAAAGCACTAACCAGAAAAATATTCTGCACCGATGACTCTGTTGACTCGGCGCACAGGTAGAAGGTCGCCCCAGTGATGCCGGTTCCTCTGCGCTGAATTAACGGAGTAGATCCTGATTAATGTGACTCAAAATGGGACAAGCTAGTTAAAATGCTTTTAGTTGAGACAGATATTTACCTTGATGCAGGCCACAGCATTAACGCTGGCAAAGTTCTGGAGGGTAAGCTGCAAAAGCAATAAAAAGGTTAGGTGAGGGAAACAACCGTCATGTCCATTCTCACTGAAATTGGGAACTTGTTCCCATGACTTAGACTCACCTCTGCACACACGTGGTAAAATGTATTGCTGAGCACCCACCAGTGCTCGCTCTCCAGCCCACTGTAGATGGATTTGTGCTGGAGCTTCACCTCTACCATCTACAATCATGCAGAAAAAAAGCATCTCAATCAACGTTACCACGACACCGGCTAGTGGAAACTCTCAGCTAACAAAATGTTTCTCTGTGCCAAAAGGCCTATTATAAAATGATTAAAAATTCAAGGGAACCTTTGTATCTGCAGAAAACATCTGCGATAAGGTGTAGGCAAACATCCTGTTTGCGTTGTGCAGAGTTTGGAGAGGCTGATACATGGTCAGTAAAAAAAAAGAAAATACATTGTTTAGGCAAGATTGCAACTATGAAGGGAAAGCAAAACAAAAACTTGTTACATTGCATTTAAGAAGAATGTGCAAGATCTATATTTTACAATAACTGTGACCATAGCGTCGCGAAAAAAGACGCAGTGGAAGTTAGCTGTTCTGCACAGAAACCTCCTCCTGAAGCAGTGATAACAGACAAACGCGAGTATAAACTGAATGAAGCTAGCTAGAGTTCTCAAGTATGAGCAATTAGCCAGCTAACTAGCTAGCTATGTCGCCAGGTACCTTTAGGATCAGAGTACAGGTCGCATCAAACTTGTCCTGATCCAACGGAAAAGGCTCCCGATCCTCCAGTTCTGCGAAAGATGTTTAAATAACCAGTGAAATATTTAACAAAAAGAATGTGGCTAGCTAGCTACAACATAGCCTTAGCTAAATATTAGCCGTTAAAAGGGTAAATTAGTTAGCGCTAGCTAAGAAGCTGAATTTCTTTTTTGTTACTGCAGCAATCCGTTGCCTTAGAAACAATAAAATGCAAACAAAAAACCCCTTTATGCTAAATTTAGTTATTAAATAGACGGGGTCTGACCGAAGAGAAACACTATGTTGTATCCATGACGGCGGAAGGTGACGTTACAAAAGTCGTAGAAGAGTGTGATTAAAACAGACGAACAAGCTAGCGTTAGCTAAGATAAGCTAAGCAACTAGCCAGCGTCATATAGTAGTTAGTTCTGCGAGGAATCAAGCTACGGCAGCTAGTTAGCTAGATAACTTATGTAGTTAGCTGGCCTGACTTTCAAATACAATAGTCCGTTCTTCGCTAGCTTGGTTAGTTAGCTAACTCACGGTCGCTGGGCTCAGTGTGGGTCGCAGCTTCTTCCACCGCCTGCTGCCGATCCCGGACACGCCACCTGTAAACAAGAAAAGAAGTGACAGCTACGGCTGAAATGCCAGCGGCACAAAGGACCGCCGGTCGAAGCCGGATACTAAGGACACGCAGAAGAAACTTCATATTCATAGCAGAGGATTCTGTTTAAGTGTAATGTAGCTCGAGCAAACTCTGAAAGCGCCTTGTTAGTTTGAGGGTCGGTATACGACTGAATGGTTTTAGGGTTTTGGCTTCGTCACCGTTCCACATAACATTCGATCACCTTGGTGATCTAAATTTATGTCAAAACATCTTGTTTTCCCAGACTACAATATGCAAAATTACACGTAGCAACGTGAGAGAAAACATTTAAAAAAAAATAGGCAAATGTTGGCAAAAGAGGAATTACCCGATACAGAGTAACAGCCTAAAAAAACGCCACAAAAAATATGTTGTCTCTATTTTTAAGGCTAATTTGCTAAAACGTTTTCATTATTACTTTGATATTCATCTGCAGGCCACATTTGGCACAAAAGTAGAAAAAGTCATAAAGACTGAATAACAGTGCTATTCAGTCATTCTTTCTGATTCATGCATGCGTGTATTCATTATTTAAAGGGCACATATGAAAAATTAACCTTTTAAGTGCTTGTGCACATATATTTGGCTATCTTGAGTGCCTACCAACACACCAACTGTGAAATAAGACAACTCAGTGTGATGGAAAATATTATTTGATCATGTATTATCATGTGATTCATATGTGATGATTCCTATATAATTATGTTAATCCTTTCCATCATATAATCCTATATGAATGGTTTAGTCTGCATACTCTGTCTCTGTATATTGTGTGAACAAATGATTGTGTTGTGACCTGCAGGGGTCGTAAAGAGGGATTAGGCTTTTGTTTTCTTGCAAATGGTGTCTGTCCTTTGAAGCGTCCTGGCATATGCAGGAATGTTCATCACCAAATGGAGCAGGGAGTGCGTGAACAAGATCACAGAGCACCACCTCCCTGGGGAGGGGGTTGAAGTTTAGATATAAGGAGTAGTCAGTCTACCCCTTTAGAGCTTTCGCTTTCGAGCATTAGCCCTCACACAGCTGTGTGTCCTTTTGTGTGTCCTATTTTCGTTATTAAATGACTCTCTTAATCACGTGTGACTTGCTGTTTGTTCAAAATTCCACCACATCAGTAAGCATTTTAGTGGGCTGCCCATGTCAGAAAACATGAACTAAAACAAGCTGTTCAGATTTGGCTTCCCTTTCTACCCCAAAAGGGAGCCATTCGCTTTATGCCACCCCCGGTCTCAGTGTCTGCACCCACGGCTTGATAACTACCTTTGCGGAAGTGCGCAATTTATTTTGTCACACACGCCAGGTCCGCTATCACGTTGAAGGTAAGAGCCAACCCAGGCCATTTCAGTGAACACGTGTTATCTCCAACTCTAGGAGTCATGTTACATAGCTCATGGATGCTTTTCCTAAAATTGTAAACATTGCTTTTGCCTACCAACAAAAAATAAACATAAATGAATAATGTCTAATTGTATCAGGTCACTACTAATTCAACTCCCATCTTAATGTGCTTTTCTCAGCACAATCTACTGCATATTTGTTGTTTCTGACAATGCTGAGCTTTAGGAAATTAAGGACATTCACGTTTTGCCTTGGATTCATGTGGTAGCATAAGACAGGTGGATATTACTTCCCAAAACTGCTCAACAGCAGTAAACAAATTCATTCTTCTCCCAGCTGTCTGTCTATTTCTTCTTATAGTTTGGGTGTCTCAACCAAACCTACCTCTATGATAACGGCCTTGGGATGTTCTTCATAGTTTATTTGTTCTTATTCCATCTCTGGATCAAATCCTGTGGGGACTGACCAGTACAGGATCAGAGATCAATGTGGATCTCTGAGCTTTCTATCCATCAGGTGATGGTCATGTCTTTGTAGTTAGGTGGGTCTTAGAACGCAGTGTAGATCTACACCTTGAATGCATATTTGTCGACTGGAGTTTGGAAAGGATTCTGCCCCTAGACACACCCACTTCATTATACTGGCTCTCAACTTAAATTGTAAAGTGAGTGCTTGTAGGTTATTCAACAAAACATAAGCCCCTCCTGATGATGGAATAAGGAGATATATCCCAGATTTATTCCCCTATCTTATTTTCAGTCATAGTTTAGATTAACAAAAGCTACTTTTGTTTATGCATATTACTTGACTGATTAACTGGTTGGACCACGCATAAGAGTTAATGAGGAAAATACTGAATCACTCAAATGCCATTTCTGGATACATTCAACGTAAAACATGTTAGCCTGTAACTCACTAATGATGCATACAACAAACACTGAAGGTGAAAACAAGAAAATGTGACTCCCTTACAATGAAAGAAAATCATTTATTGATAAATATTTATAAAGCTGTAACAAACATTATTTACAAAATGTACAAAACATGATGAGGACGACTGCAGTGGTGATGATCTGGTGATGACCACTCCATGGATGGTGATTTTGTCCAACTCTTCGACGATGGTGATGGCACTAATCATCCTGAAGGATCAATTCTCTATGGCGATCGGTCCGCTGATTGGCCTTGTCTTTGTAGTCTGGTGTAGACCACAAAGTCTCAAATTAGCCTGAAGAACATCTTGTAAAGCCTTGTTGTTCTGGCCTGGTCCAAAAACTGATGTTGGCCTCTTGTCCTGGTGGGTTTCTTGGTGAGCTTCAGGTTGTCCCGTTGTCTGTAATCCAGGAAAAAGCCTGCACTGGAGACCTGCATGATGGAAAAGCAGGAAAAAGACTCAGCAAACATGGTTAGATGTTTTACTGAGAAATCTGGGAGATGTTTTAGGGTGACACAAACCTAAAAAGATGGAAAATTAAACAGGTGTAGGGGGTAAAGGGAAAAGAGAAGAAAGGTACAGACCTAAACTGCTCCAGTTTGGTGATCAGTCCATGTGATGCTCAAGCTTCTTGCACCAACAGGTCAAGACCTAGGCCTCACATGGCTATGTGAAAACAGACTGCATCTGAAAAACACCCACATGCATACAAGAGCATTGAGGGTAAAAGAAATTGTATGATACATAGCATATAATAAATCCTAAATGTGTATAATGTCAATCAAAGTGTTCTGTGGGTTATTAAAAGCCTGGAGGAGGAGGTGGAGGGGGTCCTCTTGGTGATCATGGTCCGTTAGAAAACACAGCGGGGTGCAGCGTCTCGACGGTCTGGGTGTGACTGTACTCAGATGACCTGAAAAGGCCATCTGAATCGATGGAAACACCCTTAAACGTCATGGACACCATGGTTTGCTGCAAAATACACACAGAGTAAAAATGTCACAAAATATAATTTTCTTAAAATGCCCACATCTCAAGCAAGTCTAATTCAAACAGATGCATTCAGGCAGGAGAAAGCACTAACCAGAAAAATATTCTGCACCGATGACTCTGTTGACTCGGCGCACAGGTAGAAGGTCGCCCCAGTGATGCCGGTTCCTCTGCGCTGAATTAACGGAGTAGATCCTGATTAATGTGACTCAAAATGGGACAAGCTAGTTAAAATGCTTTTAGTTGAGACAGATATTTACCTTGATGCAGGCCACAGCATTAACGCTGGCAAAGTTCTGGAGGGTAAGCTGCAAAAGCAATAAAAAGGTTAGGTGAGGGAAACAACCGTCATGTCCATTCTCACTGAAATTGGGAACTTGTTCCCATGACTTAGACTCACCTCTGCACACACGTGGTAAAATGTATTGCTGAGCACCCACCAGTGCTCGCTCTCCAGCCCACTGTAGATGGATTTGTGCTGGAGCTTCACCTCTACCATCTACAATCATGCAGAAAAAAAGCATCTCAATCAACGTTACCACGACACCGGCTAGTGGAAACTCTCAGCTAACAAAATGTTTCTCTGTGCCAAAAGGCCTATTATAAAATGATTAAAAATTCAAGGGACCTTTGTATCTGCAGAAAACATCTGCGATAAGGTGTAAGAGCCAACCCAGGCCATTTCAGTGAACACGTGTTATCTCCAACTCTAGGAGTCATGTTACATAGCTCATGGATGCTTTTCCTAAAATTGTAAACATTGCTTTTGCCTACCAACAAAAAATAAACATAAATGAATAATGTCTAATTGTATCAGGTCACTACTAATTCAACTCCCATCTTAATGTGCTTTTCTCAGCACAATCTACTGCATATTTGTTGTTTCTGACAATGCTGAGCTTTAGGAAATTAAGGACATTCACGTTTTGCCTTGGATTCATGTGGTAGCATAAGACAGGTGGATATTACTTCCCAAAACTGCTCAACAGCAGTAAACAAATTCATTCTTCTCCCAGCTGTCTGTCTATTTCTTCTTATAGTTTGGGTGTCTCAACCAAACCTACCTCTATGATAACGGCCTTGGGATGTTCTTCATAGTTTATTTGTTCTTATTCCATCTCTGGATCAAATCCTGTGGGGACTGACCAGTACAGGATCAGAGATCAATGTGGATCTCTGAGCTTTCTATCCATCAGGTGATGGTCATGTCTTTGTAGTTAGGTGGGTCTTAGAACGCAGTGTAGATCTACACCTTGAATGCATATTTGTCGACTGGAGTTTGGAAAGGATTCTGCCCCTAGACACACCCACTTCATTATACTGGCTCTCAACTTAAATTGTAAAGTGAGTGCTTGTAGGTTATTCAACAAAACATAAGCCCCTCCTGATGATGGAATAAGGAGATATATCCCAGATTTATTCCCCTATCTTATTTTCAGTCATAGTTTAGATTAACAAAAGCTACTTTTGTTTATGCATATTACTTGACTGATTAACTGGTTGGACCACGCATAAGAGTTAATGAGGAAAATACTGAATCACTCAAATGCCATTTCTGGATACATTCAACGTAAAACATGTTAGCCTGTAACTCACTAATGATGCATACAACAAACACTGAAGGTGAAAACAAGAAAATGTGACTCCCTTACAATGAAAGAAAATCATTTATTGATAAATATTTATAAAGCTGTAACAAACATTATTTACAAAATGTACAAAACATGATGAGGACGACTGCAGTGGTGATGATCTGGTGATGACCACTCCATGGATGGTGATTTTGTCCAACTCTTCGACGATGGTGATGGCACTAATAATCCTGAAGGATCAATTCTCTATGGCGATCGGTCCGCTGATTGGCCTTGTCTTTGTAGTCTGGTGTAGACCACAAAGTCTCAAATTAGCCTGAAGAACATCTTGTAAAGCCTTGTTGTTCTGGCCTGGTCCAAAAACTGATGTTGGCCTCTTGTCCTGGTGGGTTTCTTGGTGAGCTTCAGGTTGTCCCGTTGTCTGTAATCCAGGAAAAAGCCTGCACTGGAGACCTGCATGATGGAAAAGCAGGAAAAAGACTCAGCAAACATGGTTAGATGTTTTACTGAGAAATCTGGGAGATGTTTTAGGGTGACACAAACCTAAAAAGATGGAAAATTAAACAGGTGTAGGGGGTAAAGGGAAAAGAGAAGAAAGGTACAGACCTAAACTGCTCCAGTTTGGTGATCAGTCCATGTGATGCTCAAGCTTCTTGCGCCAACAGGTCAAGACCTAGGCCTCACATGGCTATGTGAAAACAGACTGCATCTGAAAAACACCCACATGCATACAAGAGCATTGAGGGTAAAATAAATTGTATGATACATAGCATATAATAAATCCTAAATGTGTATAATGTCAATCAAAGTGTTCTGTGGGTTATTAAAAGCCTGGAGGAGGAGGTGGAGGGGGTCCTCTTGGTGATCATGGTCCGTTAGAAAACACAGCGGGGTGCAGCGTCTCGACGGTCTGGGTGTGACTGTACTCAGATGACCTGAAAAGGCCATCTGAATCGATGGAAACACCCTTAAACGTCATGGACACCATGGTTTGCTGCAAAATACACACAGAGTAAAAATGTCACAAAATATAATTTTCTTAAAATGCCCACATCTCAAGCAAGTCTAATTCAAACCGATGCATTCAGGCAGGAGAAAGCACTAACCAGAAAAATATTCTGCACCGATGACTCTGTTGACTCGGCGCACAGGTAGAAGGTCGCCCCAGTGATGCCGGTTCCTCTGCGCTGAATTAACGGAGTAGATCCTGATTAATGTGACTCAAAATGGGACAAGCTAGTTAAAATGCTTTTAGTTGAGACAGATATTTACCTTGATGCCGGCCACAGCATTAACGCTGGCAAAGTTCTGGAGGGTAAGCTGCAAAAGCAATAAAAAGGTTAGGTGAGGGAAACAACCGTCATGTCCATTCTCACTGAAATTGGGAACTTGTTCCCATGACTTAGTCTCACCTCTGCACACACGTGGTAAAATGTATTGCTGAGCACCCACCAGTGCTCGCTCTCCAGCCCACTGTAGATGGATTTGTGCTGGAGCTTCACCTCTACCATCTACAATCATGCAGAAAAAAAGCATCTCAATCAACGTTACCACGACACCGGCTAGTGGAAACTCTCAGCTAACAAAATGTTTCTCTGTGCCAAAAGGCCTATTATAAAATGATTAAAAATTCAAGGGAACCTTTGTATCTGCAGAAAACATCTGCGATAAGGTGTAGGCAAACATCCTGTTTGCGTTGTGCAGAGTTTGGAGAGGCTGATACATGGTCAGTAAAAAAAAAGAAAATACATTGTTTAGGCAAGATTGCAACTATGAAGGGAAAGCAAAACAAAAACTTGTTACATTGCATTTAAGAAGAATGTGCAAGATCTATATTTTACAATAACTGTGACCATAGCGTCGCGAAAAAAGACGCAGTGGAAGTTAGCTGTTCTGCACAGAAACCTCCTCCTGAAGCAGTGATAACAGACAAACGCGAGTATAAACTGAATGAAGCTAGCTAGAGTTCTCAAGTATGAGCAATTAGCCAGCTAACTAGCTAGCTATGTCGCCAGGTACCTTTAGGATCAGAGTACAGGTCGCATCAAACTTGTCCTGATCCAACGGAAAAGGCTCCCGATCCTCCAGTTCTGCGAAAGATGTTTAAATAACCAGTGAAATATTTAACAAAAAGAATGTGGCTAGCTAGCTACAACATAGCCTTAGCTAAATATTAGCCGTTAAAAGGGTAAATTAGTTAGCGCTAGCTAAGAAGCTGATTTTTTTTTTTGTTACTGCAGCAATCCGTTGCCTTAGAAACAATAAAATGCAAACAAAAAACCCCTTTATGCTAAATTTAGTTATTAAATAGACGGGGTCTGACCGAAGAGAAACACTATGTTGTATCCATGACGGCGGAAGGTGATGTTACAAAAGTCGTAGAAGAGTGTGATTAAAACAGACGAACAAGCTAGCGTTAGCTAAGATAAGCTAAGCAACTAGCCAGCGTCATATAGTAGTTAGTTCTGCGAGGAATCAAGCTACGGCAGCTAGTTAGCTAGATAACTTATGTAGTTAGCTGGCCTGACTTTCAAATACAATAGTCCGTTCTTCGCTAGCTTGGTTAGTTAGCTAACTCACGGTCGCTGGGCTCAGTGTGGGTCGCAGCTTCTTCCACCGCCTGCTGCCGATCCCGGACACGCCACCTGTAAACAAGAAAAGAAGTGACAGCTACGGCTGAAATGCCAGCGGCACAAAGGACCGCCGGTCGAAGCCGGATACTAAGGACACGCAGAAGAAACTTCATATTCATAGCAGAGGATTCTGTTTAAGTGTAATGTAGCTCGAGCAAACTCTGAAAGCGCCTTGTTAGTTTGAGGGTCGGTATACGACTGAATGGTTTTAGGGTTTTGGCTTCGTCACCGTTCCACATAACATTCGATCACCTTGGTGATCTAAATTTATGTCAAAACATCTTGTTTTCCCAGACTACAATATGCAAAATTACACGTAGCAACGTGAGAGAAAACATTTAAAAAAAAATAGGCAAATGTTGGCAAAAGAGGAATTACCCGATACAGAGTAACAGCCTAAAAAAACGCCACAAAAAATATGTTGTCTCTATTTTTAAGGCTAATTTGCTAAAACGTTTTCATTATTACTTTGATATTCATCTGCAGGCCACATTTGGCACAAAAGTAGAAAAAGTCATAAAGACTGAATAACAGTGCTATTCAGTCATTCTTTCTGATTCATGCATGCGTGTATTCATTATTTAAAGGGCACATATGAAAAATTAACCTTTTAAGTGCTTGTGCACATATATTTGGCTATCTTGAGTGCCTACCAACACACCAACTGTGAAATAAGACAACTCAGTGTGATGGAAAATATTATTTGATCATGTATTATCATGTGATTCATATGTGATGATTCCTATATAATTATGTTAATCCTTTCCATCATATAATCCTATATGAATGGTTTAGTCTGCATACTCTGTCTCTGTATATTGTGTGAACAAATGATTGTGTTGTGACCTGCAGGGGTCGTAAAGAGGGATTAGGCTTTTGTTTTCTTGCAAATGGTGTCTGTCCTTTGAAGCGTCCTGGCATATGCAGGAATGTTCATCACCAAATGGAGCAGGGAGTGCGTGAACAAGATCACAGAGCACCACCTCCCTGGGGAGGGGGTTGAAGTTTAGATATAAGGAGTAGTCAGTCTACCCCTTTAGAGCTTTCGCTTTCGAGCATTAGCCCTCACACAGCTGTGTGTCCTTTTGTGTGTCCTATTTTCGTTATTAAATGACTCTCTTAATCACGTGTGACTTGCTGTTTGTTCAAAATTCCACCACATCAGTAAGCATTTTAGTGGGCTGCCCATGTCAGAAAACATGAACTAAAACAAGCTGTTCAGATTTGGCTTCCCTTTCTACCCCAAAAGGGAGCCATTCGCTTTATGCCACCCCCGGTCTCAGTGTCTGCACCCACGGCTTGATAACTACCTTTGCGGAAGTGCGCAATTTATTTTGTCACACACGCCAGGTCCGCTATCACGTTGAAGGTAAGAGCCAACCCAGGCCATTTCAGTGAACACGTGTTATCTCCAACTCTAGGAGTCATGTTACATAGCTCATGGATGCTTTTCCTAAAATTGTAAACATTGCTTTTGCCTACCAACAAAAAATAAACATAAATGAATAATGTCTAATTGTATCAGGTCACTACTAATTCAACTCCCATCTTAATGTGCTTTTCTCAGCACAATCTACTGCATATTTGTTGTTTCTGACAATGCTGAGCTTTAGGAAATTAAGGACATTCACGTTTTGCCTTGGATTCATGTGGTAGCATAAGACAGGTGGATATTACTTCCCAAAACTGCTCAACAGCAGTAAACAAATTCATTCTTCTCCCAGCTGTCTGTCTATTTCTTCTTATAGTTTGGGTGTCTCAACCAAACCTACCTCTATGATAACGGCCTTGGGATGTTCTTCATAGTTTATTTGTTCTTATTCCATCTCTGGATCAAATCCTGTGGGGACTGACCAGTACAGGATCAGAGATCAATGTGGATCTCTGAGCTTTCTATCCATCAGGTGATGGTCATGTCTTTGTAGTTAGGTGGGTCTTAGAACGCAGTGTAGATCTACACCTTGAATGCATATTTGTCGACTGGAGTTTGGAAAGGATTCTGCCCCTAGACACACCCACTTCATTATACTGGCTCTCAACTTAAATTGTAAAGTGAGTGCTTGTAGGTTATTCAACAAAACATAAGCCCCTCCTGATGATGGAATAAGGAGATATATCCCAGATTTATTCCCCTATCTTATTTTCAGTCATAGTTTAGATTAACAAAAGCTACTTTTGTTTATGCATATTACTTGACTGATTAACTGGTTGGACCACGCATAAGAGTTAATGAGGAAAATACTGAATCACTCGAATGCCATTTCTGGATACATTCAACGTAAAACATGTTAGCCTGTAACTCACTAATGATGCATACAACAAACACTGAAGGTGAAAACAAGAAAATGTGACTCCCTTACAATGAAAGAAAATCATTTATTGATAAATATTTATAAAGCTGTAACAAACATTATTTACAAAATGTACAAAACATGATGAGGACGACTGCAGTGGTGATGATCTGGTGATGACCACTCCATGGATGGTGATTTTGTCCAACTCTTCGACGATGGTGATGGCACTAATAATCCTGAAGGATCAATTCTCTATGGCGATCGGTCCGCTGATTGGCCTTGTCTTTGTAGTCTGGTGTAGACCACAAAGTCTCAAATTATCCTGAAGAACATCTTGTAAAGCCTTGTTGTTCTGGCCTGGTCCAAAAACTGATGTTGGCCTCTTGTCCTGGTGGGTTTCTTGGTGAGCTTCAGGTTGTCCCGTTGTCTGTAATCCAGGAAAAAGCCTGCACTGGAGACCTGCATGATGGAAAAGCAGGAAAAAGACTCAGCAAACATGGTTAGATGTTTTACTGAGAAATCTGGGAGATGTTTTAGGGTGACACAAACCTAAAAAGATGGAAAATTAAACAGGTGTAGGGGGTAAAGGGAAAAGAGAAGAAAGGTACAGACCTAAACTGCTCCAGTTTGGTGATCAGTCCATGTGATGCTCAAGCTTCTTGCGCCAACAGGTCAAGACCTAGGCCTCACATGGCTATGTGAAAACAGACTGCATCTGAAAAACACCCACATGCATACAAGAGCATTGAGGGTAAAAGAAATTGTATGATACATAGCATATAATAAATCCTAAATGTGTATAATGTCAATCAAAGTGTTCTGTGGGTTATTAAAAGCCTGGAGGAGGAGGTGGAGGGGGTCCTCTTGGTGATCATGGTCCGTTAGAAAACACAGCGGGGTGCAGCGTCTCGACGGTCTGGGTGTGACTGTACTCAGATGACCTGAAAAGGCCATCTGAATCGATGGAAACACCCTTAAACGTCATGGACACCATGGTTTGCTGCAAAATACACACAGAGTAAAAATGTCACAAAATATAATTTTCTTAAAATGCCCACATCTCAAGCAAGTCTAATTCAAACAGATGCATTCAGGCAGGAGAAAGCACTAACCAGAAAAATATTCTGCACCGATGACTCTGTTGACTCGGCGCACAGGTAGAAGGTCGCCCCAGTGATGCCGGTTCCTCTGCGCTGAATTAACGGAGTAGATCCTGATTAATGTGACTCAAAATGGGACAAGCTAGTTAAAATGCTTTTAGTTGAGACAGATATTTACCTTGATGCAGGCCACAGCATTAACGCTGGCAAAGTTCTGGAGGGTAAGCTGCAAAAGCAATAAAAAGGTTAGGTGAGGGAAACAACCGTCATGTCCATTCTCACAGAAATTGGGAACTTGTTCCCATGACTTAGACTCACCTCTGCACACACGTGGTAAAATGTATTGCTGAGCACCCACCAGTGCTCGCTCTCCAGCCCACTGTAGATGGATTTGTGCTGGAGCTTCACCTCTACCATCTACAATCATGCAGAAAAAAAGCATCTCAATCAACGTTACCACGACACCGGCTAGTGGAAACTCTCAGCTAACAAAATGTTTCTCTGTGCCAAAAGGCCTATTATAAAATGATTAAAAATTCAAGGGAACCTTTGTATCTGCAGAAAACATCTGCGATAAGGTGTAGGCAAACATCCTGTTTGCGTTGTGCAGAGTTTGGAGAGGCTGATACATGGTCAGTAAAAAAAAAGAAAATACATTGTTTAGGCAAGATTGCAACTATGAAGGGAAAGCAAAACAAAAACTTGTTACATTGCATTTAAGAAGAATGTGCAAGATCTATATTTTACAATAACTGTGACCATAGCGTCGCGAAAAAAGACGCAGTGGAAGTTAGCTGTTCTGCACAGAAACCTCCTCCTGAAGCAGTGATAACAGACAAACGCGAGTATAAACTGAATGAAGCTAGCTAGAGTTCTCAAGTATGAGCAATTAGCCAGCTAACTAGCTAGCTATGTCGCCAGGTACCTTTAGGATCAGAGTACAGGTCGCATCAAACTTGTCCTGATCCAACGGAAAAGGCTCCCGATCCTCCAGTTCTGCGAAAGATGTTTAAATAACCAGTGAAATATTTAACAAAAAGAATGTGGCTAGCTAGCTACAACATAGCCTTAGCTAAATATTAGCCGTTAAAAGGGTAAATTAGTTAGCGCTAGCTAAGAAGCTGATTTTTTTTTTTGTTACTGCAGCAATCCGTTGCCTTAGAAACAATAAAATGCAAACAAAAAACCCCTTTATGCTAAATTTAGTTATTAAATAGACGGGGTCTGACCGAAGAGAAACACTATGTTGTATCCATGACGGCGGAAGGTGATGTTACAAAAGTCGTAGAAGAGTGTGATTAAAACAGACGAACAAGCTAGCGTTAGCTAAGATAAGCTAAGCAACTAGCCAGCGTCATATAGTAGTTAGTTCTGCGAGGAATCAAGCTACGGCAGCTAGTTAGCTAGATAACTTATGTAGTTAGCTGGCCTGACTTTCAAATACAATAGTCCGTTCTTCGCTAGCTTGGTTAGTTAGCTAACTCACGGTCGCTGGGCTCAGTGTGGGTCGCAGCTTCTTCCACCGCCTGCTGCCGATCCCGGACACGCCACCTGTAAACAAGAAAAGAAGTGACAGCTACGGCTGAAATGCCAGCGGCACAAAGGACCGCCGGTCGAAGCCGGATACTAAGGACACGCAGAAGAAACTTCATATTCATAGCAGAGGATTCTGTTTAAGTGTAATGTAGCTCGAGCAAACTCTGAAAGCGCCTTGTTAGTTTGAGGGTCGGTATACGACTGAATGGTTTTAGGGTTTTGGCTTCGTCACCGTTCCACATAACATTCGATCACCTTGGTGATCTAAATTTATGTCAAAACATCTTGTTTTCCCAGACTACAATATGCAAAATTACACGTAGCAACGTGAGAGAAAACATTTAAAAAAAAATAGGCAAATGTTGGCAAAAGAGGAATTACCCGATACAGAGTAACAGCCTAAAAAAACGCCACAAAAAATATGTTGTCTCTATTTTTAAGGCTAATTTGCTAAAACGTTTTCATTATTACTTTGATATTCATCTGCAGGCCACATTTGGCACAAAAGTAGAAAAAGTCATAAAGACTGAATAACAGTGCTATTCAGTCATTCTTTCTGATTCATGCATGCGTGTATTCATTATTTAAAGGGCACATATGAAAAATTAACCTTTTAAGTGCTTGTGCACATATATTTGGCTATCTTGAGTGCCTACCAACACACCAACTGTGAAATAAGACAACTCAGTGTGATGGAAAATATTATTTGATCATGTATTATCATGTGATTCATATGTGATGATTCCTATATAATTATGTTAATCCTTTCCATCATATAATCCTATATGAATGGTTTAGTCTGCATACTCTGTCTCTGTATATTGTGTGAACAAATGATTGTGTTGTGACCTGCAGGGGTCGTAAAGAGGGATTAGGCTTTTGTTTTCTTGCAAATGGTGTCTGTCCTTTGAAGCGTCCTGGCATATGCAGGAATGTTCATCACCAAATGGAGCAGGGAGTGCGTGAACAAGATCACAGAGCACCACCTCCCTGGGGAGGGGGTTGAAGTTTAGATATAAGGAGTAGTCAGTCTACCCCTTTAGAGCTTTCGCTTTCGAGCATTAGCCCTCACACAGCTGTGTGTCCTTTTGTGTGTCCTATTTTCGTTATTAAATGACTCTCTTAATCACGTGTGACTTGCTGTTTGTTCAAAATTCCACCACATCAGTAAGCATTTTAGTGGGCTGCCCATGTCAGAAAACATGAACTAAAACAAGCTGTTCAGATTTGGCTTCCCTTTCTACCCCAAAAGGGAGCCATTCGCTTTATGCCACCCCCGGTCTCAGTGTCTGCACCCACGGCTTGATAACTACCTTTGCGGAAGTGCGCAATTTATTTTGTCACACACGCCAGGTCCGCTATCACGTTGAAGGTAAGAGCCAACCCAGGCCATTTCAGTGAACACGTGTTATCTCCAACTCTAGGAGTCATGTTACATAGCTCATGGATGCTTTTCCTAAAATTGTAAACATTGCTTTTGCCTACCAACAAAAAATAAACATAAATGAATAATGTCTAATTGTATCAGGTCACTACTAATTCAACTCCCATCTTAATGTGCTTTTCTCAGCACAATCTACTGCATATTTGTTGTTTCTGACAATGCTGAGCTTTAGGAAATTAAGGACATTCACGTTTTGCCTTGGATTCATGTGGTAGCATAAGACAGGTGGATATTACTTCCCAAAACTGCTCAACAGCAGTAAACAAATTCATTCTTCTCCCAGCTGTCTGTCTATTTCTTCTTATAGTTTGGGTGTCTCAACCAAACCTACCTCTATGATAACGGCCTTGGGATGTTCTTCATAGTTTATTTGTTCTTATTCCATCTCTGGATCAAATCCTGTGGGGACTGACCAGTACAGGATCAGAGATCAATGTGGATCTCTGAGCTTTCTATCCATCAGGTGATGGTCATGTCTTTGTAGTTAGGTGGGTCTTAGAACGCAGTGTAGATCTACACCTTGAATGCATATTTGTCGACTGGAGTTTGGAAAGGATTCTGCCCCTAGACACACCCACTTCATTATACTGGCTCTCAACTTAAATTGTAAAGTGAGTGCTTGTAGGTTATTCAACAAAACATAAGCCCCTCCTGATGATGGAATAAGGAGATATATCCCAGATTTATTCCCCTATCTTATTTTCAGTCATAGTTTAGATTAACAAAAGCTACTTTTGTTTATGCATATTACTTGACTGATTAACTGGTTGGACCACGCATAAGAGTTAATGAGGAAAATACTGAATCACTCAAATGCCATTTCTGGATACATTCAACGTAAAACATGTTAGCCTGTAACTCACTAATGATGCATACAACAAACACTGAAGGTGAAAACAAGAAAATGTGACTCCCTTACAATGAAAGAAAATCATTTATTGATAAATATTTATAAAGCTGTAACAAACATTATTTACAAAATGTACAAAACATGATGAGGACGACTGCAGTGGTGATGATCTGGTGATGACCACTCCATGGATGGTGATTTTGTCCAACTCTTCGACGATGGTGATGGCACTAATAATCCTGAAGGATCAATTCTCTATGGCGATCGGTCCGCTGATTGGCCTTGTCTTTGTAGTCTGGTGTAGACCACAAAGTCTCAAATTAGCCTGAAGAACATCTTGTAAAGCCTTGTTGTTCTGGCCTGGTCCAAAAACTGATGTTGGCCTCTTGTCCTGGTGGGTTTCTTGGTGAGCTTCAGGTTGTCCCGTTGTCTGTAATCCAGGAAAAAGCCTGCACTGGAGACCTGCATGATGGAAAAGCAGGAAAAAGACTCAGCAAACATGGTTAGATGTTTTACTGAGAAATCTGGGAGATGTTTTAGGGTGACACAAACCTAAAAAGATGGAAAATTAAACAGGTGTAGGGGGTAAAGGGAAAAGAGAAGAAAGGTACAGACCTAAACTGCTCCAGTTTGGTGATCAGTCCATGTGATGCTCAAGCTTCTTGCGCCAACAGGTCAAGACCTAGGCCTCACATGGCTATGTGAAAACAGACTGCATCTGAAAAACACCCACATGCATACAAGAGCATTGAGGGTAAAAGAAATTGTATGATACATAGCATATAATAAATCCTAAATGTGTATAATGTCAATCAAAGTGTTCTGTGGGTTATTAAAAGCCTGGAGGAGGAGGTGGAGGGGGTCCTCTTGGTGATCATGGTCCGTTAGAAAACACAGCGGGGTGCAGCGTCTCGACGGTCTGGGTGTGACTGTACTCAGATGACCTGAAAAGGCCATCTGAATCGATGGAAACACCCTTAAACGTCATGGACACCATGGTTTGCTGCAAAATACACACAGAGTAAAAATGTCACAAAATATAATTTTCTTAAAATGCCCACATCTCAAGCAAGTCTAATTCAAACAGATGCATTCAGGCAGGAGAAAGCACTAACCAGAAAAATATTCTGCACCGATGACTCTGTTGACTCGGCGCACAGGTAGAAGGTCGCCCCAGTGATGCCGGTTCCTCTGCGCTGAATTAACGGAGTAGATCCTGATTAATGTGACTCAAAATGGGACAAGCTAGTTAAAATGCTTTTAGTTGAGACAGATATTTACCTTGATGCAGGCCACAGCATTAACGCTGGCAAAGTTCTGGAGGGTAAGCTGCAAAAGCAATAAAAAGGTTAGGTGAGGGAAACAACCGTCATGTCCATTCTCACTGAAATTGGGAACTTGTTCCCATGACTTAGACTCACCTCTGCACACACGTGGTAAAATGTATTGCTGAGCACCCACCAGTGCTCGCTCTCCAGCCCACTGTAGATGGATTTGTGCTGGAGCTTCACCTCTACCATCTACAATCATGCAGAAAAAAAGCATCTCAATCAACGTTACCACGACACCGGCTAGTGGAAACTCTCAGCTAACAAAATGTTTCTCTGTGCCAAAAGGCCTATTATAAAATGATTAAAAATTCAAGGGAACCTTTGTATCTGCAGAAAACATCTGCGATAAGGTGTAGGCAAACATCCTGTTTGCGTTGTGCAGAGTTTGGAGAGGCTGATACATGGTCAGTAAAAAAAAAGAAAATACATTGTTTAGGCAAGATTGCAACTATGAAGGGAAAGCAAAACAAAAACTTGTTACATTGCATTTAAGAAGAATGTGCAAGATCTATATTTTACAATAACTGTGACCATAGCGTCGCGAAAAAAGACGCAGTGGAAGTTAGCTGTTCTGCACAGAAACCTCCTCCTGAAGCAGTGATAACAGACAAACGCGAGTATAAACTGAATGAAGCTAGCTAGAGTTCTCAAGTATGAGCAATTAGCCAGCTAACTAGCTAGCTATGTCGCCAGGTACCTTTAGGATCAGAGTACAGGTCGCATCAAACTTGTCCTGATCCAACGGAAAAGGCTCCCGATCCTCCAGTTCTGCGAAAGATGTTTAAATAACCAGTGAAATATTTAACAAAAAGAATGTGGCTAGCTAGCTACAACATAGCCTTAGCTAAATATTAGCCGTTAAAAGGGTAAATTAGTTAGCGCTAGCTAAGAAGCTGAATTTCTTTTTTGTTACTGCAGCAATCCGTTGCCTTAGAAACAATAAAATGCAAACAAAAAACCCCTTTATGCTAAATTTAGTTATTAAATAGACGGGGTCTGACCGAAGAGAAACACTATGTTGTATCCATGACGGCGGAAGGTGATGTTACAAAAGTCGTAGAAGAGTGTGATTAAAACAGACGAACAAGCTAGCGTTAGCTAAGATAAGCTAAGCAACTAGCCAGCGTCATATAGTAGTTAGTTCTGCGAGGAATCAAGCTACGGCAGCTAGTTAGCTAGATAACTTATGTAGTTAGCTGGCCTGACTTTCAAATACAATAGTCCGTTCTTCGCTAGCTTGGTTAGTTAGCTAACTCACGGTCGCTGGGCTCAGTGTGGGTCGCAGCTTCTTCCACCGCCTGCTGCCGATCCCGGACACGCCACCTGTAAACAAGAAAAGAAGTGACAGCTACGGCTGAAATGCCAGCGGCACAAAGGACCGCCGGTCGAAGCCGGATACTAAGGACACGCAGAAGAAACTTCATATTCATAGCAGAGGATTCTGTTTAAGTGTAATGTAGCTCGAGCAAACTCTGAAAGCGCCTTGTTAGTTTGAGGGTCGGTATACGACTGAATGGTTTTAGGGTTTTGGCTTCGTCACCGTTCCACATAACATTCGATCACCTTGGTGATCTAAATTTATGTCAAAACATCTTGTTTTCCCAGACTACAATATGCAAAATTACACGTAGCAACGTGAGAGAAAACATTTAAAAAAAAATAGGCAAATGTTGGCAAAAGAGGAATTACCCGATACAGAGTAACAGCCTAAAAAAACGCCACAAAAAATATGTTGTCTCTATTTTTAAGGCTAATTTGCTAAAACGTTTTCATTATTACTTTGATATTCATCTGCAGGCCACATTTGGCACAAAAGTAGAAAAAGTCATAAAGACTGAATAACAGTGCTATTCAGTCATTCTTTCTGATTCATGCATGCGTGTATTCATTATTTAAAGGGCACATATGAAAAATTAACCTTTTAAGTGCTTGTGCACATATATTTGGCTATCTTGAGTGCCTACCAACACACCAACTGTGAAATAAGACAACTCAGTGTGATGGAAAATATTATTTGATCATGTATTATCATGTGATTCATATGTGATGATTCCTATATAATTATGTTAATCCTTTCCATCATATAATCCTATATGAATGGTTTAGTCTGCATACTCTGTCTCTGTATATTGTGTGAACAAATGATTGTGTTGTGACCTGCAGGGGTCGTAAAGAGGGATTAGGCTTTTGTTTTCTTGCAAATGGTGTCTGTCCTTTGAAGCGTCCTGGCATATGCAGGAATGTTCATCACCAAATGGAGCAGGGAGTGCGTGAACAAGATCACAGAGCACCACCTCCCTGGGGAGGGGGTTGAAGTTTAGATATAAGGAGTAGTCAGTCTACCCCTTTAGAGCTTTCGCTTTCGAGCATTAGCCCTCACACAGCTGTGTGTCCTTTTGTGTGTCCTATTTTCGTTATTAAATGACTCTCTTAATCACGTGTGACTTGCTGTTTGTTCAAAATTCCACCACATCAGTAAGCATTTTAGTGGGCTGCCCATGTCAGAAAACATGAACTAAAACAAGCTGTTCAGATTTGGCTTCCCTTTCTACCCCAAAAGGGAGCCATTCGCTTTATGCCACCCCCGGTCTCAGTGTCTGCACCCACGGCTTGATAACTACCTTTGCGGAAGTGCGCAATTTATTTTGTCACACACGCCAGGTCCGCTATCACGTTGAAGGTAAGAGCCAACCCAGGCCATTTCAGTGAACACGTGTTATCTCCAACTCTAGGAGTCATGTTACATAGCTCATGGATGCTTTTCCTAAAATTGTAAACATTGCTTTTGCCTACCAACAAAAAATAAACATAAATGAATAATGTCTAATTGTATCAGGTCACTACTAATTCAACTCCCATCTTAATGTGCTTTTCTCAGCACAATCTACTGCATATTTGTTGTTTCTGACAATGCTGAGCTTTAGGAAATTAAGGACATTCACGTTTTGCCTTGGATTCATGTGGTAGCATAAGACAGGTGGATATTACTTCCCAAAACTGCTCAACAGCAGTAAACAAATTCATTCTTCTCCCAGCTGTCTGTCTATTTCTTCTTATAGTTTGGGTGTCTCAACCAAACCTACCTCTATGATAACGGCCTTGGGATGTTCTTCATAGTTTATTTGTTCTTATTCCATCTCTGGATCAAATCCTGTGGGGACTGACCAGTACAGGATCAGAGATCAATGTGGATCTCTGAGCTTTCTATCCATCAGGTGATGGTCATGTCTTTGTAGTTAGGTGGGTCTTAGAACGCAGTGTAGATCTACACCTTGAATGCATATTTGTCGACTGGAGTTTGGAAAGGATTCTGCCCCTAGACACACCCACTTCATTATACTGGCTCTCAACTTAAATTGTAAAGTGAGTGCTTGTAGGTTATTCAACAAAACATAAGCCCCTCCTGATGATGGAATAAGGAGATATATCCCAGATTTATTCCCCTATCTTATTTTCAGTCATAGTTTAGATTAACAAAAGCTACTTTTGTTTATGCATATTACTTGACTGATTAACTGGTTGGACCACGCATAAGAGTTAATGAGGAAAATACTGAATCACTCAAATGCCATTTCTGGATACATTCAACGTAAAACATGTTAGCCTGTAACTCACTAATGATGCATACAACAAACACTGAAGGTGAAAACAAGAAAATGTGACTCCCTTACAATGAAAGAAAATCATTTATTGATAAATATTTATAAAGCTGTAACAAACATTATTTACAAAATGTACAAAACATGATGAGGACGACTGCAGTGGTGATGATCTGGTGATGACCACTCCATGGATGGTGATTTTGTCCAACTCTTCGACGATGGTGATGGCACTAATAATCCTGAAGGATCAATTCTCTATGGCGATCGGTCCGCTGATTGGCCTTGTCTTTGTAGTCTGGTGTAGACCACAAAGTCTCAAATTAGCCTGAAGAACATCTTGTAAAGCCTTGTTGTTCTGGCCTGGTCCAAAAACTGATGTTGGCCTCTTGTCCTGGTGGGTTTCTTGGTGAGCTTCAGGTTGTCCCGTTGTCTGTAATCCAGGAAAAAGCCTGCACTGGAGACCTGCATGATGGAAAAGCAGGAAAAAGACTCAGCAAACATGGTTAGATGTTTTACTGAGAAATCTGGGAGATGTTTTAGGGTGACACAAACCTAAAAAGATGGAAAATTAAACAGGTGTAGGGGGTAAAGGGAAAAGAGAAGAAAGGTACAGACCTAAACTGCTCCAGTTTGGTGATCAGTCCATGTGATGCTCAAGCTTCTTGCGCCAACAGGTCAAGACCTAGGCCTCACATGGCTATGTGAAAACAGACTGCATCTGAAAAACACCCACATGCATACAAGAGCATTGAGGGTAAAAGAAATTGTATGATACATAGCATATAATAAATCCTAAATGTGTATAATGTCAATCAAAGTGTTCTGTGGGTTATTAAAAGCCTGGAGGAGGAGGTGGAGGGGGTCCTCTTGGTGATCATGGTCCGTTAGAAAACACAGCGGGGTGCAGCGTCTCGACGGTCTGGGTGTGACTGTACTCAGATGACCTGAAAAGGCCATCTGAATCGATGGAAACACCCTTAAACGTCATGGACACCATGGTTTGCTGCAAAATACACACAGAGTAAAAATGTCACAAAATATAATTTTCTTAAAATGCCCACATCTCAAGCAAGTCTAATTCAAACAGATGCATTCAGGCAGGAGAAAGCACTAACCAGAAAAATATTCTGCACCGATGACTCTGTTGACTCGGCGCACAGGTAGAAGGTCGCCCCAGTGATGCCGGTTCCTCTGCGCTGAATTAACGGAGTAGATCCTGATTAATGTGACTCAAAATGGGACAAGCTAGTTAAAATGCTTTTAGTTGAGACAGATATTTACCTTGATGCAGGCCACAGCATTAACGCTGGCAAAGTTCTGGAGGGTAAGCTGCAAAAGCAATAAAAAGGTTAGGTGAGGGAAACAACCGTCATGTCCATTCTCACTGAAATTGGGAACTTGTTCCCATGACTTAGACTCACCTCTGCACACACGTGGTAAAATGTATTGCTGAGCACCCACCAGTGCTCGCTCTCCAGCCCACTGTAGATGGATTTGTGCTGGAGCTTCACCTCTACCATCTACAATCATGCAGAAAAAAAGCATCTCAATCAACGTTACCACGACACCGGCTAGTGGAAACTCTCAGCTAACAAAATGTTTCTCTGTGCCAAAAGGCCTATTATAAAATGATTAAAAATTCAAGGGAACCTTTGTATCTGCAGAAAACATCTGCGATAAGGTGTAGGCAAACATCCTGTTTGCGTTGTGCAGAGTTTGGAGAGGCTGATACATGGTCAGTAAAAAAAAAGAAAATACATTGTTTAGGCAAGATTGCAACTATGAAGGGAAAGCAAAACAAAAACTTGTTACATTGCATTTAAGAAGAATGTGCAAGATCTATATTTTACAATAACTGTGACCATAGCGTCGCGAAAAAAGACGCAGTGGAAGTTAGCTGTTCTGCACAGAAACCTCCTCCTGAAGCAGTGATAACAGACAAACGCGAGTATAAACTGAATGAAGCTAGCTAGAGTTCTCAAGTATGAGCAATTAGCCAGCTAACTAGCTAGCTATGTCGCCAGGTACCTTTAGGATCAGAGTACAGGTCGCATCAAACTTGTCCTGATCCAACGGAAAAGGCTCCCGATCCTCCAGTTCTGCGAAAGATGTTTAAATAACCAGTGAAATATTTAACAAAAAGAATGTGGCTAGCTAGCTACAACATAGCCTTAGCTAAATATTAGCCGTTAAAAGGGTAAATTAGTTAGCGCTAGCTAAGAAGCTGAATTTCTTTTTTGTTACTGCAGCAATCCGTTGCCTTAGAAACAATAAAATGCAAACAAAAAACCCCTTTATGCTAAATTTAGTTATTAAATAGACGGGGTCTGACCGAAGAGAAACACTATGTTGTATCCATGACGGCGGAAGGTGATGTTACAAAAGTCGTAGAAGAGTGTGATTAAAACAGACGAACAAGCTAGCGTTAGCTAAGATAAGCTAAGCAACTAGCCAGCGTCATATAGTAGTTAGTTCTGCGAGGAATCAAGCTACGGCAGCTAGTTAGCTAGATAACTTATGTAGTTAGCTGGCCTGACTTTCAAATACAATAGTCCGTTCTTCGCTAGCTTGGTTAGTTAGCTAACTCACGGTCGCTGGGCTCAGTGTGGGTCGCAGCTTCTTCCACCGCCTGCTGCCGATCCCGGACACGCCACCTGTAAACAAGAAAAGAAGTGACAGCTACGGCTGAAATGCCAGCGGCACAAAGGACCGCCGGTCGAAGCCGGATACTAAGGACACGCAGAAGAAACTTCATATTCATAGCAGAGGATTCTGTTTAAGTGTAATGTAGCTCGAGCAAACTCTGAAAGCGCCTTGTTAGTTTGAGGGTCGGTATACGACTGAATGGTTTTAGGGTTTTGGCTTCGTCACCGTTCCACATAACATTCGATCACCTTGGTGATCTAAATTTATGTCAAAACATCTTGTTTTCCCAGACTACAATATGCAAAATTACACGTAGCAACGTGAGAGAAAACATTTAAAAAAAAATAGGCAAATGTTGGCAAAAGAGGAATTACCCGATACAGAGTAACAGCCTAAAAAAACGCCACAAAAAATATGTTGTCTCTATTTTTAAGGCTAATTTGCTAAAACGTTTTCATTATTACTTTGATATTCATCTGCAGGCCACATTTGGCACAAAAGTAGAAAAAGTCATAAAGACTGAATAACAGTGCTATTCAGTCATTCTTTCTGATTCATGCATGCGTGTATTCATTATTTAAAGGGCACATATGAAAAATTAACCTTTTAAGTGCTTGTGCACATATATTTGGCTATCTTGAGTGCCTACCAACACACCAACTGTGAAATAAGACAACTCAGTGTGATGGAAAATATTATTTGATCATGTATTATCATGTGATTCATATGTGATGATTCCTATATAATTATGTTAATCCTTTCCATCATATAATCCTATATGAATGGTTTAGTCTGCATACTCTGTCTCTGTATATTGTGTGAACAAATGATTGTGTTGTGACCTGCAGGGGTCGTAAAGAGGGATTAGGCTTTTGTTTTCTTGCAAATGGTGTCTGTCCTTTGAAGCGTCCTGGCATATGCAGGAATGTTCATCACCAAATGGAGCAGGGAGTGCGTGAACAAGATCACAGAGCACCACCTCCCTGGGGAGGGGGTTGAAGTTTAGATATAAGGAGTAGTCAGTCTACCCCTTTAGAGCTTTCGCTTTCGAGCATTAGCCCTCACACAGCTGTGTGTCCTTTTGTGTGTCCTATTTTCGTTATTAAATGACTCTCTTAATCACGTGTGACTTGCTGTTTGTTCAAAATTCCACCACATCAGTAAGCATTTTAGTGGGCTGCCCATGTCAGAAAACATGAACTAAAACAAGCTGTTCAGATTTGGCTTCCCTTTCTACCCCAAAAGGGAGCCATTCGCTTTATGCCACCCGCGGTCTCAGTGTCTGCACCCACGGCTTGATAACTACCTTTGCGGAAGTGCGCAATTTATTTTGTCACACACGCCAGGTCCGCTATCACGTTGAAGGTAAGAGCCAACCCAGGCCATTTCAGTGAACACGTGTTATCTCCAACTCTAGGAGTCATGTTACATAGCTCATGGATGCTTTTCCTAAAATTGTAAACATTGCTTTTGCCTACCAACAAAAAATAAACATAAATGAATAATGTCTAATTGTATCAGGTCACTACTAATTCAACTCCCATCTTAATGTGCTTTTCTCAGCACAATCTACTGCATATTTGTTGTTTCTGACAATGCTGAGCTTTAGGAAATTAAGGACATTCACGTTTTGCCTTGGATTCATGTGGTAGCATAAGACAGGTGGATATTACTTCCCAAAACTGCTCAACAGCAGTAAACAAATTCATTCTTCTCCCAGCTGTCTGTCTATTTCTTCTTATAGTTTGGGTGTCTCAACCAAACCTACCTCTATGATAACGGCCTTGGGATGTTCTTCATAGTTTATTTGTTCTTATTCCATCTCTGGATCAAATCCTGTGGGGACTGACCAGTACAGGATCAGAGATCAATGTGGATCTCTGAGCTTTCTATCCATCAGGTGATGGTCATGTCTTTGTAGTTAGGTGGGTCTTAGAACGCAGTGTAGATCTACACCTTGAATGCATATTTGTCGACTGGAGTTTGGAAAGGATTCTGCCCCTAGACACACCCACTTCATTATACTGGCTCTCAACTTAAATTGTAAAGTGAGTGCTTGTAGGTTATTCAACAAAACATAAGCCCCTCCTGATGATGGAATAAGGAGATATATCCCAGATTTATTCCCCTATCTTATTTTCAGTCATAGTTTAGATTAACAAAAGCTACTTTTGTTTATGCATATTACTTGACTGATTAACTGGTTGGACCACGCATAAGAGTTAATGAGGAAAATACTGAATCACTCAAATGCCATTTCTGGATACATTCAACGTAAAACATGTTAGCCTGTAACTCACTAATGATGCATACAACAAACACTGAAGGTGAAAACAAGAAAATGTGACTCCCTTACAATGAAAGAAAATCATTTATTGATAAATATTTATAAAGCTGTAACAAACATTATTTACAAAATGTACAAAACATGATGAGGACGACTGCAGTGGTGATGATCTGGTGATGACCACTCCATGGATGGTGATTTTGTCCAACTCTTCGACGATGGTGATGGCACTAATAATCCTGAAGGATCAATTCTCTATGGCGATCGGTCCGCTGATTGGCCTTGTCTTTGTAGTCTGGTGTAGACCACAAAGTCTCAAATTAGCCTGAAGAACATCTTGTAAAGCCTTGTTGTTCTGGCCTGGTCCAAAAACTGATGTTGGCCTCTTGTCCTGGTGGGTTTCTTGGTGAGCTTCAGGTTGTCCCGTTGTCTGTAATCCAGGAAAAAGCCTGCACTGGAGACCTGCATGATGGAAAAGCAGGAAAAAGACTCAGCAAACATGGTTAGATGTTTTACTGAGAAATCTGGGAGATGTTTTAGGGTGACACAAACCTAAAAAGATGGAAAATTAAACAGGTGTAGGGGGTAAAGGGAAAAGAGAAGAAAGGTACAGACCTAAACTGCTCCAGTTTGGTGATCAGTCCATGTGATGCTCAAGCTTCTTGCGCCAACAGGTCAAGACCTAGGCCTCACATGGCTATGTGAAAACAGACTGCATCTGAAAAACACCCACATGCATACAAGAGCATTGAGGGTAAAATAAATTGTATGATACATAGCATATAATAAATCCTAAATGTGTATAATGTCAATCAAAGTGTTCTGTGGGTTATTAAAAGCCTGGAGGAGGAGGTGGAGGGGGTCCTCTTGGTGATCATGGTCCGTTAGAAAACACAGCGGGGTGCAGCGTCTCGACGGTCTGGGTGTGACTGTACTCAGATGACCTGAAAAGGCCATCTGAATCGATGGAAACACCCTTAAACGTCATGGACACCATGGTTTGCTGCAAAATACACACAGAGTAAAAATGTCACAAAATATAATTTTCTTAAAATGCCCACATCTCAAGCAAGTCTAATTCAAACAGATGCATTCAGGCAGGAGAAAGCACTAACCAGAAAAATATTCTGCACCGATGACTCTGTTGACTCGGCGCACAGGTAGAAGGTCGCCCCAGTGATGCCGGTTCCTCTGCGCTGAATTAACGGAGTAGATCCTGATTAATGTGACTCAAAATGGGACAAGCTAGTTAAAATGCTTTTAGTTGAGACAGATATTTACCTTGATGCAGGCCACAGCATTAACGCTGGCAAAGTTCTGGAGGGTAAGCTGCAAAAGCAATAAAAAGGTTAGGTGAGGGAAACAACCGTCATGTCCATTCTCACTGAAATTGGGAACTTGTTCCCATGACTTAGACTCACCTCTGCACACACGTGGTAAAATGTATTGCTGAGCACCCACCAGTGCTCGCTCTCCAGCCCACTGTAGATGGATTTGTGCTGGAGCTTCACCTCTACCATCTACAATCATGCAGAAAAAAAGCATCTCAATCAACGTTACCACGACACCGGCTAGTGGAAACTCTCAGCTAACAAAATGTTTCTCTGTGCCAAAAGGCCTATTATAAAATGATTAAAAATTCAAGGGAACCTTTGTATCTGCAGAAAACATCTGCGATAAGGTGTAGGCAAACATCCTGTTTGCGTTGTGCAGAGTTTGGAGAGGCTGATACATGGTCAGTAAAAAAAAAGAAAATACATTGTTTAGGCAAGATTGCAACTATGAAGGGAAAGCAAAACAAAAACTTGTTACATTGCATTTAAGAAGAATGTGCAAGATCTATATTTTACAATAACTGTGACCATAGCGTCGCGAAAAAAGACGCAGTGGAAGTTAGCTGTTCTGCACAGAAACCTCCTCCTGAAGCAGTGATAACAGACAAACGCGAGTATAAACTGAATGAAGCTAGCTAGAGTTCTCAAGTATGAGCAATTAGCCAGCTAACTAGCTAGCTATGTCGCCAGGTACCTTTAGGATCAGAGTACAGGTCGCATCAAACTTGTCCTGATCCAACGGAAAAGGCTCCCGATCCTCCAGTTCTGCGAAAGATGTTTAAATAACCAGTGAAATATTTAACAAAAAGAATGTGGCTAGCTAGCTACAACATAGCCTTAGCTAAATATTAGCCGTTAAAAGGGTAAATTAGTTAGCGCTAGCTAAGAAGCTGAATTTCTTTTTTGTTACTGCAGCAATCCGTTGCCTTAGAAACAATAAAATGCAAACAAAAAACCCCTTTATGCTAAATTTAGTTATTAAATAGACGGGGTCTGACCGAAGAGAAACACTATGTTGTATCCATGACGGCGGAAGGTGATGTTACAAAAGTCGTAGAAGAGTGTGATTAAAACAGACGAACAAGCTAGCGTTAGCTAAGATAAGCTAAGCAACTAGCCAGCGTCATATAGTAGTTAGTTCTGCGAGGAATCAAGCTACGGCAGCTAGTTAGCTAGATAACTTATGTAGTTAGCTGGCCTGACTTTCAAATACAATAGTCCGTTCTTCGCTAGCTTGGTTAGTTAGCTAACTCACGGTCGCTGGGCTCAGTGTGGGTCGCAGCTTCTTCCACCGCCTGCTGCCGATCCCGGACACGCCACCTGTAAACAAGAAAAGAAGTGACAGCTACGGCTGAAATGCCAGCGGCACAAAGGACCGCCGGTCGAAGCCGGATACTAAGGACACGCAGAAGAAACTTCATATTCATAGCAGAGGATTCTGTTTAAGTGTAATGTAGCTCGAGCAAACTCTGAAAGCGCCTTGTTAGTTTGAGGGTCGGTATACGACTGAATGGTTTTAGGGTTTTGGCTTCGTCACCGTTCCACATAACATTCGATCACCTTGGTGATCTAAATTTATGTCAAAACATCTTGTTTTCCCAGACTACAATATGCAAAATTACACGTAGCAACGTGAGAGAAAACATTTAAAAAAAAATAGGCAAATGTTGGCAAAAGAGGAATTACCCGATACAGAGTAACAGCCTAAAAAAACGCCACAAAAAATATGTTGTCTCTATTTTTAAGGCTAATTTGCTAAAACGTTTTCATTATTACTTTGATATTCATCTGCAGGCCACATTTGGCACAAAAGTAGAAAAAGTCATAAAGACTGAATAACAGTGCTATTCAGTCATTCTTTCTGATTCATGCATGCGTGTATTCATTATTTAAAGGGCACATATGAAAAATTAACCTTTTAAGTGCTTGTGCACATATATTTGGCTATCTTGAGTGCCTACCAACACACCAACTGTGAAATAAGACAACTCAGTGTGATGGAAAATATTATTTGATCATGTATTATCATGTGATTCATATGTGATGATTCCTATATAATTATGTTAATCCTTTCCATCATATAATCCTATATGAATGGTTTAGTCTGCATACTCTGTCTCTGTATATTGTGTGAACAAATGATTGTGTTGTGACCTGCAGGGGTCGTAAAGAGGGATTAGGCTTTTGTTTTCTTGCAAATGGTGTCTGTCCTTTGAAGCGTCCTGGCATATGCAGGAATGTTCATCACCAAATGGAGCAGGGAGTGCGTGAACAAGATCACAGAGCACCACCTCCCTGGGGAGGGGGTTGAAGTTTAGATATAAGGAGTAGTCAGTCTACCCCTTTAGAGCTTTCGCTTTCGAGCATTAGCCCTCACACAGCTGTGTGTCCTTTTGTGTGTCCTATTTTCGTTATTAAATGACTCTCTTAATCACGTGTGACTTGCTGTTTGTTCAAAATTCCACCACATCAGTCAGCATTTTAGTGGGCTGCCTATGTCAGAAAACATGAACTAAAACAAGCTGTTCAGATTTGGCTTCCCTTTCTACCCCAAAAGGGAGCCATTCGCTTTATGCCACCCCCGGTCTCAGTGTCTGCACCCACGGCTTGATAACTACCTTTGCGGAAGTGCGCAGTTTATTTTGTCACACACGCCAGGTCCGCTATCACGTTGAAGGTAAGAGCCAACCCAGGCCATTTCAGTGAACACGTGTTATCTCCAACTCTAGGAGTCATGTTACATAGCTCATGGATGCTTTTCCTAAAATTGTAAACATTGCTTTTGCCTACCAACAAAAAATAAACATAAATGAATAATGTCTAATTGTATCAGGTCACTACTAATTCAACTCCCATCTTAATGTGCTTTTCTCAGCACAATCTACTGCATATTTGTTGTTTCTGATCATGCTGAGCTTTAGGAAATTAAGGACATTCACGTTTTGCCTTGGATTCATGTGGTAGCATAAGACAGGTGGATATTACTTCCCAAAACTGCTCAACAGCAGTAAACAAATTCATTCTTCTCCCAGCTGTCTGTCTATTTCTTCTTATAGTTTGGGTGTCTCAACCAAACCTACCTCTATGATAATGGCCTTGGGATGTTCTTCATAGTTTATTTGTTCTTATTCCATCTCTGGATCAAATCCTGTGGGGACTGACCAGTACAGGATCAGAGATCAATGTGGATCTCTGAGCTTTCTATCCATCAGGTGATGGTCATGTCTTTGTAGTTAGGTGGGTCTTAGAACGCAGTGTAGATCTACACCTTGAATGCATATTTGTCGACTGGAGTTTGGAAAGGATTCTGCCCCTAGACACACCCACTTCATTATACTGGCTCTCAACTTAAATTGTAAAGTGAGTGCTTGTAGGTTATTCAACAAAACATAAGCCCCTCCTGATGATGGAATAAGGAGATATATCCCAGATTTATTCCCCTATCTTATTTTCAGTCATAGTTTAGATTAACAAAAGCTACTTTTGTTTATGCATATTACTTGACTGATTAACTGGTTGGACCACGCATAAGAGTTAATGAGGAAAATACTGAATCACTCAAATGCCATTTCTGGATACATTCAACGTAAAACATGTTAGCCTGTAACTCACTAATGATGCATACAACAAACACTGAAGGTGAAAACAAGAAAATGTGACTCCCTTACAATGAAAGAAAATCATTTATTGATAAATATTTATAAAGCTGTAACAAACATTATTTACAAAATGTACAAAACATGATGAGGACGACTGCAGTGGTGATGATCTGGTGATGACCACTCCATGGATGGTGATTTTGTCCAACTCTTCGACGATGGTGATGGCACTAATAATCCTGAAGGATCAATTCTCTATGGCGATCGGTCCGCTGATTGGCCTTGTCTTTGTAGTCTGGTGTAGACCACAAAGTCTCAAATTAGCCTGAAGAACATCTTGTAAAGCCTTGTTGTTCTGGCCTGGTCCAAAAACTGATGTTGGCCTCTTGTCCTGGTGGGTTTCTTGGTGAGCTTCAGGTTGTCCCGTTGTCTGTAATCCAGGAAAAAGCCTGCACTGGAGACCTGCATGATGGAAAAGCAGGAAAAAGACTCAGCAAACATGGTTAGATGTTTTACTGAGAAATCTGGGAGATGTTTTAGGGTGACACAAACCTAAAAAGATGGAAAATTAAACAGGTGTAGGGGGTAAAGGGAAAAGAGAAGAAAGGTACAGACCTAAACTGCTCCAGTTTGGTGATCAGTCCATGTGATGCTCAAGCTTCTTGCGCCAACAGGTCAAGACCTAGGCCTCACATGGCTATGTGAAAACAGACTGCATCTGAAAAACACCCACATGCATACAAGAGCATTGAGGGTAAAAGAAATTGTATGATACATAGCATATAATAAATCCTAAATGTGTATAATGTCAATCAAAGTGTTCTGTGGGTTATTAAAAGCCTGGAGGAGGAGGTGGAGGGGGTCCTCTTGGTGATCATGGTCCGTTAGAAAACACAGCGGGGTGCAGCGTCTCGACGGTCTGGGTGTGACTGTACTCAGATGACCTGAAAAGGCCATCTGAATCGATGGAAACACCCTTAAACGTCATGGACACCATGGTTTGCTGCAAAATACACACAGAGTAAAAATGTCACAAAATATAATTTTCTTAAAATGCCCACATCTCAAGCAAGTCTAATTCAAACAGATGCATTCAGGCAGGAGAAAGCACTAACCAGAAAAATATTCTGCACCGATGACTCTGTTGACTCGGCGCACAGGTAGAAGGTCGCCCCAGTGATGCCGGTTCCTCTGCGCTGAATTAACGGAGTAGATCCTGATTAATGTGACTCAAAATGGGACAAGCTAGTTAAAATGCTTTTAGTTGAGACAGATATTTACCTTGATGCAGGCCACAGCATTAACGCTGGCAAAGTTCTGGAGGGTAAGCTGCAAAAGCAATAAAAAGGTTAGGTGAGGGAAACAACCGTCATGTCCATTCTCACTGAAATTGGGAACTTGTTCCCATGACTTAGACTCACCTCTGCACACACGTGGTAAAATGTATTGCTGAGCACCCACCAGTGCTCGCTCTCCAGCCCACTGTAGATGGATTTGTGCTGGAGCTTCACCTCTACCATCTACAATCATGCAGAAAAAAAGCATCTCAATCAACGTTACCACGACACCGGCTAGTGGAAACTCTCAGCTAACAAAATGTTTCTCTGTGCCAAAAGGCCTATTATAAAATGATTAAAAATTCAAGGGAACCTTTGTATCTGCAGAAAACATCTGCGATAAGGTGTAGGCAAACATCCTGTTTGCGTTGTGCAGAGTTTGGAGAGGCTGATACATGGTCAGTAAAAAAAAAGAAAATACATTGTTTAGGCAAGATTGCAACTATGAAGGGAAAGCAAAACAAAAACTTGTTACATTGCATTTAAGAAGAATGTGCAAGATCTATATTTTACAATAACTGTGACCATAGCGTCGCGAAAAAAGACGCAGTGGAAGTTAGCTGTTCTGCACAGAAACCTCCTCCTGAAGCAGTGATAACAGACAAACGCGAGTATAAACTGAATGAAGCTAGCTAGAGTTCTCAAGTATGAGCAATTAGCCAGCTAACTAGCTAGCTATGTCGCCAGGTACCTTTAGGATCAGAGTACAGGTCGCATCAAACTTGTCCTGATCCAACGGAAAAGGCTCCCGATCCTCCAGTTCTGCGAAAGATGTTTAAATAACCAGTGAAATATTTAACAAAAAGAATGTGGCTAGCTAGCTACAACATAGCCTTAGCTAAATATTAGCCGTTAAAAGGGTAAATTAGTTAGCGCTAGCTAAGAAGCTGAATTTCTTTTTTGTTACTGCAGCAATCCGTTGCCTTAGAAACAATAAAATGCAAACAAAAAACCCCTTTATGCTAAATTTAGTTATTAAATAGACGGGGTCTGACCGAAGAGAAACACTATGTTGTATCCATGACGGCGGAAGGTGATGTTACAAAAGTCGTAGAAGAGTGTGATTAAAACAGACGAACAAGCTAGCGTTAGCTAAGATAAGCTAAGCAACTAGCCAGCGTCATATAGTAGTTAGTTCTGCGAGGAATCAAGCTACGGCAGCTAGTTAGCTAGATAACTTATGTAGTTAGCTGGCCTGACTTTCAAATACAATAGTCCGTTCTTCGCTAGCTTGGTTAGTTAGCTAACTCACGGTCGCTGGGCTCAGTGTGGGTCGCAGCTTCTTCCACCGCCTGCTGCCGATCCCGGACACGCCACCTGTAAACAAGAAAAGAAGTGACAGCTACGGCTGAAATGCCAGCGGCACAAAGGACCGCCGGTCGAAGCCGGATACTAAGGACACACAGAAGAAACTTCATATTCATAGCAGAGGATTCTGTTTAAGTGTAATGTAGCTCGAGCAAACTCTGAAAGCGCCTTGTTAGTTTGAGGGTCGGTATACGACTGAATGGTTTTAGGGTTTTGGCTTCGTCACCGTTCCACATAACATTCGATCACCTTGGTGATCTAAATTTATGTCAAAACATCTTGTTTTCCCAGACTACAATATGCAAAATTACACGTAGCAACGTGAGAGAAAACATTTAAAAAAAAATAGGCAAATGTTGGCAAAAGAGGAATTACCCGATACAGAGTAACAGCCTAAAAAAACGCCACAAAAAATATGTTGTCTCTATTTTTAAGGCTAATTTGCTAAAACGTTTTCATTATTACTTTGATATTCATCTGCAGGCCACATTTGGCACAAAAGTAGAAAAAGTCATAAAGACTGAATAACAGTGCTATTCAGTCATTCTTTCTGATTCATGCATGCGTGTATTCATTATTTAAAGGGCACATATGAAAAATTAACCTTTTAAGTGCTTGTGCACATATATTTGGCTATCTTGAGTGCCTACCAACACACCAACTGTGAAATAAGACAACTCAGTGTGATGGAAAATATTATTTGATCATGTATTATCATGTGATTCATATGTGATGATTCCTATATAATTATGTTAATCCTTTCCATCATATAATCCTATATGAATGGTTTAGTCTGCATACTCTGTCTCTGTATATTGTGTGAACAAATGATTGTGTTGTGACCTGCAGGGGTCGTAAAGAGGGATTAGGCTTTTGTTTTCTTGCAAATGGTGTCTGTCCTTTGAAGCGTCCTGGCATATGCAGGAATGTTCATCACCAAATGGAGCAGGGAGTGCGTGAACAAGATCACAGAGCACCACCTCCCTGGGGAGGGGGTTGAAGTTTAGATATAAGGAGTAGTCAGTCTACCCCTTTAGAGCTTTCGCTTTCGAGCATTAGCCCTCACACAGCTGTGTGTCCTTTTGTGTGTCCTATTTTCGTTATTAAATGACTCTCTTAATCACGTGTGACTTGCTGTTTGTTCAAAATTCCACCACATCAGTAAGCATTTTAGTGGGCTGCCCATGTCAGAAAACATGAACTAAAACAAGCTGTTCAGATTTGGCTTCCCTTTCTACCCCAAAAGGGAGCCATTCGCTTTATGCCACCCCCGGTCTCAGTGTCTGCACCCACGGCTTGATAACTACCTTTGCGGAAGTGCGCAATTTATTTTGTCACACACGCCAGGTCCGCTATCACGTTGAAGGTAAGAGCCAACCCAGGCCATTTCAGTGAACACGTGTTATCTCCAACTCTAGGAGTCATGTTACATAGCTCATGGATGCTTTTCCTAAAATTGTAAACATTGCTTTTGCCTACCAACAAAAAATAAACATAAATGAATAATGTCTAATTGTATCAGGTCACTACTAATTCAACTCCCATCTTAATGTGCTTTTCTCAGCACAATCTACTGCATATTTGTTGTTTCTGACAATGCTGAGCTTTAGGAAATTAAGGACATTCACGTTTTGCCTTGGATTCATGTGGTAGCATAAGACAGGTGGATATTACTTCCCAAAACTGCTCAACAGCAGTAAACAAATTCATTCTTCTCCCAGCTGTCTGTCTATTTCTTCTTATAGTTTGGGTGTCTCAACCAAACCTACCTCTATGATAACGGCCTTGGGATGTTCTTCATAGTTTATTTGTTCTTATTCCATCTCTGGATCAAATCCTGTGGGGACTGACCAGTACAGGATCAGAGATCAATGTGGATCTCTGAGCTTTCTATCCATCAGGTGATGGTCATGTCTTTGTAGTTAGGTGGGTCTTAGAACGCAGTGTAGATCTACACCTTGAATGCATATTTGTCGACTGGAGTTTGGAAAGGATTCTGCCCCTAGACACACCCACTTCATTATACTGGCTCTCAACTTAAATTGTAAAGTGAGTGCTTGTAGGTTATTCAACAAAACATAAGCCCCTCCTGATGATGGAATAAGGAGATATATCCCAGATTTATTCCCCTATCTTATTTTCAGTCATAGTTTAGATTAACAAAAGCTACTTTTGTTTATGCATATTACTTGACTGATTAACTGGTTGGACCACGCATAAGAGTTAATGAGGAAAATACTGAATCACTCAAATGCCATTTCTGGATACATTCAACGTAAAACATGTTAGCCTGTAACTCACTAATGATGCATACAACAAACACTGAAGGTGAAAACAAGAAAATGTGACTCCCTTACAATGAAAGAAAATCATTTATTGATAAATATTTATAAAGCTGTAACAAACATTATTTACAAAATGTACAAAACATGATGAGGACGACTGCAGTGGTGATGATCTGGTGATGACCACTCCATGGATGGTGATTTTGTCCAACTCTTCGACGATGGTGATGGCACTAATCATCCTGAAGGATCAATTCTCTATGGCGATCGGTCCGCTGATTGGCCTTGTCTTTGTAGTCTGGTGTAGACCACAAAGTCTCAAATTAGCCTGAAGAACATCTTGTAAAGCCTTGTTGTTCTGGCCTGGTCCAAAAACTGATGTTGGCCTCTTGTCCTGGTGGGTTTCTTGGTGAGCTTCAGGTTGTCCCGTTGTCTGTAATCCAGGAAAAAGCCTGCACTGGAGACCTGCATGATGGAAAAGCAGGAAAAAGACTCAGCAAACATGGTTAGATGTTTTACTGAGAAATCTGGGAGATGTTTTAGGGTGACACAAACCTAAAAAGATGGAAAATTAAACAGGTGTAGGGGGTAAAGGGAAAAGAGAAGAAAGGTACAGACCTAAACTGCTCCAGTTTGGTGATCAGTCCATGTGATGCTCAAGCTTCTTGCGCCAACAGGTCAAGACCTAGGCCTCACATGGCTATGTGAAAACAGACTGCATCTGAAAAACACCCACATGCATACAAGAGCATTGAGGGTAAAAGAAATTGTATGATACATAGCATATAATAAATCCTAAATGTGTATAATGTCAATCAAAGTGTTCTGTGGGTTATTAAAAGCCTGGAGGAGGAGGTGGAGGGGGTCCTCTTGGTGATCATGGTCCGTTAGAAAACACAGCGGGGTGCAGCGTCTCGACGGTCTGGGTGTGACTGTACTCAGATGACCTGAAAAGGCCATCTGAATCGATGGAAACACCCTTAAACGTCATGGACACCATGGTTTGCTGCAAAATACACATAGAGTAAAAATGTCACAAAATATAATTTTCTTAAAATGCCCACATCTCAAGCAAGTCTAATTCAAACCGATGCATTCAGGCAGGAGAAAGCACTAACCAGAAAAATATTCTGCACCGATGACTCTGTTGACTCGGCGCACAGGTAGAAGGTCGCCCCAGTGATGCCGGTTCCTCTGCGCTGAATTAACGGAGTAGATCCTGATTAATGTGACTCAAAATGGGACAAGCTAGTTAAAATGCTTTTAGTTGAGACAGATATTTACCTTGATGCAGGCCACAGCATTAACGCTGGCAAAGTTCTGGAGGGTAAGCTGCAAAAGCAATAAAAAGGTTAGGTGAGGGAAACAACCGTCATGTCCATTCTCACTGAAATTGGGAACTTGTTCCCATGACTTAGACTCACCTCTGCACACACGTGGTAAAATGTATTGCTGAGCACCCACCAGTGCTCGCTCTCCAGCCCACTGTAGATGGATTTGTGCTGGAGCTTCACCTCTACCATCTACAATCATGCAGAAAAAAAGCATCTCAATCAACGTTACCACGACACCGGCTAGTGGAAACTCTCAGCTAACAAAATGTTTCTCTGTGCCAAAAGGCCTATTATAAAATGATTAAAAATTCAAGGGACCTTTGTATCTGCAGAAAACATCTGCGATAAGGTGTAAGAGCCAACCCAGGCCATTTCAGTGAACACGTGTTATCTCCAACTCTAGGAGTCATGTTACATAGCTCATGGATGCTTTTCCTAAAATTGTAAACATTGCTTTTGCCTACCAACAAAAAATAAACATAAATGAATAATGTCTAATTGTATCAGGTCACTACTAATTCAACTCCCATCTTAATGTGCTTTTCTCAGCACAATCTACTGCATATTTGTTGTTTCTGACAATGCTGAGCTTTAGGAAATTAAGGACATTCACGTTTTGCCTTGGATTCATGTGGTAGCATAAGACAGGTGGATATTACTTCCCAAAACTGCTCAACAGCAGTAAACAAATTCATTCTTCTCCCAGCTGTCTGTCTATTTCTTCTTATAGTTTGGGTGTCTCAACCAAACCTACCTCTATGATAACGGCCTTGGGATGTTCTTCATAGTTTATTTGTTCTTATTCCATCTCTGGATCAAATCCTGTGGGGACTGACCAGTACAGGATCAGAGATCAATGTGGATCTCTGAGCTTTCTATCCATCAGGTGATGGTCATGTCTTTGTAGTTAGGTGGGTCTTAGAACGCAGTGTAGATCTACACCTTGAATGCATATTTGTCGACTGGAGTTTGGAAAGGATTCTGCCCCTAGACACACCCACTTCATTATACTGGCTCTCAACTTAAATTGTAAAGTGAGTGCTTGTAGGTTATTCAACAAAACATAAGCCCCTCCTGATGATGGAATAAGGAGATATATCCCAGATTTATTCCCCTATCTTATTTTCAGTCATAGTTTAGATTAACAAAAGCTACTTTTGTTTATGCATATTACTTGACTGATTAACTGGTTGGACCACGCATAAGAGTTAATGAGGAAAATACTGAATCACTCAAATGCCATTTCTGGATACATTCAACGTAAAACATGTTAGCCTGTAACTCACTAATGATGCATACAACAAACACTGAAGGTGAAAACAAGAAAATGTGACTCCCTTACAATGAAAGAAAATCATTTATTGATAAATATTTATAAAGCTGTAACAAACATTATTTACAAAATGTACAAAACATGATGAGGACGACTGCAGTGGTGATGATCTGGTGATGACCACTCCATGGATGGTGATTTTGTCCAACTCTTCGACGATGGTGATGGCACTAATCATCCTGAAGGATCAATTCTCTATGGCGATCGGTCCGCTGATTGGCCTTGTCTTTGTAGTCTGGTGTAGACCACAAAGTCTCAAATTAGCCTGAAGAACATCTTGTAAAGCCTTGTTGTTCTGGCCTGGTCCAAAAACTGATGTTGGCCTCTTGTCCTGGTGGGTTTCTTGGTGAGCTTCAGGTTGTCCCGTTGTCTGTAATCCAGGAAAAAGCCTGCACTGGAGACCTGCATGATGGAAAAGCAGGAAAAAGACTCAGCAAACATGGTTAGATGTTTTACTGAGAAATCTGGGAGATGTTTTAGGGTGACACAAACCTAAAAAGATGGAAAATTAAACAGGTGTAGGGGGTAAAGGGAAAAGAGAAGAAAGGTACAGACCTAAACTGCTCCAGTTTGGTGATCAGTCCATGTGATGCTCAAGCTTCTTGCGCCAACAGGTCAAGACCTAGGCCTCACATGGCTATGTGAAAACAGACTGCATCTGAAAAACACCCACATGCATACAAGAGCATTGAGGGTAAAAGAAATTGTATGATACATAGCATATAATAAATCCTAAATGTGTATAATGTCAATCAAAGTGTTCTGTGGGTTATTAAAAGCCTGGAGGAGGAGGTGGAGGGGGTCCTCTTGGTGATCATGGTCCGTTAGAAAACACAGCGGGGTGCAGCGTCTCGACGGTCTGGGTGTGACTGTACTCAGATGACCTGAAAAGGCCATCTGAATCGATGGAAACACCCTTAAACGTCATGGACACCATGGTTTGCTGCAAAATACACACAGAGTAAAAATGTCACAAAATATAATTTTCTTAAAATGCCCACATCTCAAGCAAGTCTAATTCAAACAGATGCATTCAGGCAGGAGAAAGCACTAACCAGAAAAATATTCTGCACCGATGACTCTGTTGACTCGGCGCACAGGTAGAAGGTCGCCCCAGTGATGCCGGTTCCTCTGCGCTGAATTAACGGAGTAGATCCTGATTAATGTGACTCAAAATGGGACAAGCTAGTTAAAATGCTTTTAGTTGAGACAGATATTTACCTTGATGCAGGCCACAGCATTAACGCTGGCAAAGTTCTGGAGGGTAAGCTGCAAAAGCAATAAAAAGGTTAGGTGAGGGAAACAACCGTCATGTCCATTCTCACTGAAATTGGGAACTTGTTCCCATGACTTAGACTCACCTCTGCACACACGTGGTAAAATGTATTGCTGAGCACCCACCAGTGCTCGCTCTCCAGCCCACTGTAGATGGATTTGTGCTGGAGCTTCACCTCTACCATCTACAATCATGCAGAAAAAAAGCATCTCAATCAACGTTACCACGACACCGGCTAGTGGAAACTCTCAGCTAACAAAATGTTTCTCTGTGCCAAAAGGCCTATTATAAAATGATTAAAAATTCAAGGGAACCTTTGTATCTGCAGAAAACATCTGCGATAAGGTGTAAGAGCCAACCCAGGCCATTTCAGTGAACACGTGTTATCTCCAACTCTAGGAGTCATGTTACATAGCTCATGGATGCTTTTCCTAAAATTGTAAACATTGCTTTTGCCTACCAACAAAAAATAAACATAAATGAATAATGTCTAATTGTATCAGGTCACTACTAATTCAACTCCCATCTTAATGTGCTTTTCTCAGCACAATCTACTGCATATTTGTTGTTTCTGATCATGCTGAGCTTTAGGAAATTAAGGACATTCACGTTTTGCCTTGGATTCATGTGGTAGCATAAGACAGGTGGATATTACTTCCCAAAACTGCTCAACAGCAGTAAACAAATTCATTCTTCTCCCAGCTGTCTGTCTATTTCTTCTTATAGTTTGGGTGTCTCAACCAAACCTACCTCTATGATAATGGCCTTGGGATGTTCTTCATAGTTTATTTGTTCTTATTCCATCTCTGGATCAAATCCTGTGGGGACTGACCAGTACAGGATCAGAGATCAATGTGGATCTCTGAGCTTTCTATCCATCAGGTGATGGTCATGTCTTTGTAGTTAGGTGGGTCTTAGAACGCAGTGTAGATCTACACCTTGAATGCATATTTGTCGACTGGAGTTTGGAAAGGATTCTGCCCCTAGACACACCCACTTCATTATACTGGCTCTCAACTTAAATTGTAAAGTGAGTGCTTGTAGGTTATTCAACAAAACATAAGCCCCTCCTGATGATGGAATAAGGAGATATATCCCAGATTTATTCCCCTATCTTATTTTCAGTCATAGTTTAGATTAACAAAAGCTACTTTTGTTTATGCATATTACTTGACTGATTAACTGGTTGGACCACGCATAAGAGTTAATGAGGAAAATACTGAATCACTCAAATGCCATTTCTGGATACATTCAACGTAAAACATGTTAGCCTGTAACTCACTAATGATGCATACAACAAACACTGAAGGTGAAAACAAGAAAATGTGACTCCCTTACAATGAAAGAAAATCATTTATTGATAAATATTTATAAAGCTGTAACAAACATTATTTACAAAATGTACAAAACATGATGAGGACGACTGCAGTGGTGATGATCTGGTGATGACCACTCCATGGATGGTGATTTTGTCCAACTCTTCGACGATGGTGATGGCACTAATAATCCTGAAGGATCAATTCTCTATGGCGATCGGTCCGCTGATTGGCCTTGTCTTTGTAGTCTGGTGTAGACCACAAAGTCTCAAATTAGCCTGAAGAACATCTTGTAAAGCCTTGTTGTTCTGGCCTGGTCCAAAAACTGATGTTGGCCTCTTGTCCTGGTGGGTTTCTTGGTGAGCTTCAGGTTGTCCCGTTGTCTGTAATCCAGGAAAAAGCCTGCACTGGAGACCTGCATGATGGAAAAGCAGGAAAAAGACTCAGCAAACATGGTTAGATGTTTTACTGAGAAATCTGGGAGATGTTTTAGGGTGACACAAACCTAAAAAGATGGAAAATTAAACAGGTGTAGGGGGTAAAGGGAAAAGAGAAGAAAGGTACAGACCTAAACTGCTCCAGTTTGGTGATCAGTCCATGTGATGCTCAAGCTTCTTGCGCCAACAGGTCAAGACCTAGGCCTCACATGGCTATGTGAAAACAGACTGCATCTGAAAAACACCCACATGCATACAAGAGCATTGAGGGTAAAATAAATTGTATGATACATAGCATATAATAAATCCTAAATGTGTATAATGTCAATCAAAGTGTTCTGTGGGTTATTAAAAGCCTGGAGGAGGAGGTGGAGGGGGTCCTCTTGGTGATCATGGTCCGTTAGAAAACACAGCGGGGTGCAGCGTCTCGACGGTCTGGGTGTGACTGTACTCAGATGACCTGAAAAGGCCATCTGAATCGATGGAAACACCCTTAAACGTCATGGACACCATGGTTTGCTGCAAAATACACACAGAGTAAAAATGTCACAAAATATAATTTTCTTAAAATACCCACATCTCAAGCAAGTCTAATTCAAACCGATGCATTCAGGCAGGAGAAAGCACTAACCAGAAAAATATTCTGCACCGATGACTCTGTTGACTCGGCGCACAGGTAGAAGGTCGCCCCAGTGATGCCGGTTCCTCTGCGCTGAATTAACGGAGTAGATCCTGATTAATGTGACTCAAAATGGGACAAGCTAGTTAAAATGCTTTTAGTTGAGACAGATATTTACCTTGATGCCGGCCACAGCATTAACGCTGGCAAAGTTCTGGAGGGTAAGCTGCAAAAGCAATAAAAAGGTTAGGTGAGGGAAACAACCGTCATGTCCATTCTCACTGAAATTGGGAACTTGTTCCCATGACTTAGTCTCACCTCTGCACACACGTGGTAAAATGTATTGCTGAGCACCCACCAGTGCTCGCTCTCCAGCCCACTGTAGATGGATTTGTGCTGGAGCTTCACCTCTACCATCTACAATCATGCAGAAAAAAAGCATCTCAATCAACGTTACCACGACACCGGCTAGTGGAAACTCTCAGCTAACAAAATGTTTCTCTGTGCCAAAAGGCCTATTATAAAATGATTAAAAATTCAAGGGAACCTTTGTATCTGCAGAAAACATCTGCGATAAGGTGTAGGCAAACATCCTGTTTGCGTTGTGCAGAGTTTGGAGAGGCTGATACATGGTCAGTAAAAAAAAAGAAAATACATTGTTTAGGCAAGATTGCAACTATGAAGGGAAAGCAAAACAAAAACTTGTTACATTGCATTTAAGAAGAATGTGCAAGATCTATATTTTACAATAACTGTGACCATAGCGTCGCGAAAAAAGACGCAGTGGAAGTTAGCTGTTCTGCACAGAAACCTCCTCCTGAAGCAGTGATAACAGACAAACGCGAGTATAAACTGAATGAAGCTAGCTAGAGTTCTCAAGTATGAGCAATTAGCCAGCTAACTAGCTAGCTATGTCGCCAGGTACCTTTAGGATCAGAGTACAGGTCGCATCAAACTTGTCCTGATCCAACGGAAAAGGCTCCCGATCCTCCAGTTCTGCGAAAGATGTTTAAATAACCAGTGAAATATTTAACAAAAAGAATGTGGCTAGCTAGCTACAACATAGCCTTAGCTAAATATTAGCCGTTAAAAGGGTAAATTAGTTAGCGCTAGCTAAGAAGCTGATTTTTTTTTTTGTTACTGCAGCAATCCGTTGCCTTAGAAACAATAAAATGCAAACAAAAAACCCCTTTATGCTAAATTTAGTTATTAAATAGACGGGGTCTGACCGAAGAGAAACACTATGTTGTATCCATGACGGCGGAAGGTGATGTTACAAAAGTCGTAGAAGAGTGTGATTAAAACAGACGAACAAGCTAGCGTTAGCTAAGATAAGCTAAGCAACTAGCCAGCGTCATATAGTAGTTAGTTCTGCGAGGAATCAAGCTACGGCAGCTAGTTAGCTAGATAACTTATGTAGTTAGCTGGCCTGACTTTCAAATACAATAGTCCGTTCTTCGCTAGCTTGGTTAGTTAGCTAACTCACGGTCGCTGGGCTCAGTGTGGGTCGCAGCTTCTTCCACCGCCTGCTGCCGATCCCGGACACGCCACCTGTAAACAAGAAAAGAAGTGACAGCTACGGCTGAAATGCCAGCGGCACAAAGGACCGCCGGTCGAAGCCGGATACTAAGGACACGCAGAAGAAACTTCATATTCATAGCAGAGGATTCTGTTTAAGTGTAATGTAGCTCGAGCAAACTCTGAAAGCGCCTTGTTAGTTTGAGGGTCGGTATACGACTGAATGGTTTTAGGGTTTTGGCTTCGTCACCGTTCCACATAACATTCGATCACCTTGGTGATCTAAATTTATGTCAAAACATCTTGTTTTCCCAGACTACAATATGCAAAATTACACGTAGCAACGTGAGAGAAAACATTTAAAAAAAAATAGGCAAATGTTGGCAAAAGAGGAATTACCCGATACAGAGTAACAGCCTAAAAAAACGCCACAAAAAATATGTTGTCTCTATTTTTAAGGCTAATTTGCTAAAACGTTTTCATTATTACTTTGATATTCATCTGCAGGCCACATTTGGCACAAAAGTAGAAAAAGTCATAAAGACTGAATAACAGTGCTATTCAGTCATTCTTTCTGATTCATGCATGCGTGTATTCATTATTTAAAGGGCACATATGAAAAATTAACCTTTTAAGTGCTTGTGCACATATATTTGGCTATCTTGAGTGCCTACCAACACACCAACTGTGAAATAAGACAACTCAGTGTGATGGAAAATATTATTTGATCATGTATTATCATGTGATTCATATGTGATGATTCCTATATAATTATGTTAATCCTTTCCATCATATAATCCTATATGAATGGTTTAGTCTGCATACTCTGTCTCTGTATATTGTGTGAACAAATGATTGTGTTGTGACCTGCAGGGGTCGTAAAGAGGGATTAGGCTTTTGTTTTCTTGCAAATGGTGTCTGTCCTTTGAAGCGTCCTGGCATATGCAGGAATGTTCATCACCAAATGGAGCAGGGAGTGCGTGAACAAGATCACAGAGCACCACCTCCCTGGGGAGGGGGTTGAAGTTTAGATATAAGGAGTAGTCAGTCTACCCCTTTAGAGCTTTCGCTTTCGAGCATTAGCCCTCACACAGCTGTGTGTCCTTTTGTGTGTCCTATTTTCGTTATTAAATGACTCTCTTAATCACGTGTGACTTGCTGTTTGTTCAAAATTCCACCACATCAGTAAGCATTTTAGTGGGCTGCCCATGTCAGAAAACATGAACTAAAACAAGCTGTTCAGATTTGGCTTCCCTTTCTACCCCAAAAGGGAGCCATTCGCTTTATGCCACCCCCGGTCTCAGTGTCTGCACCCACGGCTTGATAACTACCTTTGCGGAAGTGCGCAATTTATTTTGTCACACACGCCAGGTCCGCTATCACGTTGAAGGTAAGAGCCAACCCAGGCCATTTCAGTGAACACGTGTTATCTCCAACTCTAGGAGTCATGTTACATAGCTCATGGATGCTTTTCCTAAAATTGTAAACATTGCTTTTGCCTACCAACAAAAAATAAACATAAATGAATAATGTCTAATTGTATCAGGTCACTACTAATTCAACTCCCATCTTAATGTGCTTTTCTCAGCACAATCTACTGCATATTTGTTGTTTCTGATCATGCTGAGCTTTAGGAAATTAAGGACATTCACGTTTTGCCTTGGATTCATGTGGTAGCATAAGACAGGTGGATATTACTTCCCAAAACTGCTCAACAGCAGTAAACAAATTCATTCTTCTCCCAGCTGTCTGTCTATTTCTTCTTATAGTTTGGGTGTCTCAACCAAACCTACCTCTATGATAACGGCCTTGGGATGTTCTTCATAGTTTATTTGTTCTTATTCCATCTCTGGATCAAATCCTGTGGGGACTGACCAGTACAGGATCAGAGATCAATGTGGATCTCTGAGCTTTCTATCCATCAGGTGATGGTCATGTCTTTGTAGTTAGGTGGGTCTTAGAACGCAGTGTAGATCTACACCTTGAATGCATATTTGTCGACTGGAGTTTGGAAAGGATTCTGCCCCTAGACACACCCACTTCATTATACTGGCTCTCAACTTAAATTGTAAAGTGAGTGCTTGTAGGTTATTCAACAAAACATAAGCCCCTCCTGATGATGGAATAAGGAGATATATCCCAGATTTATTCCCCTATCTTATTTTCAGTCATAGTTTAGATTAACAAAAGCTACTTTTGTTTATGCATATTACTTGACTGATTAACTGGTTGGACCACGCATAAGAGTTAATGAGGAAAATACTGAATTACTCAAATGCCATTTCTGGATACATTCAACGTAAAACATGTTAGCCTGTAACTCACTAATGATGCATACAACAAACACTGAAGGTGAAAACAAGAAAATGTGACTCCCTTACAATGAAAGAAAATCATTTATTGATAAATATTTATAAAGCTGTAACAAACATTATTTACAAAATGTACAAAACATGATGAGGACGACTGCAGTGGTGATGATCTGGTGATGACCACTCCATGGATGGTGATTTTGTCCAACTCTTCGACGATGGTGATGGCACTAATAATCCTGAAGGATCAATTCTCTATGGCGATCGGTCCGCTGATTGGCCTTGTCTTTGTAGTCTGGTGTAGACCACAAAGTCTCAAATTATCCTGAAGAACATCTTGTAAAGCCTTGTTGTTCTGGCCTGGTCCAAAAACTGATGTTGGCCTCTTGTCCTGGTGGGTTTCTTGGTGAGCTTCAGGTTGTCCAGTTGTCTGTAATCCAGGAAAAAGCCTGCACTGGAGACCTGCATGATGGAAAAGCAGGAAAAAGACTCACCAAACATGGTTAGATGTTTTACTGAGAAATCTGGGAGATGTTTTAGGGTGACACAAACCTAAAAAGATGGAAAATTAAACAGGTGTAGGGGGTAAAGGGAAAAGAGAAGAAAGGTACAGACCTAAACTGCTCCAGTTTGGTGATCAGTCCATGTGATGCTCAAGCTTCTTGCGCCAACAGGTCAAGACCTAGGCCTCACATGGCTATGTGAAAACAGACTGCATCTGAAAAACACCCACATGCATACAAGAGCATTGAGGGTAAAATAAATTGTATGATACATAGCATATAATAAATCCTAAATGTGTATAATGTCAATCAAAGTGTTCTGTGGGTTATTAAAAGCCTGGAGGAGGAGGTGGAGGGGGTCCTCTTGGTGATCATGGTCCGTTAGAAAACACAGCGGGGTGCAGCGTCTCGACGGTCTGGGTGTGACTGTACTCAGATGACCTGAAAAGGCCATCTGAATCGATGGAAACACCCTTAAACGTCATGGACACCATGGTTTGCTGCAAAATACACACAGAGTAAAAATGTCACAAAATATAATTTTCTTAAAATGCCCACATCTCAAGCAAGTCTAATTCAAACAGATGCATTCAGGCAGGAGAAAGCACTAACCAGAAAAATATTCTGCACCGATGACTCTGTTGACTCGGCGCACAGGTAGAAGGTCGCCCCAGTGATGCCGGTTCCTCTGCGCTGAATTAATGGAGTAGATCCTGATGAATGTGACTCAAAATGGGACAAGCTAGTTAAAATGCTTTTAGTTGAGACAGATATTTACCTTGATGCAGGCCACAGCATTAACGCTGGCAAAGTTCTGGAGGGTAAGCTGCAAAAGCAATAAAAAGGTTAGGTGAGGGAAACAACCGTCATGTCCATTCTCACTGAAATTGGGAACTTGTTCCCATGATTTAGTCTCACCTCTGCACACACGTGGTAAAATGTATTGCTGAGCACCCACCAGTGCTCGCTCTCCAGCCCACTGTAGATGGATTTGTGCTGGAGCTTCACCTCTACCATCTACAATCATGCAGAAAAAAAGCATCTCAATCAACGTTACCACGACACCGGCTAGTGGAAACTCTCAGCTAACAAAATGTTTCTCTGTGCCAAAAGGCCTATTATAAAATGATTAAAAATTCAAGGGAACCTTTGTATCTGCAGAAAACATCTGCGATAAGGTGTAGGCAAACATCCTGTTTGCGTTGTGCAGAGTTTGGAGAGGCTGATACATGGTCAGTAAAAAAAAAGAAAATACATTGTTTAGGCAAGATTGCAACTATGAAGGGAAAGCAAAACAAAAACTTGTTACATTGCATTTAAGAAGAATGTGCAAGATCTATATTTTACAATAACTGTGACCATAGCGTCGCGAAAAAAGACGCAGTGGAAGTTAGCTGTTCTGCACAGAAACCTCCTCCTGCAGCAGTGATAACAGACAAACGCGAGTATAAACTGAATGAAGCTAGCTAGAGTTCTCAAGTATGAGCAATTAGCCAGCTAACTAGCTAGCTATGTCGCCAGGTACCTTTAGGATCAGAGTACAGGTCGCATCAAACTTGTCCTGATCCAACGGAAAAGGCTCCCGATCCTCCAGTTCTGCGAAAGATGTTTAAATAACCAGTGAAATATTTAACAAAAAGAATGTGGCTAGCTAGCTACAACATAGCCTTAGCTAAATATTAGCCGTTAAAAGGGTAAATTAGTTAGCGCTAGCTAAGAAGCTGAATTTCTTTTTTGTTACTGCAGCAATCCGTTGCCTTAGAAACAATAAAATGCAAACAAAAAACCCCTTTATGCTAAATTTAGTTATTAAATAGACGGGGTCTGACCGAAGAGAAACACTATGTTGTATCCATGACGGCGGAAGGTGATGTTACAAAAGTCGTAGAAGAGTGTGATTAAAACAGACGAACAAGCTAGCGTTAGCTAAGATAAGCTAAGCAACTAGCCAGCGTCATATAGTAGTTAGTTCTGCGAGGAATCAAGCTACGGCAGCTAGTTAGCTAGATAACTTATGTAGTTAGCTGGCCTGACTTTCAAATACAATAGTCCGTTCTTCGCTAGCTTGGTTAGTTAGCTAACTCACGGTCGCTGGGCTCAGTGTGGGTCGCAGCTTCTTCCACCGCCAGCTGCCGATCCCGGACACGCCACCTGTAAACAAGAAAAGAAGTGACAGCTACGGCTGAAATGCCAGCGGCACAAAGGACCGCCGGTCGAAGCCGGATACTAAGGACACGCAGAAGAAACTTCATATTCATAGCAGAGGATTCTGTTTAAGTGTAATGTAGCTCGAGCAAACTCTGAAAGCGCCTTGTTAGTTTGAGGGTCGGTATACGACTGAATGGTTTTAGGGTTTTGGCTTCGTCACCGTTCCACATAACATTCGATCACCTTGGTGATCTAAATTTATGTCAAAACATCTTGTTTTCCCAGACTACAATATGCAAAATTACACGTAGCAACGTGAGAGAAAACATTTAAAAAAAAATAGGCAAATGTTGGCAAAAGAGGAATTACCCGATACAGAGTAACAGCCTAAAAAAACGCCACAAAAAATATGTTGTCTCTATTTTTAAGGCTAATTTGCTAAAACGTTTTCATTATTACTTTGATATTCATCTGCAGGCCACATTTGGCACAAAAGTAGAAAAAGTCATAAAGACTGAATAACAGTGCTATTCAGTCATTCTTTCTGATTCATGCATGCGTGTATTCATTATTTAAAGGGCACATATGAAAAATTAACCTTTTAAGTGCTTGTGCACATATATTTGGCTATCTTGAGTGCCTACCAACACACCAACTGTGAAATAAGACAACTCAGTGTGATGGAAAATATTATTTGATCATGTATTATCATGTGATTCATATGTGATGATTCCTATATAATTATGTTAATCCTTTCCATCATATAATCCTATATGAATGGTTTAGTCTGCATACTCTGTCTCTGTATATTGTGTGAACAAATGATTGTGTTGTGACCTGCAGGGGTCGTAAAGAGGGATTAGGCTTTTGTTTTCTTGCAAATGGTGTCTGTCCTTTGAAGCGTCCTGGCATATGCAGGAATGTTCATCACCAAATGGAGCAGGGAGTGCGTGAACAAGATCACAGAGCACCACCTCCCTGGGGAGGGGGTTGAAGTTTAGATATAAGGAGTAGTCAGTCTACCCCTTTAGAGCTTTCGCTTTCGAGCATTAGCCCTCACACAGCTGTGTGTCCTTTTGTGTGTCCTATTTTCGTTATTATATGACTCTCTTAATCACGTGTGACTTGCTGTTTGTTCAAAATTCCACCACATCAGTAAGCATTTTAGTGGGCTGCCCATGTCAGAAAACATGAACTAAAACAAGCTGTTCAGATTTGGCTTCCCTTTCTACCCCAAAAGGGAGCCATTCGCTTTATGCCACCCCCGGTCTCAGTGTCTGCACCCACGGCTTGATAACTACCTTTGCGGAAGTGCGCAATTTATTTTGTCACACACGCCAGGTCCGCTATCACGTTGAAGGTAAGAGCCAACCCAGGCCATTTCAGTGAACACGTGTTATCTCCAACTCTAGGAGTCATGTTACATAGCTCATGGATGCTTTTCCTAAAATTGTAAACATTGCTTTTGCCTACCAACAAAAAATAAACATAAATGAATAATGTCTAATTGTATCAGGTCACTACTAATTCAACTCCCATCTTAATGTGCTTTTCTCAGCACAATCTACTGCATATTTGTTGTTTCTGATCATGCTGAGCTTTAGGAAATTAAGGACATTCACGCTTTGCCTTGGATTCATGTGGTAGCATAAGACAGGTGGATATTACTTCCCAAAACTGCTCAACAGCAGTAAACAAATTCATTCTTCTCCCAGCTGTCTGTCTATTTCTTCTTATAGTTTGGGTGTCTCAACCAAACCTACCTCTATGATAACGGCCTTGGGATGTTCTTCATAGTTTATTTGTTCTTATTCCATCTCTGGATCAAATCCTGTGGGGACTGACCAGTACAGGATCAGAGATCAATGTGGATCTCTGAGCTTTCTATCCATCAGGTGATGGTCATGTCTTTGTAGTTAGGTGGGTCTTAGAACGCAGTGTAGATCTACACCTTGAATGCATATTTGTCGACTGGAGTTTGGAAAGGATTCTGCCCCTAGACACACCCACTTCATTATACTGGCTCTCAACTTAAATTGTAAAGTGAGTGCTTGTAGGTTATTCAACAAAACATAAGCTCCTCCTGATGATGGAATAAGGAGATATATCCCAGATTTATTCCCCTATCTTATTTTCAGTCATAGTTTAGATTAACAAAAGCTACTTTTGTTTATGCATATTACTTGACTGATTAACTGGTTGGACCACGCATAAGAGTTAATGAGGAAAATACTGAATCACTCAAATGCCATTTCTGGATACATTCAACGTAAAACATGTTAGCCTGTAACTCACTAATGATGCATACAACAAACACTGAAGGTGAAAACAAGAAAATGTGACTCCCTTACAATGAAAGAAAATCATTTATTGATAAATATTTATAAAGCTGTAACAAACATTATTTACAAAATGTACAAAACATGATGAGGACGACTGCAGTGGTGATGATCTGGTGATGACCACTCCATGGATGGTGATTTTGTCCAACTCTTCGACGATGGTGATGGCACTAATAATCCTGAAGGATCAATTCTCTATGGCGATCGGTCCGCTGATTGGCCTTGTCTTTGTAGTCTGGTGTAGACCACAAAGTCTCAAATTAGCCTGAAGAACATCTTGTAAAGCCTTGTTGTTCTGGCCTGGTCCAAAAACTGATGTTGGCCTCTTGTCCTGGTGGGTTTCTTGGTGAGCTTCAGGTTGTCCCGTTGTCTGTAATCCAGGAAAAAGCCTGCACTGGAGAACTGCATGATGGAAAAGCAGGAAAAAGACTCAGCAAACATGGTTAGATGTTTTACTGAGAAATCTGGGAGATGTTTTAGGGTGACACAAACCTAAAAAGATGGAAAATTAAACAGGTGTAGGGGGTAAAGGGAAAAGAGAAGAAAGGTACAGACCTAAACTGCTCCAGTTTGGTGATCAGTCCATGTGATGCTCAAGCTTCTTGCGCCAACAGGTCAAGACCTAGGCCTCACATGGCTATGTGAAAACAGACTGCATCTGAAAAACACCCACATGCATACAAGAGCATTGAGGGTAAAATAAATTGTATGATACATAGCATATAATAAATCCTAAATGTGTATAATGTCAATCAAAGTGTTCTGTGGGTTATTAAAAGCCTGGAGGAGGAGGTGGAGGGGGTCCTCTTGGTGATCATGGTCCGTTAGAAAACACAGCGGGGTGCAGCGTCTCGACGGTCTGGGTGTGACTGTACTCAGATGACCTGAAAAGGCGATCTGAATCGATGGAAACACCCTTAAACGTCATGGACACCATGGTTTGCTGCAAAATACACACAGAGTAAAAATGTCACAAAATATAATTTTCTTAAAATGCCCACATCTCAAGCAAGTCTAATTCAAACCGATGCATTCAGGCAGGAGAAAGCACTAACCAGAAAAATATTCTGCACCGATGACTCTGTTGACTCGGCGCACAGGTAGAAGGTCGCCCCAGTGATGCCGGTTCCTCTGCGCTGAATTAACGGAGTAGATCCTGATTAATGTGACTCAAAATGGGACAAGCTAGTTAAAATGCTTTTAGTTGAGACAGATATTTACCTTGATGCCGGCCACAGCATTAACGCTGGCAAAGTTCTGGAGGGTAAGCTGCAAAAGCAATAAAAAGGTTAGGTGAGGGAAACAACCGTCATGTCCATTCTCACTGAAATTGGGAACTTGTTCCCATGACTTAGTCTCACCTCTGCACACACGTGGTAAAATGTATTGCTGAGCACCCACCAGTGCTCGCTCTCCAGCCCACTGTAGATGGATTTGTGCTGGAGCTTCACCTCTACCATCTACAATCATGCAGAAAAAAAGCATCTCAATCAACGTTACCACGACACCGGCTAGTGGAAACTCTCAGCTAACAAAATGTTTCTCTGTGCCAAAAGGCCTATTATAAAATGATTAAAAATTCAAGGGAACCTTTGTATCTGCAGAAAACATCTGCGATAAGGTGTAGGCAAACATCCTGTTTGCGTTGTGCAGAGTTTGGAGAGGCTGATACATGGTCAGTAAAAAAAAAGAAAATACATTGTTTAGGCAAGATTGCAACTATGAAGGGAAAGCAAAACAAAAACTTGTTACATTGCATTTAAGAAGAATGTGCAAGATCTATATTTTACAATAACTGTGACCATAGCGTCGCGAAAAAAGACGCAGTGGAAGTTAGCTGTTCTGCACAGAAACCTCCTCCTGCAGCAGTGATAACAGACAAATGCGAGTATAAACTGAATGAAGCTAGCTAGAGTTCTCAAGTATGAGCAATTAGCCAGCTAACTAGCTAGCTATGTCGCCAGGTACCTTTAGGATCAGAGTACAGGTCGCATCAAACTTGTCCTGATCCAACGGAAAAGGCTCCCGATCCTCCAGTTCTGCGAAAGATGTTTAAATAACCAGTGAAATATTTAACAAAAAGAATGTGGCTAGCTAGCTACAACATAGCCTTAGCTAAATATTAGCCGTTAAAAGGGTAAATTAGTTAGCGCTAGCTAAGAAGCTGAATTTCTTTTTTGTTACTGCAGCAATCCGTTGCCTTAGAAACAATAAAATGCAAACAAAAAAAACCCTTTATGCTAAATTTAGTTATTAAATAGACGGGGTCTGACCGAAGAGAAACATTATGTTGTATCCATGACGGCGGAAGGTGATGTTACAAAAGTCGTAGAAGAGTGTGATTAAAACAGACGAACAAGCTAGCGTTAGCTAAGATAAGCTAAGCAACTAGCCAGCGTCATATAGTAGTTAGTTCTGCGAGGAATCAAGCTACGGCAGCTAGTTAGCTAGATAACTTATGTAGTTAGCTGGCCTGACTTTCAAATACAATAGTCCGTTCTTCGCTAGCTTGGTTAGTTAGCTAACTCACGGTCGCTGGGCTCAGTGTGGGTCGCAGCTTCTTCCACCGCCTGCTGCCGATCCCGGACACGCCACCTGTAAACAAGAAAAGAAGTGACAGCTACGGCTGAAATGCCAGCGGCACAAAGGACCGCCGGTCGAAGCCGGATACTAAGGACACGCAGAAGAAACTTCATATTCATAGCAGAGGATTCTGTTTAAGTGTAATGTAGCTCGAGCAAACTCTGAAAGCGCCTTGTTAGTTTGAGGGTCGGTATACGACTGAATGGTTTTAGGGTTTTGGCTTCGTCACCGTTCCACATAACATTCGATCACCTTGGTGATCTAAATTTATGTCAAAACATCTTGTTTTCCCAGACTACAATATGCAAAATTACACGTAGCAACGTGAGAGAAAACATTTAAAAAAAAATAGGCAAATGTTGGCAAAAGAGGAATTACCCGATACAGAGTAACAGCCTAAAAAAACGCCACAAAAAATATGTTGTCTCTATTTTTAAGGCTAATTTGCTAAAACGTTTTCATTATTACTTTGATATTCATCTGCAGGCCACATTTGGCACAAAAGTAGAAAAAGTCATAAAGACTGAATAACAGTGCTATTCAGTCATTCTTTCTGATTCATGCATGCGTGTATTCATTATTTAAAGGGCACATATGAAAAATTAACCTTTTAAGTGCTTGTGCACATATATTTGGCTATCTTGAGTGCCTACCAACACACCAACTGTGAAATAAGACAACTCAGTGTGATGGAAAATATTATTTGATCATGTATTATCATGTGATTCATATGTGATGATTCCTATATAATTATGTTAATCCTTTCCATCATATAATCCTATATGAATGGTTTAGTCTGCATACTCTGTCTCTGTATATTGTGTGAACAAATGATTGTGTTGTGACCTGCAGGGGTCGTAAAGAGGGATTAGGCTTTTGTTTTCTTGCAAATGGTGTCTGTCCTTTGAAGCGTCCTGGCATATGCAGGAATGTTCATCACCAAATGGAGCAGGGAGTGCGTGAACAAGATCACAGAGCACCACCTCCCTGGGGAGGGGGTTGAAATTTAGATATAAGGAGTAAGTCTACCCCTTTAGAGCTTTCGCTTTCGAGCATTAGCCCTCACACAGCTGTGTGTCCTTTTGTGTGTCCTATTTTCGTTATTAAATGACTCTCTTAATCACGTGTGACTTGCTGTTTGTTCAAAATTCCACCACATCAGTAAGCATTTTAGTGGGCTGCCCATGTCAGAAAACATGAACTAAAACAAGCTGTTCAGATTTGGCTTCCCTTTCTACCCCAAAAGGGAGCCATTCGCTTTATGCCACCCCCGGTCTCAGTGTCTGCACCCACGGCTTGATAACTACCTTTGCGGAAGTGCGCAATTTATTTTGTCACACACGCCAGGTCCGCTATCACGTTGAAGGTAAGAGCCAACCCAGGCCATTTCAGTGAACACGTGTTATCTCCAACTCTAGGAGTCATGTTACATAGCTCATGGATGCTTTTCCTAAAATTGTAAACATTGCTTTTGCCTACCAACAAAAAATAAACATAAATGAATAATGTCTAATTGTATCAGGTCACTACTAATTCAACTCCCATCTTAATGTGCTTTTCTCAGCACAATCTACTGCATATTTGTTGTTTCTGATCATGCTGAGCTTTAGGAAATTAAGGACATTCACGTTTTGCCTTGGATTCATGTGGTAGCATAAGACAGGTGGATATTACTTCCCAAAACTGCTCAACAGCAGTAAACAAATTCATTCTTCTCCCAGCTGTCTGTCTATTTCTTCTTATAGTTTGGGTGTCTCAACCAAACCTACCTCTATGATAACGGCCTTGGGATGTTCTTCATAGTTTATTTGTTCTTATTCCATCTCTGGATCAAATCCTGTGGGGACTGACCAGTACAGGATCAGAGATCAATGTGGATCTCTGAGCTTTCTATCCATCAGGTGATGGTCATGTCTTTGTAGTTAGGTGGGTCTTAGAACGCAGTGTAGATCTACACCTTGAATGCATATTTGTCGACTGGAGTTTGGAAAGGATTCTGCCCCTAGACACACCCACTTCATTATACTGGCTCTCAACTTAAATTGTAAAGTGAGTGCTTGTAGGTTATTCAACAAAACATAAGCCCCTCCTGATGATGGAATAAGGAGATATATCCCAGATTTATTCCCCTATCTTATTTTCAGTCATAGTTTAGATTAACAAAAGCTACTTTTGTTTATGCATATTACTTGACTGATTAACTGGTTGGACCACGCATAAGAGTTAATGAGGAAAATACTGAATCACTCAAATGCCATTTCTGGATACATTCAACGTAAAACATGTTAGCCTGTAACTCACTAATGATGCATACAACAAACACTGAAGGTGAAAACAAGAAAATGTGACTCCCTTACAATGAAAGAAAATCATTTATTGATAAATATTTATAAAGCTGTAACAAACATTATTTACAAAATGTACAAAACATGATGAGGACGACTGCAGTGGTGATGATCTGGTGATGACCACTCCATGGATGGTGATTTTGTCCAACTCTTCGACGATGGTGATGGCACTAATAATCCTGAAGGATCAATTCTCTATGGCGATCGGTCCGCTGATTGGCCTTGTCTTTGTAGTCTGGTGTAGACCACAAAGTCTCAAATTAGCCTGAAGAACATCTTGTAAAGCCTTGTTGTTCTGGCCTGGTCCAAAAACTGATGTTGGCCTCTTGTCCTGGTGGGTTTCTTGGTGAGCTTCAGGTTGTCCCGTTGTCTGTAATCCAGGAAAAAGCCTGCACTGGAGAACTGCATGATGGAAAAGCAGGAAAAAGACTCAGCAAACATGGTTAGATGTTTTACTGAGAAATCTGGGAGATGTTTTAGGGTGACACAAACCTAAAAAGATGGAAAATTAAACAGGTGTAGGGGGTAAAGGGAAAAGAGAAGAAAGGTACAGACCTAAACTGCTCCAGTTTGGTGATCAGTCCATGTGATGCTCAAGCTTCTTGCGCCAACAGGTCAAGACCTAGGCCTCACATGGCTATGTGAAAACAGACTGCATCTGAAAAACACCCACATGCATACAAGAGCATTGAGGGTAAAAGAAATTGTATGATACATAGCATATAATAAATCCTAAATGTGTATAATGTCAATCAAAGTGTTCTGTGGGTTATTAAAAGCCTGGAGGAGGAGGTGGAGGGGGTCCTCTTGGTGATCATGGTCCGTTAGAAAACACAGCGGGGTGCAGCGTCTCGACGGTCTGGGTGTGACTGTACTCAGATGACCTGAAAAGGCCATCTGAATCGATGGAAACACCCTTAAACGTCATGGACACCATGGTTTGCTGCAAAATACACACAGAGTAAAAATGTCACAAAATATAATTTTCTTAAAATGCCCACATCTCAAGCAAGTCTAATTCAAACCGATGCATTCAGGCAGGAGAAAGCACTAACCAGAAAAATATTCTGCACCGATGACTCTGTTGACTCGGCGCACAGGTAGAAGGTCGCCCCAGTGATGCCGGTTCCTCTGCGCTGAATTAACGGAGTAGATCCTGATTAATGTGACTCAAAATGGGACAAGCTAGTTAAAATGCTTTTAGTTGAGACAGATATTTACCTTGATGCAGGCCACAGCATTAACGCTGGCAAAGTTCTGGAGGGTAAGCTGCAAAAGCAATAAAAAGGTTAGGTGAGGGAAACAACCGTCATGTCCATTCTCACTGAAATTGGGAACTTGTTCCCATGACTTAGTCTCACCTCTGCACACACGTGGTAAAATGTATTGCTGAGCACCCACCAGTGCTCGCTCTCCAGCCCACTGTAGATGGATTTGTGCTGGAGCTTCACCTCTACCATCTACAATCATGCAGAAAAAAAGCATCTCAATCAACGTTACCACGACACCGGCTAGTGGAAACTCTCAGCTAACAAAATGTTTCTCTGTGCCAAAAGGCCTATTATAAAATGATTAAAAATTCAAGGGAACCTTTGTATCTGCAGAAAACATCTGCGATAAGGTGTAGGCAAACATCCTGTTTGCGTTGTGCAGAGTTTGGAGAGGCTGATACATGGTCAGTAAAAAAAAAGAAAATACATTGTTTAGGCAAGATTGCAACTATGAAGGGAAAGCAAAACAAAAACTTGTTACATTGCATTTAAGAAGAATGTGCAAGATCTATATTTTACAATAACTGTGACCATAGCGTCGCGAAAAAAGACGCAGTGGAAGTTAGCTGTTCTGCACAGAAACCTCCTCCTGCAGCAGTGATAACAGACAAATGCGAGTATAAACTGAATGAAGCTAGCTAGAGTTCTCAAGTATGAGCAATTAGCCAGCTAACTAGCTAGCTATGTCGCCAGGTACCTTTAGGATCAGAGTACAGGTCGCATCAAACTTGTCCTGATCCAACGGAAAAGGCTCCCGATCCTCCAGTTCTGCGAAAGATGTTTAAATAACCAGTGAAATATTTAACAAAAAGAATGTGGCTAGCTAGCTACAACATAGCCTTAGCTAAATATTAGCCGTTAAAAGGGTAAATTAGTTAGCGCTAGCTAAGAAGCTGAATTTCTTTTTTGTTACTGCAGCAATCCGTTGCCTTAGAAACAATAAAATGCAAACAAAAAAAACCCTTTATGCTAAATTTAGTTATTAAATAGACGGGGTCTGACCGAAGAGAAACATTATGTTGTATCCATGACGGCGGAAGGTGATGTTACAAAAGTCGTAGAAGAGTGTGATTAAAACAGACGAACAAGCTAGCGTTAGCTAAGATAAGCTAAGCAACTAGCCAGCGTCATATAGTAGTTAGTTCTGCGAGGAATCAAGCTACGGCAGCTAGTTAGCTAGATAACTTATGTAGTTAGCTGGCCTGACTTTCAAATACAATAGTCCGTTCTTCGCTAGCTTGGTTAGTTAGCTAACTCACGGTCGCTGGGCTCAGTGTGGGTCGCAGCTTCTTCCACCGCCTGCTGCCGATCCCGGACACGCCACCTGTAAACAAGAAAAGAAGTGACAGCTACGGCTGAAATGCCAGCGGCACAAAGGACCGCCGGTCGAAGCCGGATACTAAGGACACGCAGAAGAAACTTCATATTCATAGCAGAGGATTCTGTTTAAGTGTAATGTAGCTCGAGCAAACTCTGAAAGCGCCTTGTTAGTTTGAGGGTCGGTATACGACTGAATGGTTTTAGGGTTTTGGCTTCGTCACCGTTCCACATAACATTCGATCACCTTGGTGATCTAAATTTATGTCAAAACATCTTGTTTTCCCAGACTACAATATGCAAAATTACACGTAGCAACGTGAGAGAAAACATTTAAAAAAAAATAGGCAAATGTTGGCAAAAGAGGAATTACCCGATACAGAGTAACAGCCTAAAAAAACGCCACAAAAAATATGTTGTCTCTATTTTTAAGGCTAATTTGCTAAAACGTTTTCATTATTACTTTGATATTCATCTGCAGGCCACATTTGGCACAAAAGTAGAAAAAGTCATAAAGACTGAATAACAGTGCTATTCAGTCATTCTTTCTGATTCATGCATGCGTGTATTCATTATTTAAAGGGCACATATGAAAAATTAACCTTTTAAGTGCTTGTGCACATATATTTGGCTATCTTGAGTGCCTACCAACACACCAACTGTGAAATAAGACAACTCAGTGTGATGGAAAATATTATTTGATCATGTATTATCATGTGATTCATATGTGATGATTCCTATATAATTATGTTAATCCTTTCCATCATATAATCCTATATGAATGGTTTAGTCTGCATACTCTGTCTCTGTATATTGTGTGAACAAATGATTGTGTTGTGACCTGCAGGGGTCGTAAAGAGGGATTAGGCTTTTGTTTTCTTGCAAATGGTGTCTGTCCTTTGAAGCGTCCTGGCATATGCAGGAATGTTCATCACCAAATGGAGCAGGGAGTGCGTGAACAAGATCACAGAGCACCACCTCCCTGGGGAGGGGGTTGAAGTTTAGATATAAGGAGTAAGTCTACCCCTTTAGAGCTTTCGCTTTCGAGCATTAGCCCTCACACAGCTGTGTGTCCTTTTGTGTGTCCTATTTTCGTTATTAAATGACTCTCTTAATCACGTGTGACTTGCTGTTTGTTCAAAATTCCACCACATCAGTAAGCATTTTAGTGGGCTGCCCATGTCAGAAAACATGAACTAAAACAAGCTGTTCAGATTTGGCTTCCCTTTCTACCCTAAAAGGGAGCCATTCGCTTTATGCCACCCCCGGTCTCAGTGTCTGCACCCACGGCTTGATAACTACCTTTGCGGAAGTGCGCAATTTATTTTGTCACACACGCCAGGTCCGCTATCACGTTGAAGGTAAGAGCCAACCCAGGCCATTTCAGTGAACACGTGTTATCTCCAACTCTAGGAGTCATGTTACATAGCTCATGGATGCTTTTCCTAAAATTGTAAACATTGCTTTTGCCTACCAACAAAAAATAAACATAAATGAATAATGTCTAATTGTATCAGGTCACTACTAATTCAACTCCCATCTTAATGTGCTTTTCTCAGCACAATCTACTGCATATTTGTTGTTTCTGATCATGCTGAGCTTTAGGAAATTAAGGACATTCACGCTTTGCCTTGGATTCATGTGGTAGCATAAGACAGGTGGATATTACTTCCCAAAACTGCTCAACAGCAGTAAACAAATTCATTCTTCTCCCAGCTGTCTGTCTATTTCTTCTTATAGTTTGGGTGTCTCAACCAAACCTACCTCTATGATAACGGCCTTGGGATGTTCTTCATAGTTTATTTGTTCTTATTCCATCTCTGGATCAAATCCTGTGGGGACTGACCAGTACAGGATCAGAGATCAATGTGGATCTCTGAGCTTTCTATCCATCAGGTGATGGTCATGTCTTTGTAGTTAGGTGGGTCTTAGAACGCAGTGTAGATCTACACCTTGAATGCATATTTGTCGACTGGAGTTTGGAAAGGATTCTGCCCCTAGACACACCCACTTCATTATACTGGCTCTCAACTTAAATTGTAAAGTGAGTGCTTGTAGGTTATTCAACAAAACATAAGCTCCTCCTGATGATGGAATAAGGAGATATATCCCAGATTTATTCCCCTATCTTATTTTCAGTCATAGTTTAGATTAACAAAAGCTACTTTTGTTTATGCATATTACTTGACTGATTAACTGGTTGGACCACGCATAAGAGTTAATGAGGAAAATACTGAATCACTCAAATGCCATTTCTGGATACATTCAACGTAAAACATGTTAGCCTGTAACTCACTAATGATGCATACAACAAACACTGAAGGTGAAAACAAGAAAATGTGACTCCCTTACAATGAAAGAAAATCATTTATTGATAAATATTTATAAAGCTGTAACAAACATTATTTACAAAATGTACAAAACATGATGAGGACGACTGCAGTGGTGATGATCTGGTGATGACCACTCCATGGATGGTGATTTTGTCCAACTCTTCGACGATGGTGATGGCACTAATAATCCTGAAGGATCAATTCTCTATGGCGATCGGTCCGCTGATTGGCCTTGTCTTTGTAGTCTGGTGTAGACCACAAAGTCTCAAATTAGCCTGAAGAACATCTTGTAAAGCCTTGTTGTTCTGGCCTGGTCCAAAAACTGATGTTGGCCTCTTGTCCTGGTGGGTTTCTTGGTGAGCTTCAGGTTGTCCCGTTGTCTGTAATCCAGGAAAAAGCCTGCACTGGAGAACTGCATGATGGAAAAGCAGGAAAAAGACTCAGCAAACATGGTTAGATGTTTTACTGAGAAATCTGGGAGATGTTTTAGGGTGACACAAACCTAAAAAGATGGAAAATTAAACAGGTGTAGGGGGTAAAGGGAAAAGAGAAGAAAGGTACAGACCTAAACTGCTCCAGTTTGGTGATCAGTCCATGTGATGCTCAAGCTTCTTGCGCCAACAGGTCAAGACCTAGGCCTCACATGGCTATGTGAAAACAGACTGCATCTGAAAAACACCCACATGCATACAAGAGCATTGAGGGTAAAAGAAATTGTATGATACATAGCATATAATAAATCCTAAATGTGTATAATGTCAATCAAAGTGTTCTGTGGGTTATTAAAAGCCTGGAGGAGGAGGTGGAGGGGGTCCTCTTGGTGATCATGGTCCGTTAGAAAACACAGCGGGGTGCAGCGTCTCGACGGTCTGGGTGTGACTGTACTCAGATGACCTGAAAAGGCCATCTGAATCGATGGAAACACCCTTAAACGTCATGGACACCATGGTTTGCTGCAAAATACACACAGAGTAAAAATGTCACAAAATATAATTTTCTTAAAATGCCCACATCTCAAGCAAGTCTAATTCAAACCGATGCATTCAGGCAGGAGAAAGCACTAACCAGAAAAATATTCTGCACCGATGACTCTGTTGACTCGGCGCACAGGTAGAAGGTCGCCCCAGTGATGCCGGTTCCTCTGCGCTGAATTAACGGAGTAGATCCTGATTAATGTGACTCAAAATGGGACAAGCTAGTTAAAATGCTTTTAGTTGAGACAGATATTTACCTTGATGCAGGCCACAGCATTAACGCTGGCAAAGTTCTGGAGGGTAAGCTGCAAAAGCAATAAAAAGGTTAGGTGAGGGAAACAACCGTCATGTCCATTCTCACTGAAATTGGGAACTTGTTCCCATGACTTAGTCTCACCTCTGCACACACGTGGTAAAATGTATTGCTGAGCACCCACCAGTGCTCGCTCTCCAGCCCACTGTAGATGGATTTGTGCTGGAGCTTCACCTCTACCATCTACAATCATGCAGAAAAAAAGCATCTCAATCAACGTTACCACGACACCGGCTAGTGGAAACTCTCAGCTAACAAAATGTTTCTCTGTGCCAAAAGGCCTATTATAAAATGATTAAAAATTCAAGGGAACCTTTGTATCTGCAGAAAACATCTGCGATAAGGTGTAGGCAAACATCCTGTTTGCGTTGTGCAGAGTTTGGAGAGGCTGATACATGGTCAGTAAAAAAAAAGAAAATACATTGTTTAGGCAAGATTGCAACTATGAAGGGAAAGCAAAACAAAAACTTGTTACATTGCATTTAAGAAGAATGTGCAAGATCTATATTTTACAATAACTGTGACCATAGCGTCGCGAAAAAAGACGCAGTGGAAGTTAGCTGTTCTGCACAGAAACCTCCTCCTGCAGCAGTGATAACAGACAAATGCGAGTATAAACTGAATGAAGCTAGCTAGAGTTCTCAAGTATGAGCAATTAGCCAGCTAACTAGCTAGCTATGTCGCCAGGTACCTTTAGGATCAGAGTACAGGTCGCATCAAACTTGTCCTGATCCAACGGAAAAGGCTCCCGATCCTCCAGTTCTGCGAAAGATGTTTAAATAACCAGTGAAATATTTAACAAAAAGAATGTGGCTAGCTAGCTACAACATAGCCTTAGCTAAATATTAGCCGTTAAAAGGGTAAATTAGTTAGCGCTAGCTAAGAAGCTGAATTTCTTTTTTGTTACTGCAGCAATCCGTTGCCTTAGAAACAATAAAATGCAAACAAAAAAAACCCTTTATGCTAAATTTAGTTATTAAATAGACGGGGTCTGACCGAAGAGAAACATTATGTTGTATCCATGACGGCGGAAGGTGATGTTACAAAAGTCGTAGAAGAGTGTGATTAAAACAGACGAACAAGCTAGCGTTAGCTAAGATAAGCTAAGCAACTAGCCAGCGTCATATAGTAGTTAGTTCTGCGAGGAATCAAGCTACGGCAGCTAGTTAGCTAGATAACTTATGTAGTTAGCTGGCCTGACTTTCAAATACAATAGTCTGTTCTTCGCTAGCTTGGTTAGTTAGCTAACTCACGGTCGCTGGGCTCAGTGTGGGTCGCAGCTTCTTCCACCGCCTGCTGCCGATCCCGGACACGCCACCTGTAAACAAGAAAAGAAGTGACAGCTACAGCTGAAATGCCAGCGGCACAAAGGACCGCCGGTCGAAGCCGGATACTAAGGACACGCAGAAGAAACTTCATATTCATAGCAGAGGATTCTGTTTAAGTGTAATGTAGCTCGAGCAAACTCTGAAAGCGCCTTGTTAGTTTGAGGGTCGGTATACGACTGAATGGTTTTAGGGTTTTGGCTTCGTCACCGTTCCACATAACATTCGATCACCTTGGTGATCTAAATTTATGTCAAAACATCTTGTTTTCCCAGACTACAATATGCAAAATTACACGTAGCAACGTGAGAGAAAACATTTAAAAAAAAATAGGCAAATGTTGGCAAAAGAGGAATTACCCGATACAGAGTAACAGCCTAAAAAAACGCCACAAAAAATATGTTGTCTCTATTTTTAAGGCTAATTTGCTAAAACGTTTTCATTATTACTTTGATATTCATCTGCAGGCCACATTTGGCACAAAAGTAGAAAAAGTCATAAAGACTGAATAACAGTGCTATTCAGTCATTCTTTCTGATTCATGCATGCGTGTATTCATTATTTAAAGGGCACATATGAAAAATTAACCTTTTAAGTGCTTGTGCACATATATTTGGCTATCTTGAGTGCCTACCAACACACCAACTGTGAAATAAGACAACTCAGTGTGATGGAAAATATTATTTGATCATGTATTATCATGTGATTCATATGTGATGATTCCTATATAATTATGTTAATCCTTTCCATCATATAATCCTATATGAATGGTTTAGTCTGCATACTCTGTCTCTGTATATTGTGTGAACAAATGATTGTGTTGTGACCTGCAGGGGTCGTAAAGAGGGATTAGGCTTTTGTTTTCTTGCAAATGGTGTCTGTCCTTTGAAGCGTCCTGGCATATGCAGGAATGTTCATCACCAAATGGAGCAGGGAGTGCGTGAACAAGATCACAGAGCACCACCTCCCTGGGGAGGGGGTTGAAGTTTAGATATAAGGAGTAAGTCTACCCCTTTAGAGCTTTCGCTTTCGAGCATTAGCCCTCACACAGCTGTGTGTCCTTTTGTGTGTCCTATTTTCGTTATTATATGACTCTCTTAATCACGTGTGACTTGCTGTTTGTTCAAAATTCCACCACATCAGTAAGCATTTTAGTGGGCTGCCCATGTCAGAAAACATGAACTAAAACAAGCTGTTCAGATTTGGCTTCCCTTTCTACCCCAAAAGGGAGCCATTCGCTTTATGCCACCCCCGGTCTCAGTGTCTGCACCCACGGCTTGATAACTACCTTTGCGGAAGTGCGCAATTTATTTTGTCACACACGCCAGGTCCGCTATCACGTTGAAGGTAAGAGCCAACCCAGGCCATTTCAGTGAACACGTGTTATCTCCAACTCTAGGAGTCATGTTACATAGCTCATGGATGCTTTTCCTAAAATTGTAAACATTGCTTTTGCCTACCAACAAAAAATAAACATAAATGAATAATGTCTAATTGTATCAGGTCACTACTAATTCAACTCCCATCTTAATGTGCTTTTCTCAGCACAATCTACTGCATATTTGTTGTTTCTGATCATGCTGAGCTTTAGGAAATTAAGGACATTCACGCTTTGCCTTGGATTCATGTGGTAGCATAAGACAGGTGGATATTACTTCCCAAAACTGCTCAACAGCAGTAAACAAATTCATTCTTCTCCCAGCTGTCTGTCTATTTCTTCTTATAGTTTGGGTGTCTCAACCAAACCTACCTCTATGATAACGGCCTTGGGATGTTCTTCATAGTTTATTTGTTCTTATTCCATCTCTGGATCAAATCCTGTGGGGACTGACCAGTACAGGATCAGAGATCAATGTGGATCTCTGAGCTTTCTATCCATCAGGTGATGGTCATGTCTTTGTAGTTAGGTGGGTCTTAGAACGCAGTGTAGATCTACACCTTGAATGCATATTTGTCGACTGGAGTTTGGAAAGGATTCTGCCCCTAGACACACCCACTTCATTATACTGGCTCTCAACTTAAATTGTAAAGTGAGTGCTTGTAGGTTATTCAACAAAACATAAGCTCCTCCTGATGATGGAATAAGGAGATATATCCCAGATTTATTCCCCTATCTTATTTTCAGTCATAGTTTAGATTAACAAAAGCTACTTTTGTTTATGCATATTACTTGACTGATTAACTGGTTGGACCACGCATAAGAGTTAATGAGGAAAATACTGAATCACTCAAATGCCATTTCTGGATACATTCAACGTAAAACATGTTAGCCTGTAACTCACTAATGATGCATACAACAAACACTGAAGGTGAAAACAAGAAAATGTGACTCCCTTACAATGAAAGAAAATCATTTATTGATAAATATTTATAAAGCTGTAACAAACATTATTTACAAAATGTACAAAACATGATGAGGACGACTGCAGTGGTGATGATCTGGTGATGACCACTCCATGGATGGTGATTTTGTCCAACTCTTCGACGATGGTGATGGCACTAATAATCCTGAAGGATCAATTCTCTATGGCGATCGGTCCGCTGATTGGCCTTGTCTTTGTAGTCTGGTGTAGACCACAAAGTCTCAAATTATCCTGAAGAACATCTTGTAAAGCCTTGTTGTTCTGGCCTGGTCCAAAAACTGATGTTGGCCTCTTGTCCTGGTGGGTTTCTTGGTGAGCTTCAGGTTGTCCAGTTGTCTGTAATCCAGGAAAAAGCCTGCACTGGAGAACTGCATGATGGAAAAGCAGGAAAAAGACTCAGCAAACATGGTTAGATGTTTTACTGAGAAATCTGGGAGATGTTTTAGGGTGACACAAACCTAAAAAGATGGAAAATTAAACAGGTGTAGGGGGTAAAGGGAAAAGAGAAGAAAGGTACAGACCTAAACTGCTCCAGTTTGGTGATCAGTCCATGTGATGCTCAAGCTTCTTGCGCCAACAGGTCAAGACCTAGGCCTCACATGGCTATGTGAAAACAGACTGCATCTGAAAAACACCCACATGCATACAAGAGCATTGAGGGTAAAAGAAATTTTATGATACATAGCATATAATAAATCCTAAATGTGTATAATGTCAATCAAAGTGTTCTGTGGGTTATTAAAAGCCTGGAGGAGGAGGTGGAGGGGGTCCTCTTGGTGATCATGGTCCGTTAGAAAACACAGCGGGGTGCAGCGTCTCGACGGTCTGGGTGTGACTGTACTCAGATGACCTGAAAAGGCCATCTGAATCGATGGAAACACCCTTAAACGTCATGGACACCATGGTTTGCTGCAAAATACACACAGAGTAAAAATGTCACAAAATATAATTTTCTTAAAATGCCCACATCTCAAGCAAGTCTAATTCAAACCGATGCATTCAGGCAGGAGAAAGCACTAACCAGAAAAATATTCTGCACCGATGACTCTGTTGACTCGGCGCACAGGTAGAAGGTCGCCCCAGTGATGCCGGTTCCTCTGCGCTGAATTAACGGAGTAGATCCTGATTAATGTGACTCAAAATGGGACAAGCTAGTTAAAATGCTTTTAGTTGAGACAGATATTTACCTTGATGCAGGCCACAGCATTAACGCTGGCAAAGTTCTGGAGGGTAAGCTGCAAAAGCAATAAAAAGGTTAGGTGAGGGAAACAACCGTCATGTCCATTCTCACTGAAATTGGGAACTTGTTCCCATGACTTAGTCTCACCTCTGCACACACGTGGTAAAATGTATTGCTGAGCACCCACCAGTGCTCGCTCTCCAGCCCACTGTAGATGGATTTGTGCTGGAGCTTCACCTCTACCATCTACAATCATGCAGAAAAAAAGCATCTCAATCAACGTTACCACGACACCGGCTAGTGGAAACTCTCAGCTAACAAAATGTTTCTCTGTGCCAAAAGGCCTATTATAAAATGATTAAAAATTCAAGGGAACCTTTGTATCTGCAGAAAACATCTGCGATAAGGTGTAGGCAAACATCCTGTTTGCGTTGTGCAGAGTTTGGAGAGGCTGATACATGGTCAGTAAAAAAAAAGAAAATACATTGTTTAGGCAAGATTGCAACTATGAAGGGAAAGCAAAACAAAAACTTGTTACATTGCATTTAAGAAGAATGTGCAAGATCTATATTTTACAATAACTGTGACCATAGCGTCGCGAAAAAAGACGCAGTGGAAGTTAGCTGTTCTGCACAGAAACCTCCTCCTGCAGCAGTGATAACAGACAAATGCGAGTATAAACTGAATGAAGCTAGCTAGAGTTCTCAAGTATGAGCAATTAGCCAGCTAACTAGCTAGCTATGTCGCCAGGTACCTTTAGGATCAGAGTACAGGTCGCATCAAACTTGTCCTGATCCAACGGAAAAGGCTCCCGATCCTCCAGTTCTGCGAAAGATGTTTAAATAACCAGTGAAATATTTAACAAAAAGAATGTGGCTAGCTAGCTACAACATAGCCTTAGCTAAATATTAGCCGTTAAAAGGGTAAATTAGTTAGCGCTAGCTAAGAAGCTGAATTTCTTTTTTGTTACTGCAGCAATCCGTTGCCTTAGAAACAATAAAATGCAAACAAAAAACCCCTTTATGCTAAATTTAGTTATTAAATAGACGGGGTCTGACCGAAGAGAAACACTATGTTGTATCCATGACGGCGGAAGGTGATGTTACAAAAGTCGTAGAAGAGTGTGATTAAAACAGACGAACAAGCTAGCGTTAGCTAAGATAAGCTAAGCAACTAGCCAGCGTCATATAGTAGTTAGTTCTGCGAGGAATCAAGCTACGGCAGCTAGTTAGCTAGATAACTTATGTAGTTAGCTGGCCTGACTTTCAAATACAATAGTCCGTTCTTCGCTAGCTTGGTTAGTTAGCTAACTCACGGTCGCTGGGCTCAGTGTGGGTCGCAGCTTCTTCCACCGCCTGCTGCCGATCCCGGACACGCCACCTGTAAACAAGAAAAGAAGTGACAGCTACGGCTGAAATGCCAGCGGCACAAAGGACCGCCGGTCGAAGCCGGATACTAAGGACACGCAGAAGAAACTTCATATTCATAGCAGAGGATTCTGTTTAAGTGTAATGTAGCTCGAGCAAACTCTGAAAGCGCCTTGTTAGTTTGAGGGTCGGTATACGACTGAATGGTTTTAGGGTTTTGGCTTCGTCACCGTTCCACATAACATTCGATCACCTTGGTGATCTAAATTTATGTCAAAACATCTTGTTTTCCCAGACTACAATGTGCAAAATTACACGTAGCAACGTGAGAGAAAACATTTAAAAAAAAAATAGGCAAATGTTGGCAAAAGAGGAATTACCCGATACAGAGTAACAGCCTAAAAAAACGCCACAAAAAATATGTTGTCTCTATTTTTAAGGCTAATTTGCTAAAACGTTTTCATTATTACTTTGATATTCATCTGCAGGCCACATTTGGCACAAAAGTAGAAAAAGTCATAAAGACTGAATAACAGTGCTATTCAGTCATTCTTTCTGATTCATGCATGCGTGTATTCATTATTTAAAGGGCACATATGAAAAATTAACCTTTTAAGTGCTTGTGCACATATATTTGGCTATCTTGAGTGCCTACCAACACACCAACTGTGAAATAAGACAACTCAGTGTGATGGAAAATATTATTTGATCATGTATTATCATGTGATTCATATGTGATGATTCCTATATAATTATGTTAATCCTTTCCATCATATAATCCTATATGAATGGTTTAGTCTGCATACTCTGTCTCTGTATATTGTGTGAACAAATGATTGTGTTGTGACCTGCAGGGGTCGTAAAGAGGGATTAGGCTTTTGTTTTCTTGCAAATGGTGTCTGTCCTTTGAAGCGTCCTGGCATATGCAGGAATGTTCATCACCAAATGGAGCAGGGAGTGCGTGAACAAGATCACAGAGCACCACCTCCCTGGGGAGGGGGTTGAAGTTTAGATATAAGGAGTAGTCAGTCTACCCCTTTAGAGCTTTCGCTTTCGAGCATTAGCCCTCACACAGCTGTGTGTCCTTTTGTGTGTCCTATTTTCGTTATTAAATGACTCTCTTAATCACGTGTGACTTGCTGTTTGTTCAAAATTCCACCACATCAGTAAGCATTTTAGTGGGCTGCCCATGTCAGAAAACATGAACTAAAACAAGCTGTTCAGATTTGGCTTCCCTTTCTACCCCAAAAGGGAGCCATTCGCTTTATGCCACCCCCGGTCTCAGTGTCTGCACCCACGGCTTGATAACTACCTTTGCGGAAGTGCGCAATTTATTTTGTCACACACGCCAGGTCCGCTATCACGTTGAAGGTAAGAGCCAACCCAGGCCATTTCAGTGAACACGTGTTATCTCCAACTCTAGGAGTCATGTTACATAGCTCATGGATGCTTTTCCTAAAATTGTAAACATTGCTTTTGCCTACCAACAAAAAATAAACATAAATGAATAATGTCTAATTGTATCAGGTCACTACTAATTCAACTCCCATCTTAATGTGCTTTTCTCAGCACAATCTACTGCATATTTGTTGTTTCTGATCATGCTGAGCTTTAGGAAATTAAGGACATTCACGTTTTGCCTTGGATTCATGTGGTAGCATAAGACAGGTGGATATTACTTCCCAAAACTGCTCAACAGCAGTAAACAAATTCATTCTTCTCCCAGCTGTCTGTCTATTTCTTCTTATAGTTTGGGTGTCTCAACCAAACCTACCTCTATGATAACGGCCTTGGGATGTTCTTCATAGTTTATTTGTTCTTATTCCATCTCTGGATCAAATCCTGTGGGGACTGACCAGTACAGGATCAGAGATCAATGTGGATCTCTGAGCTTTCTATCCATCAGGTGATGGTCATGTCTTTGTAGTTAGGTGGGTCTTAGAACGCAGTGTAGATCTACACCTTGAATGCATATTTGTCGACTGGAGTTTGGAAAGGATTCTGCCCCTAGACACACCCACTTCATTATACTGGCTCTCAACTTAAATTGTAAAGTGAGTGCTTGTAGGTTATTCAACAAAACATAAGCCCCTCCTGATGATGGAATAAGGAGATATATCCCAGATTTATTCCCCTATCTTATTTTCAGTCATAGTTTAGATTAACAAAAGCTACTTTTGTTTATGCATATTACTTGACTGATTAACTGGTTGGACCACGCATAAGAGTTAATGAGGAAAATACTGAATCACTCAAATGCCATTTCTGGATACATTCAACGTAAAACATGTTAGCCTGTAACTCACTAATGATGCATACAACAAACACTGAAGGTGAAAACAAGAAAATGTGACTCCCTTACAATGAAAGAAAATCATTTATTGATAAATATTTATAAAGCTGTAACAAACATTATTTACAAAATGTACAAAACATGATGAGGACGACTGCAGTGGTGATGATCTGGTGAGGACCACTCCATGGATGGTGATTTTGTCCAACTCTTCGACGATGGTGATGGCACTAATAATCCTGAAGGATCAATTCTCTATGGCGATCGGTCCGCTGATTGGCCTTGTCTTTGTAGTCTGGTGTAGACCACAAAGTCTCAAATTATCCTGAAGAACATCTTGTAAAGCCTTGTTGTTCTGGCCTGGTCCAAAAACTGATGTTGGCCTCTTGTCCTGGTGGGTTTCTTGGTGAGCTTCAGGTTGTCCCGTTGTCTGTAATCCAGGAAAAAGCCTGCACTGGAGAACTGCATGATGGAAAAGCAGGAAAAAGACTCAGCAAACATGGTTAGATGTTTTACTGAGAAATCTGGGAGATGTTTTAGGGTGACACAAACCTAAAAAGATGGAAAATTAAACAGGTGTAGGGGGTAAAGGGAAAAGAGAAGAAAGGTACAGACCTAAACTGCTCCAGTTTGGTGATCAGTCCATGTGATGCTCAAGCTTCTTGCGCCAACAGGTCAAGACCTAGGCCTCACATGGCTATGTGAAAACAGACTGCATCTGAAAAACACCCACATGCATACAAGAGCATTGAGGGTAAAAGAAATTGTATGATACATAGCATATAATAAATCCTAAATGTGTATAATGTCAATCAAAGTGTTCTGTGGGTTATTAAAAGCCTGGAGGAGGAGGTGGAGGGGGTCCTCTTGGTGATCATGGTCCGTTAGAAAACACAGCGGGGTGCAGCGTCTCGACGGTCTGGGTGTGACTGTACTCAGATGACCTGAAAAGGCCATCTGAATCGATGGAAACACCCTTAAACGTCATGGACACCATGGTTTGCTGCAAAATACACACAGAGTAAAAATGTCACAAAATATAATTTTCTTAAAATGCCCACATCTCAAGCAAGTCTAATTCAAACCGATGCATTCAGGCAGGAGAAAGCACTAACCAGAAAAATATTCTGCACCGATGACTCTGTTGACTCGGCGCACAGGTAGAAGGTCGCCCCAGTGATGCCGGTTCCTCTGCGCTGAATTAACGGAGTAGATCCTGATTAATGTGACTCAAAATGGGACAAGCTAGTTAAAATGCTTTTAGTTGAGACAGATATTTACCTTGATGCAGGCCACAGCATTAACGCTGGCAAAGTTCTGGAGGGTAAGCTGCAAAAGCAATAAAAAGGTTAGGTGAGGGAAACAACCGTCATGTCCATTCTCACTGAAATTGGGAACTTGTTCCCATGACTTAGTCTCACCTCTGCACACACGTGATAAAATGTATTGCTGAGCACCCACCAGTGCTCGCTCTCCAGCCCACTGTAGATGGATTTGTGCTGGAGCTTCACCTCTACCATCTACAATCATGCAGAAAAAAAGCATCTCAATCAACGTTACCACGACACCGGCTAGTGGAAACTCTCAGCTAACAAAATGTTTCTCTGTGCCAAAAGGCCTATTATAAAATGATTAAAAATTCAAGGGAACCTTTGTATCTGCAGAAAACATCTGCGATAAGGTGTAGGCAAACATCCTGTTTGCGTTGTGCAGAGTTTGGAGAGGCTGATACATGGTCAGTAAAAAAAAAGAAAATACATTGTTTAGGCAAGATTGCAACTATGAAGGGAAAGCAAAACAAAAACTTGTTACATTGCATTTAAGAAGAATGTGCAAGATCTATATTTTACAATAACTGTGACCATAGCGTCGCGAAAAAAGACGCAGTGGAAGTTAGCTGTTCTGCACAGAAACCTCCTCCTGCAGCAGTGATAACAGACAAATGCGAGTATAAACTGAATGAAGCTAGCTAGAGTTCTCAAGTATGAGCAATTAGCCAGCTAACTAGCTAGCTATGTCGCCAGGTACCTTTAGGATCAGAGTACAGGTCGCATCAAACTTGTCCTGATCCAACGGAAAAGGCTCCCGATCCTCCAGTTCTGCGAAAGATGTTTAAATAACCAGTGAAATATTTAACAAAAAGAATGTGGCTAGCTAGCTACAACATAGCCTTAGCTAAATATTAGCCGTTAAAAGGGTAAATTAGTTAGCGCTAGCTAAGAAGCTGAATTTCTTTTTTGTTACTGCAGCAATCCGTTGCCTTAGAAACAATAAAATGCAAACAAAAAAAACCCTTTATGCTAAATTTAGTTATTAAATAGACGGGGTCTGACCGAAGAGAAACATTATGTTGTATCCATGACGGCGGAAGGTGATGTTACAAAAGTCGTAGAAGAGTGTGATTAAAACAGACGAACAAGCTAGCGTTAGCTAAGATAAGCTAAGCAACTAGCCAGCGTCATATAGTAGTTAGTTCTGCGAGGAATCAAGCTACGGCAGCTAGTTAGCTAGATAACTTATGTAGTTAGCTGGCCTGACTTTCAAATACAATAGTCCGTTCTTCGCTAGCTTGGTTAGTTAGCTAACTCACGGTCGCTGGGCTCAGTGTGGGTCGCAGCTTCTTCCACCGCCTGCTGCCGATCCCGGACACGCCACCTGTAAACAAGAAAAGAAGTGACAGCTACGGCTGAAATGCCAGCGGCACAAAGGACCGCCGGTCGAAGCCGGATACTAAGGACACGCAGAAGAAACTTCATATTCATAGCAGAGGATTCTGTTTAAGTGTAATGTAGCTCGAGCAAACTCTGAAAGCGCCTTGTTAGTTTGAGGGTCGGTATACGACTGAATGGTTTTAGGGTTTTGGCTTCGTCACCGTTCCACATAACATTCGATCACCTTGGTGATCTAAATTTATGTCAAAACATCTTGTTTTCCCAGACTACAATGTGCAAAATTACACGTAGCAACGTGAGAGAAAACATTTAAAAAAAAAATAGGCAAATGTTGGCAAAAGAGGAATTACCCGATACAGAGTAACAGCCTAAAAAAACGCCACAAAAAATATGTTGTCTCTATTTTTAAGGCTAATTTGCTAAAACGTTTTCATTATTACTTTGATATTCATCTGCAGGCCACATTTGGCACAAAAGTAGAAAAAGTCATAAAGACTGAATAACAGTGCTATTCAGTCATTCTTTCTGATTCATGCATGCGTGTATTCATTATTTAAAGGGCACATATGAAAAATTAACCTTTTAAGTGCTTGTGCACATATATTTGGCTATCTTGAGTGCCTACCAACACACCAACTGTGAAATAAGACAACTCAGTGTGATGGAAAATATTATTTGATCATGTATTATCATGTGATTCATATGTGATGATTCCTATATAATTATGTTAATCCTTTCCATCATATAATCCTATATGAATGGTTTAGTCTGCATACTCTGTCTCTGTATATTGTGTGAACAAATGATTGTGTTGTGACCTGCAGGGGTCGTAAAGAGGGATTAGGCTTTTGTTTTCTTGCAAATGGTGTCTGTCCTTTGAAGCGTCCTGGCATATGCAGGAATGTTCATCACCAAATGGAGCAGGGAGTGCGTGAACAAGATCACAGAGCACCACCTCCCTGGGGAGGGGGTTGAAGTTTAGATATAAGGAGTAGTCAGTCTACCCCTTTAGAGCTTTCGCTTTCGAGCATTAGCCCTCACACAGCTGTGTGTCCTTTTGTGTGTCCTATTTTCGTTATTAAATGACTCTCTTAATCACGTGTGACTTGCTGTTTGTTCAAAATTCCACCACATCAGTAAGCATTTTAGTGGGCTGCCCATGTCAGAAAACATGAACTAAAACAAGCTGTTCAGATTTGGCTTCCCTTTCTACCCTAAAAGGGAGCCATTCGCTTTATGCCACCCCCGGTCTCAGTGTCTGCACCCACGGCTTGATAACTACCTTTGCGGAAGTGCGCAATTTATTTTGTCACACACGCCAGGTCCGCTATCACGTTGAAGGTAAGAGCCAACCCAGGCCATTTCAGTGAACACGTGTTATCTCCAACTCTAGGAGTCATGTTACATAGCTCATGGATGCTTTTCCTAAAATTGTAAACATTGCTTTTGCCTACCAACAAAAAATAAACATAAATGAATAATGTCTAATTGTATCAGGTCACTACTAATTCAACTCCCATCTTAATGTGCTTTTCTCAGCACAATCTACTGCATATTTGTTGTTTCTGATCATGCTGAGCTTTAGGAAATTAAGGACATTCACGTTTTGCCTTGGATTCATGTGGTAGCATAAGACAGGTGGATATTACTTCCCAAAACTGCTCAACAGCAGTAAACAAATTCATTCTTCTCCCAGCTGTCTGTCTATTTCTTCTTATAGTTTGGGTGTCTCAACCAAACCTACCTCTATGATAACGGCCTTGGGATGTTCTTCATAGTTTATTTGTTCTTATTCCATCTCTGGATCAAATCCTGTTGGGACTGACCAGTACAGGATCAGAGATCAATGTGGATCTCTGAGCTTTCTATCCATCAGGTGATGGTCATGTCTTTGTAGTTAGGTGGGTCTTAGAACGCAGTGTAGATCTACACCTTGAATGCATATTTGTCGACTGGAGTTTGGAAAGGATTCTGCCCCTAGACACACCCACTTCATTATACTGGCTCTCAACTTAAATTGTAAAGTGAGTGCTTGTAGGTTATTCAACAAAACATAAGCTCCTCCTGATGATGGAATAAGGAGATATATCCCAGATTTATTCCCCTATCTTATTTTCAGTCATAGTTTAGATTAACAAAAGCTACTTTTGTTTATGCATATTACTTGACTGATTAACTGGTTGGACCACGCATAAGAGTTAATGAGGAAAATACTGAATCACTCAAATGCCATTTCTGGATACATTCAACGTAAAACATGTTAGCCTGTAACTCACTAATGATGCATACAACAAACACTGAAGGTGAAAACAAGAAAATGTGACTCCCTTACAATGAAAGAAAATCATTTATTGATAAATATTTATAAAGCTGTAACAAACATTATTTACAAAATGTACAAAACATGATGAGGACGACTGCAGTGGTGATGATCTGGTGATGACCACTCCATGGATGGTGATTTTGTCCAACTCTTCGACGATGGTGATGGCACTAATAATCCTGAAGGATCAATTCTCTATGGCGATCGGTCCGCTGATTGGCCTTGTCTTTGTAGTCTGGTGTAGACCACAAAGTCTCAAATTATCCTGAAGAACATCTTGTAAAGCCTTGTTGTTCTGGCCTGGTCCAAAAACTGATGTTGGCCTCTTGTCCTGGTGGGTTTCTTGGTGAGCTTCAGGTTGTCCCGTTGTCTGTAATCCAGGAAAAAGCCTGCACTGGAGAACTGCATGATGGAAAAGCAGGAAAAAGACTCAGCAAACATGGTTAGATGTTTTACTGAGAAATCTGGGAGATGTTTTAGGGTGACACAAACCTAAAAAGATGGAAAATTAAACAGGTGTAGGGGGTAAAGGGAAAAGAGAAGAAAGGTACAGACCTAAACTGCTCCAGTTTGGTGATCAGTCCATGTGATGCTCAAGCTTCTTGCGCCAACAGGTCAAGACCTAGGCCTCACATGGCTATGTGAAAACAGACTGCATCTGAAAAACACCCACATGCATACAAGAGCATTGAGGGTAAAAGAAATTGTATGATACATAGCATATAATAAATCCTAAATGTGTATAATGTCAATCAAAGTGTTCTGTGGGTTATTAAAAGCCTGGAGGAGGAGGTGGAGGGGGTCCTCTTGGTGATCATGGTCCGTTAGAAAACACAGCGGGGTGCAGCGTCTCGACGGTCTGGGTGTGACTGTACTCAGATGACCTGAAAAGGCCATCTGAATCGATGGAAACACCCTTAAACGTCATGGACACCATGGTTTGCTGCAAAATACACACAGAGTAAAAATGTCACAAAATATAATTTTCTTAAAATGCCCACATCTCAAGCAAGTCTAATTCAAACCGATGCATTCAGGCAGGAGAAAGCACTAACCAGAAAAATATTCTGCACCGATGACTCTGTTGACTCGGCGCACAGGTAGAAGGTCGCCCCAGTGATGCCGGTTCCTCTGCGCTGAATTAACGGAGTAGATCCTGATTAATGTGACTCAAAATGGGACAAGCTAGTTAAAATGCTTTTAGTTGAGACAGATATTTACCTTGATGCAGGCCACAGCATTAACGCTGGCAAAGTTCTGGAGGGTAAGCTGCAAAAGCAATAAAAAGGTTAGGTGAGGGAAACAACCGTCATGTCCATTCTCACTGAAATTGGGAACTTGTTCCCATGACTTAGTCTCACCTCTGCACACACGTGGTAAAATGTATTGCTGAGCACCCACCAGTGCTCGCTCTCCAGCCCACTGTAGATGGATTTGTGCTGGAGCTTCACCTCTACCATCTACAATCATGCAGAAAAAAAGCATCTCAATCAACGTTACCACGACACCGGCTAGTGGAAACTCTCAGCTAACAAAATGTTTCTCTGTGCCAAAAGGCCTATTATAAAATGATTAAAAATTCAAGGGAACCTTTGTATCTGCAGAAAACATCTGCGATAAGGTGTAGGCAAACATCCTGTTTGCGTTGTGCAGAGTTTGGAGAGGCTGATACATGGTCAGTAAAAAAAAAGAAAATACATTGTTTAGGCAAGATTGCAACTATGAAGGGAAAGCAAAACAAAAACTTGTTACATTGCATTTAAGAAGAATGTGCAAGATCTATATTTTACAATAACTGTGACCATAGCGTCGCGAAAAAAGACGCAGTGGAAGTTAGCTGTTCTGCACAGAAACCTCCTCCTGCAGCAGTGATAACAGACAAATGCGAGTATAAACTGAATGAAGCTAGCTAGAGTTCTCAAGTATGAGCAATTAGCCAGCTAACTAGCTAGCTATGTCGCCAGGTACCTTTAGGATCAGAGTACAGGTCGCATCAAACTTGTCCTGATCCAACGGAAAAGGCTCCCGATCCTCCATTTCTGCGAAAGATGTTTAAATAACCAGTGAAATATTTAACAAAAAGAATGTGGCTAGCTAGCTACAACATAGCCTTAGCTAAATATTAGCCGTTAAAAGGGTAAATTAGTTAGCGCTAGCTAAGAAGCTGAATTTCTTTTTTGTTACTGCAGCAATCCGTTGCCTTAGAAACAATAAAATGCAAACAAAAAAAACCCTTTATGCTAAATTTAGTTATTAAATAGACGGGGTCTGACCGAAGAGAAACATTATGTTGTATCCATGACGGCGGAAGGTGATGTTACAAAAGTCGTAGAAGAGTGTGATTAAAACAGACGAACAAGCTAGCGTTAGCTAAGATAAGCTAAGCAACTAGCCAGCGTCATATAGTAGTTTGTTCTGCGAGGAATCAAGCTACGGCAGCTAGTTAGCTAGATAACTTATGTAGTTAGCTGGCCTGACTTTCAAATACAATAGTCCGTTCTTCGCTAGCTTGGTTAGTTAGCTAACTCACGGTCGCTGGGCTCAGTGTGGGTCGCAGCTTCTTCCACCGCCTGCTGCCGATCCCGGACACGCCACCTGTAAACAAGAAAAGAAGTGACAGCTACGGCTGAAATGCCAGCGGCACAAAGGACCGCCGGTCGAAGCCGGATACTAAGGACACGCAGAAGAAACTTCATATTCATAGCAGAGGATTCTGTTTAAGTGTAATGTAGCTCGAGCAAACTCTGAAAGCGCCTTGTTAGTTTGAGGGTCGGTATACGACTGAATGGTTTTAGGGTTTTGGCTTCGTCACCGTTCCACATAACATTCGATCACCTTGGTGATCTAAATTTATGTCAAAACATCTTGTTTTCCCAGACTACAATGTGCAAAATTACACGTAGCAACGTGAGAGAAAACATTTAAAAAAAAAATAGGCAAATGTTGGCAAAAGAGGAATTACCCGATACAGAGTAACAGCCTAAAAAAACGCCACAAAAAATATGTTGTCTCTATTTTTAAGGCTAATTTGCTAAAACGTTTTCATTATTACTTTGATATTCATCTGCAGGCCACATTTGGCACAAAAGTAGAAAAAGTCATAAAGACTGAATAACAGTGCTATTCAGTCATTCTTTCTGATTCATGCATGCGTGTATTCATTATTTAAAGGGCACATATGAAAAATTAACCTTTTAAGTGCTTGTGCACATATATTTGGCTATCTTGAGTGCCTACCAACACACCAACTGTGAAATAAGACAACTCAGTGTGATGGAAAATATTATTTGATCATGTATTATCATGTGATTCATATGTGATGATTCCTATATAATTATGTTAATCCTTTCCATCATATAATCCTATATGAATGGTTTAGTCTGCATACTCTGTCTCTGTATATTGTGTGAACAAATGATTGTGTTGTGACCTGCAGGGGTCGTAAAGAGGGATTAGGCTTTTGTTTTCTTGCAAATGGTGTCTGTCCTTTGAAGCGTCCTGGCATATGCAGGAATGTTCATCACCAAATGGAGCAGGGAGTGCGTGAACAAGATCACAGAGCACCACCTCCCTGGGGAGGGGGTTGAAGTTTAGATATAAGGAGTAGTCAGTCTACCCCTTTAGAGCTTTCGCTTTCGAGCATTAGCCCTCACACAGCTGTGTGTCCTTTTGTGTGTCCTATTTTCGTTATTAAATGACTCTCTTAATCACGTGTGACTTGCTGTTTGTTCAAAATTCCACCACATCAGTAAGCATTTTAGTGGGCTGCCCATGTCAGAAAACATGAACTAAAACAAGCTGTTCAGATTTGGCTTCCCTTTCTACCCTAAAAGGGAGCCATTCGCTTTATGCCACCCCCGGTCTCAGTGTCTGCACCCACGGCTTGATAACTACCTTTGCGGAAGTGCGCAATTTATTTTGTCACACACGCCAGGTCCGCTATCACGTTGAAGGTAAGAGCCAACCCAGGCCATTTCAGTGAACACGTGTTATCTCCAACTCTAGGAGTCATGTTACATAGCTCATGGATGCTTTTCCTAAAATTGTAAACATTGCTTTTGCCTACCAACAAAAAATAAACATAAATGAATAATGTCTAATTGTATCAGGTCACTACTAATTCAACTCCCATCTTAATGTGCTTTTCTCAGCACAATCTACTGCATATTTGTTGTTTCTGATCATGCTGAGCTTTAGGAAATTAAGGACATTCACGTTTTGCCTTGGATTCATGTGGTAGCATAAGACAGGTGGATATTACTTCCCAAAACTGCTCAACAGCAGTAAACAAATTCATTCTTCTCCCAGCTGTCTGTCTATTTCTTCTTATAGTTTGGGTGTCTCAACCAAACCTACCTCTATGATAACGGCCTTGGGATGTTCTTCATAGTTTATTTGTTCTTATTCCATCTCTGGATCAAATCCTGTTGGGACTGACCAGTACAGGATCAGAGATCAATGTGGATCTCTGAGCTTTCTATCCATCAGGTGATGGTCATGTCTTTGTAGTTAGGTGGGTCTTAGAACGCAGTGTAGATCTACACCTTGAATGCATATTTGTCGACTGGAGTTTGGAAAGGATTCTGCCCCTAGACACACCCACTTCATTATACTGGCTCTCAACTTAAATTGTAAAGTGAGTGCTTGTAGGTTATTCAACAAAACATAAGCCCCTCCTGATGATGGAATAAGGAGATATATCCCAGATTTATTCCCCTATCTTATTTTCAGTCATAGTTTAGATTAACAAAAGCTACTTTTGTTTATGCATATTACTTGACTGATTAACTGGTTGGACCACGCATAAGAGTTAATGAGGAAAATACTGAATCACTCAAATGCCATTTCTGGATACATTCAACGTAAAACATGTTAGCCTGTAACTCACTAATGATGCATACAACAAACACTGAAGGTGAAAACAAGAAAATGTGACTCCCTTACAATGAAAGAAAATCATTTATTGATAAATATTTATAAAGCTGTAACAAACATTATTTACAAAATGTACAAAACATGATGAGGACGACTGCAGTGGTGATGATCTGGTGATGACCACTCCATGGATGGTGATTTTGTCCAACTCTTCGACGATGGTGATGGCACTAATAATCCTGAAGGATCAATTCTCTATGGCGATCGGTCCGCTGATTGGCCTTGTCTTTGTAGTCTGGTGTAGACCACAAAGTCTCAAATTATCCTGAAGAACATCTTGTAAAGCCTTGTTGTTCTGGCCTGGTCCAAAAACTGATGTTGGCCTCTTGTCCTGGTGGGTTTCTTGGTGAGCTTCAGGTTGTCCCGTTGTCTGTAATCCAGGAAAAAGCCTGCACTGGAGAACTGCATGATGGAAAAGCAGGAAAAAGACTCAGCAAACATGGTTAGATGTTTTACTGAGAAATCTGGGAGATGTTTTAGGGTGACACAAACCTAAAAAGATGGAAAATTAAACAGGTGTAGGGGGTAAAGGGAAAAGAGAAGAAAGGTACAGACCTAAACTGCTCCAGTTTGGTGATCAGTCCATGTGATGCTCAAGCTTCTTGCGCCAACAGGTCAAGACCTAGGCCTCACATGGCTATGTGAAAACAGACTGCATCTGAAAAACACCCACATGCATACAAGAGCATTGAGGGTAAAAGAAATTGTATGATACATAGCATATAATAAATCCTAAATGTGTATAATGTCAATCAAAGTGTTCTGTGGGTTATTAAAAGCCTGGAGGAGGAGGTGGAGGGGGTCCTCTTGGTGATCATGGTCCGTTAGAAAACACAGCGGGGTGCAGCGTCTCGACGGTCTGGGTGTGACTGTACTCAGATGACCTGAAAAGGCCATCTGAATCGATGGAAACACCCTTAAATGTCATGGACACCATGGTTTGCTGCAAAATACACACAGAGTAAAAATGTCACAAAATATAATTTTCTTAAAATGCCCACATCTCAAGCAAGTCTAATTCAAACAGATGCATTCAGGCAGGAGAAAGCACTAACCAGAAAAATATTCTGCACCGATGACTCTGTTGACTCGGCGCACAGGTAGAAGGTCGCCCCAGTGATGCCGGTTCCTCTGCGCTGAATTAACGGAGTAGATCCTGATTAATGTGACTCAAAATGGGACAAGCTAGTTAAAATGCTTTTAGTTGAGACAGATATTTACCTTGATGCAGGCCACAGCATTAACGCTGGCAAAGTTCTGGAGGGTAAGCTGCAAAAGCAATAAAAAGGTTAGGTGAGGGAAACAACCGTCATGTCCATTCTCACTGAAATTGGGAACTTGTTCCCATGACTTAGTCTCACCTCTGCACACACGTGGTAAAATGTATTGCTGAGCACCCACCAGTGCTCGCTCTCCAGCCCACTGTAGATGGATTTGTGCTGGAGCTTCACCTCTACCATCTACAATCATGCAGAAAAAAAGCATCTCAATCAACGTTACCACGACACCGGCTAGTGGAAACTCTCAGCTAACAAAATGTTTCTCTGTGCCAAAAGGCCTATTATAAAATGATTAAAAATTCAAGGGAACCTTTGTATCTGCAGAAAACATCTGCGATAAGGTGTAGGCAAACATCCTGTTTGCGTTGTGCAGAGTTTGGAGAGGCTGATACATGGTCAGTAAAAAAAAAGAAAATACATTGTTTAGGCAAGATTGCAACTATGAAGGGAAAGCAAAACAAAAACTTGTTACATTGCATTTAAGAAGAATGTGCAAGATCTATATTTTACAATAACTGTGACCATAGCGTCGCGAAAAAAGACGCAGTGGAAGTTAGCTGTTCTGCACAGAAACCTCCTCCTGCAGCAGTGATAACAGACAAATGCGAGTATAAACTGAATGAAGCTAGCTAGAGTTCTCAATATGAGCAATTAGCCAGCTAACTAGCTAGCTATGTCGCCAGGTACCTTTAGGATCAGAGTACAGGTCGCATCAAACTTGTCCTGATCCAACAGAAAAGGCTCCCGATCCTCCAGTTCTGCGAAAGATGTTTAAATAACCAGTGAAATATTTAACAAAAAGAATGTGGCTAGCTAGCTACAACATAGCCTTAGCTAAATATTAGCCGTTAAAAGGGTAAATTAGTTAGCGCTAGCTAAGAAGCTGAATTTCTTTTTTGTTACTGCAGCAATCCGTTGCCTTAGAAACAATAAAATGCAAACAAAAAAAACCCTTTATGCTAAATTTAGTTATTAAATAGACGGGGTCTGACCGAAGAGAAACATTATGTTGTATCCATGACGGCGGAAGGTGATGTTACAAAAGTCGTAGAAGAGTGTGATTAAAACAGACGAACAAGCTAGTGTTAGCTAAGATAAGCTAAGCAACTAGCCAGCGTCATATAGTAGTTAGTTCTGCGAGGAATCAAGCTACGGCAGCTAGTTAGCTAGATAACTTATGTAGTTAGCTGGCCTGACTTTCAAATACAATAGTCCGTTCTTCGCTAGCTTGGTTAGTTAGCTAACTCACGGTCGCTGGGCTCAGTGTGGGTCGCAGCTTCTTCCACCGCCTGCTGCCGATCCCGGACACGCCACCTGTAAACAAGAAAAGAAGTGACAGCTACGGCTGAAATGCCAGCGGCACAAAGGACCGCCGGTCGAAGCCGGATACTAAGGACACGCAGAAGAAACTTCATATTCATAGCAGAGGATTCTGTTTAAGTGTAATGTAGCTCGAGCAAACTCTGAAAGCGCCTTGTTAGTTTGAGGGTCGGTATACGACTGAATGGTTTTAGGGTTTTGGCTTCGTCACCGTTCCACATAACATTCGATCACCTTGGTGATCTAAATTTATGTCAAAACATCTTGTTTTCCCAGACTACAATGTGCAAAATTACACGTAGCAACGTGAGAGAAAACATTTAAAAAAAAAATAGGCAAATGTTGGCAAAAGAGGAATTACCCGATACAGAGTAACAGCCTAAAAAAACGCCACAAAAAATATGTTGTCTCTATTTTTAAGGCTAATTTGCTAAAACGTTTTCATTATTACTTTGATATTCATCTGCAGGCCACATTTGGCACAAAAGTAGAAAAAGTCATAAAGACTGAATAACAGTGCTATTCAGTCATTCTTTCTGATTCATGCATGCGTGTATTCATTATTTAAAGGGCACATATGAAAAATTAACCTTTTAAGTGCTTGTGCACATATATTTGGCTATCTTGAGTGCCTACCAACACACCAACTGTGAAATAAGACAACTCAGTGTGATGGAAAATATTATTTGATCATGTATTATCATGTGATTCATATGTGATGATTCCTATATAATTATGTTAATCCTTTCCATCATATAATCCTATATGAATGGTTTAGTCTGCATACTCTGTCTCTGTATATTGTGTGAACAAATGATTGTGTTGTGACCTGCAGGGGTCGTAAAGAGGGATTAGGCTTTTGTTTTCTTGCAAATGGTGTCTGTCCTTTGAAGCGTCCTGGCATATGCAGGAATGTTCATCACCAAATGGAGCAGGGAGTGCGTGAACAAGATCACAGAGCACCACCTCCCTGGGGAGGGGGTTGAAGTTTAGATATAAGGAGTAGTCAGTCTACCCCTTTAGAGCTTTCGGTTTCGAGCATTAGCCCTCACACAGCTGTGTGTCCTTTTGTGTGTCCTATTTTCGTTATTAAATGACTCTCTTAATCACGTGTGACTTGCTGTTTGTTCAAAATTCCACCACATCAGTAAGCATTTTAGTGGGCTGCCCATGTCAGAAAACATGAACTAAAACAAGCTGTTCAGATTTGGCTTCCCTTTCTACCCTAAAAGGGAGCCATTCGCTTTATGCCACCCCCGGTCTCAGTGTCTGCACCCACGGCTTGATAACTACCTTTGCGGAAGTGCGCAATTTATTTTGTCACACACGCCAGGTCCGCTATCACGTTGAAGGTAAGAGCCAACCCAGGCCATTTCAGTGAACACGTGTTATCTCCAACTCTAGGAGTCATGTTACATAGCTCATGGATGCTTTTCCTAAAATTGTAAACATTGCTTTTGCCTACCAACAAAAAATAAACATAAATGAATAATGTCTAATTGTATCAGGTCACTACTAATTCAACTCCCATCTTAATGTGCTTTTCTCAGCACAATCTACTGCATATTTGTTGTTTCTGATCATGCTGAGCTTTAGGAAATTAAGGACATTCACGTTTTGCCTTGGATTCATGTGGTAGCATAAGACAGGTGGATATTACTTCCCAAAACTGCTCAACAGCAGTAAACAAATTCATTCTTCTCCCAGCTGTCTGTCTATTTCTTCTTATAGTTTGGGTGTCTCAACCAAACCTACCTCTATGATAACGGCCTTGGGATGTTCTTCATAGTTTATTTGTTCTTATTCCATCTCTGGATCAAATCCTGTGGGGACTGACCAGTACAGGATCAGAGATCAATGTGGATCTCTGAGCTTTCTATCCATCAGGTGATGGTCATGTCTTTGTAGTTAGGTGGGTCTTAGAACGCAGTGTAGATCTACACCTTGAATGCATATTTGTCGACTGGAGTTTGGAAAGGATTCTGCCCCTAGACACACCCACTTCATTATACTGGCTCTCAACTTAAATTGTAAAGTGAGTGCTTGTAGGTTATTCAACAAAACATAAGCCCCTCCTGATGATGGAATAAGGAGATATATCCCAGATTTATTCCCCTATCTTATTTTCAGTCATAGTTTAGATTAACAAAAGCTACTTTTGTTTATGCATATTACTTGACTGATTAACTGGTTGGACCACGCATAAGAGTTAATGAGGAAAATACTGAATCACTCAAATGCCATTTCTGGATACATTCAACGTAAAACATGTTAGCCTGTAACTCACTAATGATGCATACAACAAACACTGAAGGTGAAAACAAGAAAATGTGACTCCCTTACAATGAAAGAAAATCATTTATTGATAAATATTTATAAAGCTGTAACAAACATTATTTACAAAATGTACAAAACATGATGAGGACGACTGCAGTGGTGATGATCTGGTGATGACCACTCCATGGATGGTGATTTTGTCCAACTCTTCGACGATGGTGATGGCACTAATAATCCTGAAGGATCAATTCTCTATGGCGATCGGTCCGCTGATTGGCCTTGTCTTTGTAGTCTGGTGTAGACCACAAAGTCTCAAATTATCCTGAAGAACATCTTGTAAAGCCTTGTTGTTCTGGCCTGGTCCAAAAACTGATGTTGGCCTCTTGTCCTGGTGGGTTTCTTGGTGAGCTTCAGGTTGTCCAGTTGTCTGTAATCCAGGAAAAAGCCTGCACTGGAGACCTGCATGATGGAAAAGCAGGAAAAAGACTCACCAAACATGGTTAGATGTTTTACTGAGAAATCTGGGAGATGTTTTAGGGTGACACAAACCTAAAAAGATGGAAAATTAAACAGGTGTAGGGGGTAAAGGGAAAAGAGAAGAAAGGTACAGACCTAAACTGCTCCAGTTTGGTGATCAGTCCATGTGATGCTCAAGCTTCTTGCGCCAACAGGTCAAGACCTAGGCCTCACATGGCTATGTGAAAACAGACTGCATCTGAAAAACACCCACATGCATACAAGAGCATTGAGGGTAAAAGAAATTGTATGATACATAGCATATAATAAATCCTAAATGTGTATAATGTCAATCAAAGTGTTCTGTGGGTTATTAAAAGCCTGGAGGAGGAGGTGGAGGGGGTCCTCTTGGTGATCATGGTCCGTTAGAAAACACAGCGGGGTGCAGCGTCTCGACAGTCTGGGTGTGACTGTACTCAGATGACCTGAAAAGGCCATCTGAATCGATGGAAACACCCTTAAACGTCATGGACACCATGGTTTGCTGCAAAATACACACAGAGTAAAAATGTCACAAAATATAATTTTCTTAAAATGCCCACATCTCAAGCAAGTCTAATTCAAACAGATGCATTCAGGCAGGAGAAAGCACTAACCAGAAAAATATTCTGCACCGATGACTCTGTTGACTCGGCGCACAGGTAGAAGGTCGCCCCAGTGATGCCGGTTCCTCTGCGCTGAATTAACGGAGTAGATCCTGATTAATGTGACTCAAAATGGGACAAGCTAGTTAAAATGCTTTTAGTTGAGACAGATATTTACCTTGATGCAGGCCACAGCATTAACGCTGGCAAAGTTCTGGAGGGTAAGCTGCAAAAGCAATAAAAAGGTTAGGTGAGGGAAACAACCGTCATGTCCATTCTCACTGAAATTGGGAACTTGTTCCCATGACTTAGACTCACCTCTGCACACACGTGGTAAAATGTATTGCTGAGCACCCACCAGTGCTCGCTCTCCAGCCCACTGTAGATGGATTTGTGCTGGAGCTTCACCTCTACCATCTACAATCATGCAGAAAAAAAGCATCTCAATCAACGTTACCACGACACCGGCTAGTGGAAACTCTCAGCTAACAAAATGTTTCTCTGTGCCAAAAGGCCTATTATAAAATGATTAAAAATTCAAGGGAACCTTTGTATCTGCAGAAAACATCTGCGATAAGGTGTAGGCAAACATCCTGTTTGCGTTGTGCAGAGTTTGGAGAGGCTGATACATGGTCAGTAAAAAAAAAGAAAATACATTGTTTAGGCAAGATTGCAACTATGAAGGGAAAGCAAAACAAAAACTTGTTACATTGCATTTAAGAAGAATGTGCAAGATCTATATTTTACAATAACTGTGACCATAGCGTCGCGAAAAAAGACGCAGTGGAAGTTAGCTGTTCTGCACAGAAACCTCCTCCTGAAGCAGTGATAACAGACAAACGCGAGTATAAACTGAATGAAGCTAGCTAGAGTTCTCAAGTATGAGCAATTAGCCAGCTAACTAGCTAGCTATGTCGCCAGGTACCTTTAGGATCAGAGTACAGGTCGCATCAAACTTGTCCTGATCCAACGGAAAAGGCTCCCGATCCTCCAGTTCTGCGAAAGATGTTTAAATAACCAGTGAAATATTTAACAAAAAGAATGTGGCTAGCTAGCTACAACATAGCCTTAGCTAAATATTAGCCGTTAAAAGGGTAAATTAGTTAGCGCTAGCTAAGAAGCTGAATTTCTTTTTTGTTACTGCAGCAATCCGTTGCCTTAGAAACAATAAAATGCAAACAAAAAACCCCTTTATGCTAAATTTAGTTATTAAATAGACGGGGTCTGACCGAAGAGAAACACTATGTTGTATCCATGACGGCGGAAGGTGATGTTACAAAAGTCGTAGAAGAGTGTGATTAAAACAGACGAACAAGCTAGCGTTAGCTAAGATAAGCTAAGCAACTAGCCAGCGTCATATAGTAGTTAGTTCTGCGAGGAATCAAGCTACGGCAGCTAGTTAGCTAGATAACTTATGTAGTTAGCTGGCCTGACTTTCAAATACAATAGTCCGTTCTTCGCTAGCTTGGTTAGTTAGCTAACTCACGGTCGCTGGGCTCAGTGTGGGTCGCAGCTTCTTCCACCGGCTGCTGCCGATCCCGGACACGCCACCTGTAAACAAGAAAAGAAGTGACAGCTACGGCTGAAATGCCAGCGGCACAAAAGACCGCCGGTCGAAGCCGGATACTAAGGACACGCAGAAGAAACTTCATATTCATAGCAGAGGATTCTGTTTAAGTGTAATGTAGCTCGAGCAAACTCTGAAAGCGCCTTGTTAGTTTGAGGGTCGGTATACGACTGAATGGTTTTAGGGTTTTGGCTTCGTCACCGTTCCACATAACATTCGATCACCTTGGTGATCTAAATTTATGTCAAAACATCTTGGTTTCCCAGACTACAATGTGCAAAATTACACGTAGCAACGTGAGAGAAAACATTTAAAAAAAAATAGGCAAATGTTGGCAAAAGAGGAATTACCCGATACAGAGTAACAGCCTAAAAAAACGCCACAAAAAATATGTTGTCTCTATTTTTAAGGCTAATTTGCTAAAACGTTTTCATTATTACTTTGATATTCATCTGCAGGCCACATTTGGCACAAAAGTAGAAAAAGTCATAAAGACTGAATAACAGTGCTATTCAGTCATTCTTTCTGATTCATGCATGCGTGTATTCATTATTTAAAGGGCACATATGAAAAATTAACCTTTTAAGTGCTTGTGCACATATATTTGGCTATCTTGAGTGCCTACCAACACACCAACTGTGAAATAAGACAACTCAGTGTGATGGAAAATATTATTTGATCATGTATTATCATGTGATTCATATGTGATGATTCCTATATAATTATGTTAATCCTTTCCATCATATAATCCTATATGAATGGTTTAGTCTGCATACTCTGTCTCTGTATATTGTGTGAACAAATGATTGTGTTGTGACCTGCAGGGGTCGTAAAGAGGGATTAGGCTTTTGTTTTCTTGCAAATGGTGTCTGTCCTTTGAAGCGTCCTGGCATATGCAGGAATGTTCATCACCAAATGGAGCAGGGAGTGCGTGAACAAGATCACAGAGCACCACCTCCCTGGGGAGGGGGTTGAAGTTTAGATATAAGGAGTAGTCAGTCTACCCCTTTAGAGCTTTCGCTTTCGAGCATTAGCCCTCACACAGCTGTGTGTCCTTTTGTGTGTCCTATTTTCGTTATTAAATGACTCTCTTAATCACGTGTGACTTGCTGTTTGTTCAAAATTCCACCACATCAGTAAGCATTTTAGTGGGCTGCCCATGTCAGAAAACATGAACTAAAACAAGCTGTTCAGATTTGGCTTCCCTTTCTACCCCAAAAGGGAGCCATTCGCTTTATGCCACCCCCGGTCTCAGTGTCTGCACCCACGGCTTGATAACTACCTTTGCGGAAGTGCGCAATTTATTTTGTCACACACGCCAGGTCCGCTATCACGTTGAAGGTAAGAGCCAACCCAGGCCATTTCAGTGAACACGTGTTATCTCCAACTCTAGGAGTCATGTTACATAGCTCATGGATGCTTTTCCTAAAATTGTAAACATTGCTTTTGCCTACCAACAAAAAATAAACATAAATGAATAATGTCTAATTGTATCAGGTCACTACTAATTCAACTCCCATCTTAATGTGCTTTTCTCAGCACAATCTACTGCATATTTGTTGTTTCTGATCATGCTGAGCTTTAGGAAATTAAGGACATTCACGTTTTGCCTTGGATTCATGTGGTAGCATAAGACAGGTGGATATTACTTCCCAAAACTGCTCAACAGCAGTAAACAAATTCATTCTTCTCCCAGCTGTCTGTCTATTTCTTCTTATAGTTTGGGTGTCTCAACCAAACCTACCTCTATGATAACGGCCTTGGGATGTTCTTCATAGTTTATTTGTTCTTATTCCATCTCTGGATCAAATCCTGTGGGGACTGACCAGTACAGGATCAGAGATCAATGTGGATCTCTGAGCTTTCTATCCATCAGGTGATGGTCATGTCTTTGTAGTTAGGTGGGTCTTAGAACGCAGTGTAGATCTAGACCTTGAATGCATATTTGTCGACTGGAGTTTGGAAAGGATTCTGCCCCTAGACACACCCACTTCATTATACTGGCTCTCAACTTAAATTGTAAAGTGAGTGCTTGTAGGTTATTCAACAAAACATAAGCTCCTCCTGATGATGGAATAAGGAGATATATCCCAGATTTATTCCCCTATCTTATTTTCAGTCATAGTTTAGATTAACAAAAGCTACTTTTGTTTATGCATATTACTTGACTGATTAACTGGTTGGACCACGCATAAGAGTTAATGAGGAAAATACTGAATCACTCAAATGCCATTTCTGGATACATTCAACGTAAAACATGTTAGCCTGTAACTCACTAATGATGCATACAACAAACACTGAAGGTGAAAACAAGAAAATGTGACTCCCTTACAATGAAAGAAAATCATTTATTGATAAATATTTATAAAGCTGTAACAAACATTATTTACAAAATGTACAAAACATGATGAGGACGACTGCAGTGGTGATGATCTGGTGATGACCACTCCATGGATGGTGATTTTGTCCAACTCTTCGACGATGGTGATGGCACTAATAATCCTGAAGGATCAATTCTCTATGGCGATCGGTCCGCTGATTGGCCTTGTCTTTGTAGTCTGGTGTAGACCACAAAGTCTCAAATTATCCTGAAGAACATCTTGTAAAGCCTTGTTGTTCTGGCCTGGTCCAAAAACTGATGTTGGCCTCTTGTCCTGGTGGGTTTCTTGGTGAGCTTCAGGTTGTCCAGTTGTCTGTAATCCAGGAAAAAGCCTGCACTGGAGACCTGCATGATGGAAAAGCAGGAAAAAGACTCACCAAACATGGTTAGATGTTTTACTGAGAAATCTGGGAGATGTTTTAGGGTGACACAAACCTAAAAAGATGGAAAATTAAACAGGTGTAGGGGGTAAAGGGAAAAGAGAAGAAAGGTACAGACCTAAACTGCTCCAGTTTGGTGATCAGTCCATGTGATGCTCAAGCTTCTTGCGCCAACAGGTCAAGACCTAGGCCTCACATGGCTATGTGAAAACAGACTGCATCTGAAAAACACCCACATGCATACAAGAGCATTGAGGGTAAAAGAAATTGTATGATACATAGCATATAATAAATCCTAAATGTGTATAATGTCAATCAAAGTGTTCTGTGGGTTATTAAAAGCCTGGAGGAGGAGGTGGAGGGGGTCCTCTTGGTGATCATGGTCCGTTAGAAAATACAGCGGGGTGCAGCGTCTCGACGGTCTGGGTGTGACTGTACTCAGATGACCTGAAAAGGCCATCTGAATCGATGGAAACACCCTTAAACGTCATGGACACCATGGTTTGCTGCAAAATACACACAGAGTAAAAATGTCACAAAATATAATTTTCTTAAAATGCCCACATCTCAAGCAAGTCTAATTCAAACCGATGCATTCAGGCAGGAGAAAGCACTAACCAGAAAAATATTCTGCACCGATGACTCTGTTGACTCGGCGCACAGGTAGAAGGTCGCCCCAGTGATGCCGGTTCCTCTGCGCTGAATTAACGGAGTAGATCCTGATTAATGTGACTCAAAATGGGACAAGCTAGTTAAAATGCTTTTAGTTGAGACAGATATTTACCTTGATGCCGGCCACAGCATTAACGCTGGCAAAGTTCTGGAGGGTAAGCTGCAAAAGCAATAAAAAGGTTAGGTGAGGGAAACAACCGTCATGTCCATTCTCACTGAAATTGGGAACTTGTTCCCATGACTTAGACTCACCTCTGCACACACGTGGTAAAATGTATTGCTGAGCACCCACCAGTGCTCGCTCTCCAGCCCACTGTAGATGGATTTGTGCTGGAGCTTCACCTCTACCATCTACAATCATGCAGAAAAAAAGCATCTCAATCAACGTTACCACGACACCGGCTAGTGGAAACTCTCAGCTAACAAAATGTTTCTCTGTGCCAAAAGGCCTATTATAAAATGATTAAAAATTCAAGGGAACCTTTGTATCTGCAGAAAACATCTGCGATAAGGTGTAGGCAAACATCCTGTTTGCGTTGTGCAGAGTTTGGAGAGGCTGATACATGGTCAGTAAAAAAAAAGAAAATACATTGTTTAGGCAAGATTGCAACTATGAAGGGAAAGCAAAACAAAAACTTGTTACATTGCATTTAAGAAGAATGTGCAAGATCTATATTTTACAACAAATGTGACCATAGCGTCGCGAAAAAAGACGCAGTGGAAGTTAGCTGTTCTGCACAGAAACCTCCTCCTGAAGCAGTGATAACAGACAAACGCGAGTATAAACTGAATGAAGCTAGCTAGAGTTCTCAAGTATGAGCAATTAGCCAGCTAACTAGCTAGCTATGTCGCCAGGTACCTTTAGGATCAGAGTACAGGTCGCATCAAACTTGTCCTGATCCAACGGAAAAGGCTCCCGATCCTCCAGTTCTGCGAAAGATGTTTAAATAACCAGTGAAATATTTAACAAAAAGAATGTGGCTAGCTAGCTACAACATAGCCTTAGCTAAATATTAGCCGTTAAAAGGGTAAATTAGTTAGCGCTAGCTAAGAAGCTGAATTTCTTTTTTGTTACTGCAGCAATCCGTTGCCTTAGAAACAATAAAATGCAAACAAAAAACCCCTTTATGCTAAATTTAGTTATTAAATAGACGGGGTCTGACCGAAGAGAAACACTATGTTGTATCCATGACGGCGGAAGGTGATGTTACAAAAGTCGTAGAAGAGTGTGATTAAAACAGACGAACAAGCTAGCGTTAGCTAAGATAAGCTAAGCAACTAGCCAGCGTCATATAGTAGTTAGTTCTGCGAGGAATCAAGCTACGGCAGCTAGTTAGCTAGATAACTTATGTAGTTAGCTGGCCTGACTTTCAAATACAATAGTCCGTTCTTCGCTAGCTTGGTTAGTTAGCTAACTCACGGTCGCTGGGCTCAGTGTGGGTCGCAGCTTCTTCCACCGCCTGCTGCCGATCCCGGACACGCCACCTGTAAATGCAGACAGTATTCAGACAGGGAATCGATTTAGCGAGGAATATTTGCTCGTCAACTTTTGGGATAATGGCAAAAAGGGTAGGTTGGGCAAATGTTTTAAAAAGAGAATACTTGTTTAATACTACCTTACAACCAAGTTTTATCTAACTTTGTACTGAGAATTTTTGCTTCTTAACCCCCAGACCCTCTATAACCCTCTATTGGAGGATGATGAAGTAACATCTGATGATGCCTTTTGTATGGACCCATTGTGTCCGGTAAGATAAGGCTGTATTTTCAGACATTGAGTACTGTTAATAGAATAAAGTCTATGGGATGGATCTTTTCACATCCAGAATGAAATGTTACCACTCCAAAATCTATTTTTCTCTGTGTTTTGTCTGAAGGATTTTAAGGGGGCATTTTGGGGTCAAGTTGTGGTAAGTAGCACTACCTTTTCACAGATGTTTCAATAGGCTAAAGCTTTTACCCATAAAGCATGTTTTCAAGCACTGTCATGTGTCTTCTGAGTCAAACATGATCTTTTGTAAACAAATTAACTTGGTTAATGATAAATAATAAATAAATGATTGACATTCCTCATGATAAGAGGCTCATTCCACAGAAGTAGTTCTAAGTGTGACAGAGTAATGTCCTGACACACAAAACCACTGCAGTGGAATCAGACCTCTTTTTAGAGGTTTTTCTTATACATCTAGACCTAGACCTTTATACTCCACCTGGGTCTTATAGGAGGACAATGTGGAGACCCCCTTTGGCACTGTATGCTGCACCATGGCAGGTATCCCCAGGGATAACCGACCGGTCATCCTCACCTACCATGACATCGGAATGAACCGTAAGACTCTGATACTGTTGCTTGTGGCACGTAGCTGATTGCTCTAAAGTCTAAAACTTAGCATAAGCGTCATTTATTGTGTTGTAATGACCCTGGAATGCATGTCTGCAGACAAAACTTGCTTCGACGTTCTTTTCTATGATGAGGACATGCAGGAAATCATGCGACACTTTGCCGTGTGTCAGGTCAACGCTCCTGGGCAACATGAGGGTGCCAGCACCTTCCCTGCAGGGTGAGCGTGAGTGCACCATATGCCACAATGTTCTTTCAGGGGCTGAAAGACATTCCAAGGTTAAATCTAATCTAAAATGTGACCTTCAGCTACCCCATACAATTTTTTCCAGAATGTATATTTATCAGAACCTACTCCATAGCCCTCCGTCTGCCCTCAGACCACTCCTTCCTGGCAGTCAGACAGGACGACTCTATGCCATGGTGTTGGTGCCCACCTAAACTAACATCTGGAGGCCCTGACTGTCAGCATGTCTAGCTGGCACCGGCTTGTCATGCACCAGGGTTTCTTTCATGAACTTTTTTCTTAGCGTTCATATGCTACATTGATGGCTGTGGCTCCCAGTACATCATAGCTAGGTTTAGCAGGTTCAAATCCTGAAGAATCAGTGGCGTCCCTTAGAATTATAACTCACTCAGGGCAATTTTTTCCTGTAGATTCACATATCCCTCAATGGACAAGCTCTCCGAGACCCTCCCAATTGTGCTCAAGCATTTTAAGTGAGTGAACCAGATTAGCCATTTACTCTGAGATTAAACTGTCAATCCTTGTTCTAATCTGAAACCTTGCGCTTTAATGGTTTAAAGTTATGTACATTTTTTTCTCTCCACAGAATTAAGAGTGTTATTGGAATGGGTGTTGGAGCAGGAGCAAACATCCTCACACGGTTCGCTGTGAGTTGTAGCACTGTCTTTCTTCCCAATAGATTTTAACACAATGATCAAACAAGGATTACTCCTTGGTGAAATTCTTGCTTTGTAACAAAGTGTTGATACTTGCAGCATAATCCTAATCATTACACTGTCAAGATAGCTAGACATCAACTCTCCAGAATACTGACACTTCACTATTGTTCCTCTGCTTGCACATGTAAACAAACCTTTTTCTAAGTGCAATGTAAAGTGCAAGAATGCCAAATATGGAGACTCTTAATTGCTCATTTAACTACAACAGTTTGACATATAGTAAGTAATTTTGCCCTGAAGGTTCATCTCCCTTTGACTGCTCATGCATAAATGTCTTGCAGTTGAAGTACCCAGACTTGGTTGAGGGCCTTGTCCTGATGAACATTAATGCTCAGGCAGAGGGCTGGGCAGACCGGGCAGCATCCAAGGTATCACAGTCTAATGCAATAGTAATTATCATTCTGTTAACACCCTGCTTAATCATCACGATCCCTGTATCTCTACAATTATGTCGTTTAGCTGGTCCCACCTAGCGTCCATGTCTATGGTTTCCCTGTCTCATGTCTTTTGTTTTGCTTTACTTCCTTGTTGTGGTTCCGTTCCTTAGCTTCATTTTCTCCGCTCCTTATTATTTGCACCTGTCTTGTTTAACTCTTATTACTTCATGTATTTAAACTGTCTTGTTCCCTGTGTCTTGGCTGTTCACTGAATCCATATAACTTTCAATGTGATAACAAATAGTTCTCAGCATATTACTCTTAGTTTTCTGCAGTTTCCAGTTAACCTTTCATGCCAATCATATGCTGACAATCGACCCTATATTTTTATTCTTTTGGGATCCTTAGAAAAGTGTCAAGCCTCTTTTAATAAAGTAATGTATTTGATCAAAGCTTATGTGTACTCCAGCCACTAAAGATCAACCCACACTTTCCACAGATTTCCAGCTGGGCCCTTGGTCCCCCCAGTGTTGTCATCTCCCACCTGTTCGGTCAGGTACGAAATAACGCCTAAAATGAAATGTATATTGTATGTATTATTGAGCAGTACTTGTCAACCCAGTCCTTGTGATACATCTGACATCCCACATTTTCCCTCTATCCCAGCTCCTGACAACATCATCCTAGCTCCTAAACCAAGCCATTAGGAAAATGAACACCTGGTACAGTTGTACTGGGCTGGGTTAGAATAAACATGTGGGCCATTTCATGTGTACTGTGGACTGGGTCACTAAACACTGAACTAGAATATTTAAAAGTTAAATGCCTTATTACTAAAGATGAGTGTTCCAAATGAGCTGTCCTGAATTTAGACTGTGTCCTTTTCGTAACTAAAGAACCAGATGCCTACATTATTGTCCATCAAAAGGTCAACAATGTTTTTTTTTTTTTTTTTACATATTCCTTTTATTATACATTTCTGTCTCGAGTGCCTGTGCAGACTGTGCATATAGAGGAAGAGACATTTAAATTCATATTCACATCAAGTTTTAATGTTTTGTGACTGATTGCGTCTTGGACTGACTCCTTTATGGCACCGTGGCAGGAGGAGATTAAGAAGAAGGCAGAATTTGTAAAGACCTTCCGTCACAACATCAGCAAAAGGATTAACCAGACCAACCTTCTGCATTTTATGAAGTCCTACAACAGGTATGACTGACATCTGCATTCTATGGAATCTTCTGAGCTCTCTGCTTCTAGACTTGTTTGTCATATGAACAGCTCCCAGTCTTATTAGATCTGATCAATTTTCAGCCGAAGTAAACTGAACATTAAGAGAACTTCTCTGGGTAGAAAGACTCTAAAGTAAGTGAGAAACTGTTTCTCTTTTATCCTTATTCCATGTTATTTTTTGATGTAAAATGCCCCTGTGCCACCACATGCCTGAAAGGTTTTGTTGCTGTAGGTGTCACACTCTTCTGGTGGTAGGAGATGACTCTCCTGTGGTGGATGCTGTGGTATGTACAGCTTGTTTTACATGCAGAAGTTTAAAAACAACATTCAAAATCCAACCCAGCATTCAAATCAAACTTCTATATGTACCTGGGAGCCTGCGTGCAAATGTTTGTGTTTTCTGTCGTAGGTTGACTGCAATTCCAAAATGAATCCCTCAAAGACAACCCTCCTCAAAGTTAGTGACCTTCAAACCTCAGCAAAGCAATACTTAAAATGTTATGTTTTGCTTTTTTTATTTGACTCTCATTATAAATGCAGAAGTCATTATATGTCACTGGGGGCTTATAAATCATGAACGTTGTGATGAACTTGTGGTGAATAACATTGTCCTTCATGTTGTCCCTCATGAAGATGGCTGACTGTGGAGGTCTACCACAGCTTGATCAGGTCTGTCGTTACCCATTAAAATAATGCTCTTGCATTCAAACTGAGTGATGCACTGTGTAATCTATTGTGTCCTGTTCTTACCTTATAGCCTGGCAAGCTGGCAGAAGCCTTGAAATACTTCATTCAAGGACTGGGCTACAGTAAGTAAATACTGTAAACACACTGTCAAAAGGTCGAAATTAAAAATCGTTCAGCCTCTGCGCAATGTAAAACCCATAAATCCAGTTTAGAAAAGTTCATTACTGCCTGTTGTAGACCTTCAGGCTTTCACAACTATCTTTAAGTTATGCATGCTTTCTAAATGGTGCAGTTAAGTAGGGACCTTGAGCTATGTTACTTCACCTTGTCCTTCTGCTTATCTGCCTCTGACAGTGTCTTCTGCAGGCATGACACACCTGTCTCATTGGCACCCCACCTTCTCCACCAGAATGGCATTCTTCCACCCCTGGGCCATCACTTCCATGGAGAGCACCTCCAAGCAACGCTGAAGATGAGGCTCTCCTACCCGCTGCTCCATCCCAGTGTTGTCATGCTCAGTTGGGCTCCATTTCAAATAAAAAATACTCTAAATTGAGGGACCATTGATGTGTTGGTGTTAGTGTTTGTGTGTCATTGTCCCAGTGGACTAATTTAGACTTGCACAAAAGGGAAAAAAAAAAACCTAAATAATAAAAAGCTGTTTAAAATGTTTATACTTATCAGGCTCAGTGTTGTACCTTTATTTAGTAGCCATAAAAAAGTTGATGTATAGTACATCAATCAATGTATAACACTTTTAGTACTTAGTATATGAATCAATGTATAATATTTGGACTGTTTTAACACCAGTACAAAAGTTTAATATAATAAAGAAATAATGCACTGTGATTACGTGTGGCGGCCCGAGTGCCGTAGGGCGAGGGGCAGGACGCACAGACTCCACCGACTGGGACGAACATTTATTAACATAAATGACAGCGGCACTCACGTATTAGAAACAATAAACATGGACCTGAAACAAATGAAGTTAAACAAACATATAACACAAGAATACATCTAACATAAACACGTTACATTCAGACATTACACCGACAATGACCAACACCCTGTACACTTTAACACGGGTTTATATACATTGAGACGAACAAGGTGCAGGTGTGGTTGCAAACACAGTCCTCCCACTGAACGTGGCAGGCCAAACCACATGACTCGGGGGAGGCTAACATTCCATGACATTATGCTTCATCTTGTAAAAGCTTTACATGACTGACAATTTCAGCTTTTTCAGAGGACCTATTTAATTCTTTCTTACATTGTACTTCTTTCCATTCCTAGTCTAATCTTGAAATAAATTTAATTTTAATGGAAGTCTTCATAATGTGTGTTTCAGGTTATGCAAATACTTTGGGAGTAGTTTAAATCAGTCAATCTACTGAATTCCCCACCAACAACAGTATGAATAATTAATTGTCATTTACATTTATAACTTTTAACATACTAGCAGCATGAGTTTCATGAATTTGTACTTCATTAACTTTTTGTATCACATTATTTACATTACTGTTGTAATAGTAAAAATTCAATGGTAATAGGGCACATTGATTTGACACAGTTCAATGGCATTAAACTGCTATTAAATGAGTTCCAGTGAAGTAACTTGCTACTTGAGTATTCTTGTAACAGATACTTTCTTACTTTTTCTTAAGTAATAATTTAAATGACTACTTTTACTTCTACTTCAGTAGTTATTATTTTAAAGTAACAGTAATTTTACTTGATGACAGTTTTGCCTACTCTACCGACCTCTCTCTGTATTACAGTTAATGTCTTGATCTTTATCAAAAACCCATGTAGTGCCTGCATGGAGGGACTTCGTGTTGTATTGGAAAACTGTAATAAATGTCTGTATAACTGTACCCATCTTTCAGCTACGTACTCAGCTGCCGCTAAAAATAGGGATTTCACATATTTTTTAAACTTTTGACTTATTTTCCCAATGACCAAAATGTCAGCGCAACCCTGTAGTAACATCACAATGTCTATGACGTCACAATGGCTACGACATCACTACATCTATTTTAAAGGTGAGCGCAAGCATCTATATGTTATTTCACTTGACACACTTCAGCAGTTCAAAGGTTGGGAGACAATAGGGTGAATTAAACCTAACCATAGGTGGTGGATTACTACTGAATTTTACAGAACAAGGTACAGTGGAATCTTTAGTCTCTTAGGGATCATTTTGATGCATTTCAAACAGAGAAGGTCTGTCAGAAAAACAGCTGTAACATCCAAAACATACTTCATCAAGCATTAAAAAGTGGCATGGTGTTCTTGTCATATAGATTTTAGGGAATCTGTCATTAAACTGCTCAAAAGTATTTTAGTGATGTCATAATATTACTATTACAGGAGAGCTGCAAATATTCTAAATTGGAACTGCACAGCCTAATATCCAAATAAGTCTGTACTGAATCTCTGTGACCAAAAGGAAACGACCCTTACAGTGGCACCAGCAATGCAGACGGTATTCAGACAGGGAATCGATTTAGCGAGGAATATTTGCTCGTCAACTTTTGGGATAATGGCAAAAAGGGTAGGTTGGGCAAATGTTTTAAAAAGAGAATACTTGTTTAATACTACCTTACAACCAAGTTTTATCTAACTTTGTACTGAGAATTTTTGCTTCTTAACCCCCAGGCCCTCTATAACCCTCTATTGGAGGATGATGAAGAAACATCTGATGATGCCTTTTGTATGGACCCGTTGTGTCCGGTAAAATAAGGCTGTATTTTCAGACATTGAGTACTGTTAATAGAATAAAGTCTATGGGATGGATCTTTTCACATCCAGAATGAAATGTTACCACTCCAAAATCTATTTTTCTCTGTGTTTTGTCTGAAGGATTTTAAGGGGGCATTTTGGGGTCAAGTTGTGGTAAGTAGCACTACCTTTTCACAGATGTTTCAATAGGCTAAAGCTTTTACCCATAAAGCATGTTTTCAAGCACTGTCATGTGTCTTCTGAGTCAAACATGATCTTTTGTAAACAAATTAACTTGGTTAATGATAAATAATAAATAAATGATTGACATTCCTCATGATAAGAGGCTCATTCCACAGAAGTAGTTCTAAGTGTGACAGAGTAATGTCCTGACACACAAAACCACTGCAGTGGAATCAGACCTCTTTTTAGAGGTTTTTCTTATACATCTAGACCTAGACCTTTATACTCCACCTGGGTCTTATAGGAGGACAATGTGGAGACCCCCTTTGGCACTGTATGCTGCACCATGGCAGGTATCCCCAGGGATAACCGACCGGTCATCCTCACCTACCATGACATCGGAATGAACCGTAAGACTCTGATACTGTTGCTTGTGGCACGTAGCTGATTGCTCTAAAGTCTAAAACTTAGCATAAGCGTCATTTATTGTGTTGTAATGACCCTGGAATGCATGTCTGCAGACAAAACTTGCTTCGACGTTCTTTTCTATGATGAGGACATGCAGGAAATCATGCGACACTTTGCCGTGTGTCAGGTCAACGCTCCTGGGCAACATGAGGGTGCCAGCACCTTCCCTGCAGGGTGAGCGTGAGTGCACCATATGCCACAATGTTCTTTCAGGGGCTGAAAGACATTCCAAGGTTAAATCTAATCTAAAATGTGACCTTCAGCTACCCCATACAATTTTTTCCAGAATGTATATTTATCAGAACCTACTCCATAGCCCTCCGTCTGCCCTCAGACCACTCCTTCCTGGCAGTCAGACAGGACGACTCTATGCCATGGTGTTGGTGCCCACCTAAACTAACATCTGGAGGCCCTGACTGTCAGCATGTCTAGCTGGCACCGGCTTGTCATGCACCAGGGTTTCTTTCATGAACTTTTTTCTTAGCGTTCATATGCTACATTGATGGCTGTGGCTCCCAGTACATCATAGCTAGGTTTAGCAGGTTCAAATCCTGAAGAATCAGTGGCGTCCCTTAGAATTATAACTCACTCAGGGCAATTTTTTCCTGTAGATTCACATATCCCTCAATGGACAAGCTCTCCGAGACCCTCCCAATTGTGCTCAAGCATTTTAAGTGAGTGAACCAGATTAGCCATTTACTCTGAGATTAAACTGTCAATCCTTGTTCTAATCTGAAACCTTGCGCTTTAATGGTTTAAAGTTATGTACATTTTTTTCTCTCCACAGAATTAAGAGTGTTATTGGAATGGGTGTTGGAGCAGGAGCAAACATCCTCACACGGTTCGCTGTGAGTTGTAGCACTGTCTTTCTTCCCAATAGATTTTAACACAATGATCAAACAAGGATTACTCCTTGGTGAAATTCTTGCTTTGTAACAAAGTGTTGATACTTGCAGCATAATCCTAATCATTACACTGTCAAGATAGCTAGACATCAACTCTCCAGAATACTGACACTTCACTATTGTTCCTCTGCTTGCACATGTAAACAAACCTTTTTCTAAGTGCAATGTAAAGTGCAAGAATGCCAAATATGGAGACTCTTAATTGCTCATTTAACTACAACAGTTTGACATATAGTAAGTAATTTTGCCCTGAAGGTTTATCTCCCTTTGACTGCTCATGCATAAATGTCTTGCAGTTGAAGTACCCAGACTTGGTTGAGGGCCTTGTCCTGATGAACATTAATGCTCAGGCAGAGGGCTGGGCAGACCGGGCAGCATCCAAGGTATCACAGTCTAATGCAATAGTAATTATCATTCTGTTAACACCCTGCTTAAACATCACGATCCCTGTATCTCTACAATTATGTCGTTTAGCTGGTCCCACCTAGCGTCCATGTCTATGGTTTCCCTGTCTCATGTCTTTTGTTTTGCTTTACTTCCTTGTTGTGGTTCCGTTGCTTAGTTTCATTTTCTTTGCTCCTTATTATTTGCACCTGTCTTGTTTAACTCTTATTACTTCATGTATTTAAACCGTCTTGTTCCCTGTGTCTTGGCTGTTCACTGAATCCATATAACTTTCAATGTGATAACAAATAGTTCTCAGCATATTACTCTTAGTTTTCTGCAGTTTCCAGTTAACCTTTCATGCCAATCATATGGTGACAATCGACCCTATATTTTTATTCTTTTGGGATCCTTAGAAAAGTGTCAAGCCTCTTTTAATAAAGTAATGTATTTGATCAAAGCTTATGTGTACTCCAGCCACTAAAGATCAACCCACACTTTCCACAGATTTCCAGCTGGGCCCTTGGTCCCCCCAGTGTTGTCATCTCCCACCTGTTCGGTCAGGTACGAAATAACGCCTAAAATGAAATGTATATTGTATGTATTATTGAGCAGTACTTGTCAACCCAGTCCTTGTGATACATCTGACATCCCACATTTTCCCTCTATCCCAGCTCCTGACAACATCATCCTAGCTCCTAAACCAAGCCATTAGGAAAATGAACACCTGGTACAGGTGTACTGGGCTGGGTTAGAATAAACATGTGGGCCATTTCATGTGTACTGTGGACTGGGTCACTAAACACTGAACTAGAATATTTAAAAGTTAAATGCCTTATTACTAAAGATGAGTGTTCCAAATGAGCTGTCCTGAATTTAGACTGTGTCCTTTTCGTAACTAAAGAACCAGATGCCTACATTATTGTCCATCAAAAGGTCAACCATGTTTTGTTTTTTTTTACATATTCCTTTTATTATACATTTCTGTCTCGAGTGCCTGTGCAGACTGTGCATATAGAGGAAGAGACATTTAAATTCATATTCACATCAAGTTTTAATGTTTTGTGACTGATTGCGTCTTGGACTGACTCCTTTATGGCACCGTGGCAGGAGGAGATTAAGAAGAAGGCAGAATTTGTAAAGACCTTCCGTCACAACATCAGCAAAAGGATTAACCAGACCAACCTTCTGCATTTTATGAAGTCCTACAACAGGTATGACTGACATCTGCATTCTATGGAATCTTCTGAGCTCTCTGCTTCTAGACTTGTTTGTCATATGAACAGCTCCCAGTCTTATTAGATCTGATCAATTTTCAGCCGAAGTAAACTGAACATTAAGAGAACTTCTCTGGGTAGAAAGACTCTAAAGTAAGTGAGAAACTGTTTCTCTTTTATCCTTATTCCATGTTATTTTTTGATGTAAAATGCCCCTGTGCCACCACATGCCTGAAAGGTTTTGTTGCTGTAGGTGTCACACTCTTCTGGTGGTAGGAGATGACTCTCCTGTGGTGGATGCTGTGGTATGTACAGCTTGTTTTACATGCAGAAGTTTAAAAACAACATTCAAAATCCAACCCAGCATTCAAATCAAACTTCTATATGTACCTGGGAGCCTGCGTGCAAATGTTTGTGTTTTCCGTCGTAGGTTGACTGCAATTCCAAAATGAATCCCTCAAAGACAACCCTCCTCAAAGTTAGTGACCTTCAAACCTCAGCAAAGCGATACTTAAAATGTTATGTTTTGCTTTTTTTATTTGACTCTCATTATAAATGCAGAAGTCATTATATGTCACTGGGGGCTTATAAATCTAGAACTTTGTGATGAACTTGTGGTGAATAACATTGTCCTTCATGTTGTCCCTCATGAAGATGGCTGACTGTGGAGGTCTACCACAGCTTGATCAGGTCTGTCGTTACCCATTAAAATAATGCTCTTGCATTCAAACTGAGTGATGCACTGTGTAATCTATTGTGTCCTGTTCTTACCTTATAGCCTGGCAAGCTGGCAGAAGCCTTGAAATACTTCATTCAAGGACTGGGCTACAGTAAGTAAATACTTTAAACACACTGTCAAAAGGTCGAAATTAAAAATCGTTCAGCCTCTGCGCAATGTAAAACCCATAAATCCAGTTTAGAAAAGTTCATTACTGCCTGTTGTAGACCTTCAGGCTTTCACAACTATCTTTAAGTTATGCATGCTTTCTAAATGGTGCAGTTAAGTAGGGACCTTGAGCTATGTTACTTCACCTTGTCCTTCTGCTTATCTGCCTCTGACAGTGTCTTCTGCAGGCATGACACACCTGTCTCATTGGCACCCCACCTTCTCCACCAGAATGGCATTCTTCCACCCCTGGGCCATCACTTCCATGGAGAGCACTTCCAAGCAACGCTGAAGATGAGGCTCTCCTACCCGCTGCTCCATCCCAGTGTTGTCATGCTCAGTTCGGCTCCATTTCAAATAAAAAATACTCTAAATTGAGGGACCATTGATGTGTTGCTGTTAGTGTTTGTGTGTCATTGTCCCAGTGGACTAATTTAGACTTGCACAAAAGGAAAAAAAAACCCTAAACGATAAAAAGCTGTTTAAAATGTTTATACTTATCAGGCTCAGTGTTGTACCTTTATTTAGTAGCCATAAAAAAGTTGATGTATAGTTTTCTCCGCATCAATCAATGTATAACACTTTTAGTACTTAGTATATGAATCAATGTATAATATTTGGACTGTTTTAACACCAGTACAAAAGTTTAATATAATAAAGAAATAATGCACTGTGATTACGTGTGGCGGCCCGAGTGCCATAGGGCGAGGGGCAGGACACACAGACTCCACCGACTGGGACGAACATTTATTAACATAAATGACAGCGGCACTCACGTATTAGAAACAATAAACATGGACCTGAAACAAATGAAGTTAAACAAACATGATACACAAGAATACATCTAACATAAACACGTTACATTCAGACATTACACCGACAATGACCAACACCCTGTACACTTTAACACGGGTTTATATACATTGAGACGAACAAGGTGCAGGTGTGGTTGCAAACACAGCCCTCCCACTGAACGTGGCAGGCCAAACCACATGACTCGGGGGAGGCTAACATTCCATGACATTATGCTTCATCTTGTAAAAGCTTTACATGACTGACAATTTCAGCTTTTTCAGAGGACCTATTTGATTTTTTCTTACATTGTACTTCTTTCCGTTCCTAGTCTAATCTTGAAATAAATTTAATTTTAATGGAAGTCTTCATAATGTGTGTTTCAGGTTATGCAAATACTTTGGGAGTTGTTTAAATCAGTCAATCTACTGAATTCCCCACCAACAACAGTATGAATAATTAATTGTCATTTACATTTATAACTTTTAACATACTAGCAGCATGTGAGTTTCATGAATTTGTACTTCATTAACTATTTGTATCACATTTTTTACATTACTGTTGTAATAGTAATAGTAAAAATTCAATGGTAATAGGGCACATTGATTTGACACAGTTCAATGGTATTAAGTACCCAATGCTCTGCTTTGAAGAAGAAGAAGTACAACATTGAATTATTTTACTGCACTTGTACTGCATATTTTCAATGTATTTACATCATTTTAGAGAATGCCATATTAAGGAATAAATAAATAAATAAAGTTTATTTACCTGCTATTGTTCTTACGTCCACTGAAGTCCAAAATAATCTTTAAGGCTCTAGGTTACTTAATAGCAAATACATTTCTGTGGTATTCTGATTTATTTTCTACTTGAAAGACAGGGAATATTCTGATGTCTTTATTAGTAACTTTAATGCACCTAATGCACCCTTTTGGGGCACCCTAAAACTCTGACTAGTATTACGTGAGTAATCGCTCTAGAGCAGGGAATTGAAGATAACAGGATAATTGAGGAAAAAAGGGGAAATTTTGTTTTTTTTTCTAAAATGAATGATGTAGCCAGCGATATGAAGCCCACCCAGCCTGTTTCACTATTTGGTATCTATAGGCCACCACGGCCCTACTCAGAACTTATTAAGGAATTTTCAGATTTCCTTTCTAATCTAGTCACTTTTGTAGAAAGAGCCATTATTTTTTGTGATTTCAATATTCACCTTGATAATGCCCAAGACCCTTTGAGATTGGCCTTTAGCTGTATATCAGAATCAATTGGTTTCATCCAATGTATAAGAGAACCCACACACTCTGATGGACATGCGCTTGACTTACTATTGACATACGGTGGACACGGAGAACATAGTCAGACTACCCCAGTCGGATGCCATCTCAGACCATTCCTTAATTTCATTTGAACTACATACAAGCCACAATATAATAACCTCGCCTCGCTATCATAGCAGACGCACGATCACATCAGCCACTGCATCCCCTGTAGATTCACACACTGTTCTTTATAAAGGCATCTCTCACAGTTTAGTTACATGTAACATTTTAGCTTTTAAGCATGTAGCCACCTTTCCATATCCTTTTCTAACCTTTAAAGGGAGATGTTTCTAGCATCACCTTTGACCACATTTCCATACTTTCAAATGCAATAAATTCTTTACAAGAGGTGGTCCCTGTTATTACTGAGGTAATAACATGCGTGTTTACAGGGAAAAGAGGCCTAACAGTGCATTGGACAGATTAATAACATAAAACATAAGGGAGTTTAGAGATTCTGTGTCCTTTCAGAATGACTTGCATACAGGGCTTCAGGCTTCAGTAAAGGATCCTGCGTAGGCTTTTGGTGGACCTCAGGGTAAGATATATGAACTCTCCACCAGGCTCAGGACCATATAGAAAAACAATCTTCTTTAGGACAAGGCTAATACAAATCTTCTCTTGGAATGTAGTGGTAATGGCTTCCAACTGGTGTGGGTATTGAATAGCAGTTTGCATATATTGACTACTGTGTGGTTCAGATGTAATGGTGGTGAATGCAAACACTAATATGTAAAGGAAGGTGGGGTGAATACATAACCACTTCTGAAAAGTGTATAAAAATATGGGTTCTCTGTTTGACAGTTAGACCTTCACGAAGGGTGCCTCAATAATGTTTGTTAAGGTTAACCGGCAATAAAGGATGGGACCAGCTATTCTCTTTAACTAATTCTGAAGGCTGACTCTTCATGTTATGTTTGAATGTTTAACTTTAAAACTAACTGACTGGGTATTTAGGAACGACATTACTTTCCAAACTTCATTACTACTTTTCATCCCTTCTCATACCTTTCGGTTTCTACCCTTTATCATCTTTGTTAGCTGCACAGCAGGGGCAGGATATTGGTGGAATCCTGCAAGGCATTCCAGCACTCTCTTACAAAACTATTAAAACTGTTTTTTGCCATATCCATATAAGATATCTCAAATGTGTATAGAATGTAGGTAAGCAATTCTGCTTCCTCCATGGTGCAAATTTGGTATAGATTGAATAACCCTATTTATAATCTTCAGTAGCATATAAGAAATCCAGATCCTCCAATAGCCACATTAGAAATTGTAATTTGGTACAATTTTAAATGCTTGTCTATCACAGGGTAGACTTAGATTGAGACACCATGTTTGACAATTGTATTCGAAACCACCATACCTAGTAAAATTTACTGGGCTCAACCAACCCTTGTAATTGCACATCTTCCTACATCTCACAAGGGACAACTTTCTGGAGGGACATTACTTCACATAATGTCATTCCTTTAATCTAGCATCTTAAACACTGATGATGGGTTTACTCCAGCTACACAAGCTAATGCTAACACTTGCTAATGTCCTCTTTTCTCAGGCCTGATGTACTTCCTCCTTTCTAACAAAAGGCCGTTTAATCTTGTCAATGATTTGTGATACCCAGTTTGTTTTCTTTGTATCATCATTTTAAAATCAAGTGAAAATCTAAGACTTACAATAGTACACTTACATTGCTTTAGGTAGTTTGGTTAATCAGCCTTGGTTACTACCAAAGAGCTGCACATATGTAATCATGATGTCAGGACATCTCAAGGATTACACTATGAACCGGATGGACAAGTTGACTTGTGGAATTGATCACCTGCAAGTGGATATTACAGTAAACCTGGACTGCATGGATAACCGTTTGTGCTCTTCAGGACTATGACATCAGCCCCAGCCTGAAGACCAAGGGGGGAAATTTAGGTACCATGCCAATCGAGCAGATAGCAGCACCATCATCACCGCATTGAGCAAACTTGCATCAAATGGAAGAAAGAGGGTGTGCCTAAAAGCAGGTGGAATTCAGGTGTCTTAAATACCCTGATCAACAGACCTTTACTCTCTCCCTGGTTTTTCCTCCATCAAGGTTAGACCTAAAAGAGGGGCTTTGTCATCTCTCTCTCAGATACTTTCTTCACTCAGCACCATGTGGACAGTTAACAGCAAACAGCTGAGAATCATATTTCTCCATTTAATTGATCCAAGAGATGGTGGAATCTAGACTAACGTCTTGTTACCACCCCGTCTAGGCTATGGCACCGTACCAAGGAAAAAGAATGATAAACGGCTAAAGGAATGGAACATGCAACTGTTAAAGAGTAACAGAAAGAAACATAAGCACAAATGGTAGACTCTTTTTAGTGTATTGTTGTATAATACAGAAGTTACAAATAAACACACTGGTGCAATTTCTTCTGAAGTGACCCAGGCCAAAACAATAAATAAGACACACACCAGCGAAAGAAAATTGAGGTCCAAGCAAGGAAAAGAAGGTCATACACACAAATGATACAATTACAAACAAGCCAAAACCGACTGCTGAACTAGCTGCCACTGCCGCCACCCCCGCTGCCGCCGCTGCCTCACTGCCTCCAACAGCCTCACTGCCTCCCTCCTCTTCTGCCTTCGGGAGGGGCCTTTATATAGGAGTGGCCAGGAGTGGCCAGCAGGCAGGTAGACCTGGGGAGGAACAGAGCAGAGTCAAGTTCAGAAAAGGTGAGGAAACCTGGCACCGGATCTGGATTCTGAGATACACCTAGAGAAAGGAAACACATACACACACGCTTACAGACAGAAATCTGATCAACATTACCACAGCAACAGGTTCACCAAATTTCTTCAAGCAAGCTTGCAAATGCGGTCAGTTCCCTCTTGTTAAACTGCGGATGGAACTCATATTCCCAGCATACCTTGACGACGTCACATTTTATCAACAAGAAACCAGGGGTGGAAATTCCCTCCTAATTGTAGACAAACTGAGTGAGGATGACCAACTGAGATAATCACCAAAAATCATCAACATGTGAGACTTTTATCTGGGCATAGTTTATAGTCGGGCATATCTGGGCAAAAGTATATAGGTTACATTTAGCTGATGCTTTTATCCAAAGCAACTGAGTACAACTTGAGCAATTGAGGGCCTTGCTCCGATGCCCAACAGTGGACCTTGATCCAGCAACCTTCTGATTATAACTCAAGTAACTCAAGTAACAGCTGCCACTGCTTGAATTAAACAGTAAAGTTTAATCAAGATCCTAGTACTTTCTTGAAAGTATTTGGGCTTGGTGTACATACCATTTTGTTTGGATAATCTTAAGTAATATTTGTACAGACTGGAAGTTCTTTTTCCTCTTTGCATACAATCTCTCTATGTCTTGCTTTTTACTAGCAAACATAGGTATCATCATGTCACTTCAATAGGCACAGACACATTGACCTTATTGTTCAGTTAGTAAACCTGCCATTACCCTTTGTTCTAACATCACGTGAGAACAAGCCAGCTGAGCTCATTAACATACAGTCACATTGCTGTTTAAATTCTGCACCATTTTATTGCTGGCACAATAGCATGTCTGCCTCCTTCTCGCTCTCGCGAGCGTGTACCGACCTGCATGAAAGCATTCGCTCTCCTCTCCTTTTACATACTCACACACATAAACACATGCTCGCTATATTTTAGCTTGTTTTTCTGTAAATATACAGATTGTTTATGCTATTGTTTGTGATTTAGAGTAGTTGCGTTAATAAATGTATCATTTATTCTCACCAAGTTGTCTGTCTTGATATCATTCAGATTGTGCTTGTTGCCAATATCCTCAAACAAATGACTGTAATTTAAATCTTTCAGGGATCAAATCATTAATGTTACTTTCTTTGTTAAAAATGAAAGATTGTGATTTCAATATTTGAGATGATTTAATGGGACTGATTAGTGTGTCAAACCACTACAGTGGGCCTGTCCCTCTTGCTGGGCGCCCAGCGCACTGTGACAGCATGACTTTAAACTTAGCAAACAGGAACTGTTTGGATTGCTTCAACCACAGTGGCAACAAGACTAAAGATATGTGAGGAGGCTTCTCAAATAAGCTTCTCACTTTATTCAACATGAATTGGCATTTCATTTTCGTTTTCATCATTTGATGTAAGTTATTTTCTATGCAATACTACAATATATACATTGTTAGTTTTTTTTGTTTTTTTTTTCATATGTAGCATTTTTTAATTCCTTAGCAGAAACAAGAATTCTTGTGTTCCAGTAACAGTGGTGCTGGGTTGTATATGCAGGCACTGAGAAATGGAATTGGTCACAGAAGTAGTTAACTCTTCAGAGTGGAGCATCTGTCAACATCTGAAATATAAACAACATAAGAAATACTGGTGCTGTGAGCGTGTAACAGCATTCAATTACTGCACGATTATGGCATATGCCAACAATACAAACAAGAAAGTGACAGTAACTGATAACCCAGCTCAGACTCTCTTTACTGTCACTGTGAGGGATCTACAGGAGAGAAACACTGGAGCATATTGGTGTGCAGTGGAGATTTCAGGAATATTTCAACCAGATGTCAAAACACAGCTATATATCACTGTGAAATCAGGTATTACAAATTCTTTATGAATATTGAATATTCAGTTTAGTGACATTTTTCATGTTGCATATATTTCATCCATACATATTCATACAAAAGTGCCTTTCTTTGTTTTCAGCTCCTGCTGTGTCTGTGACCAAGAGCAGAGTGAGTGGAGAGGAGGGGAGCAGTGTCAGTGTCCAGTGTCTCTACAGCGCTGCATATAAGAAAGAGGCGAAGAAGTGGTGCAGATCTATAGACTGGACCTGCTACACAGTGGGGAGGACCAACACATCCCAGAATTCAGCAGTGCAGATCAGTGATGATGGGAAAGGCACCTTCACGGTGTTGATGACTGGACTGAAGAAGACTGATGCTGGCTGGTACTGGTGCTCCACTGGAGGTCTAGAAGTTCCTGTTCACTTTGACGTCACTGATGCACTTGCAGGTATATTGTTTTGTATCTAATCAATTAAATGGTGTAAAAATTATTAATGTTGTTTAACCTTTAAAAGATGACAACAGTGATTAAAGAAAGAAAAAAAACTATGCATAGGGTGCCTTATTAGATTTGGTTATGTCACGTTGCAGCCCCGCCCCTCCTCAAACGTCTTGGTGTGTACGTGTGTGTGTTCGTCCATGTCGCCGCGCCCTTTCGTGTCGTCCACCTGTTCTGTATTATGTGTAATCCTCGTGTGTGTGTATATATGTCTCTTGTGTTGTAGTACATGTTGTTGGTGTTTGAACGGTGTTTAGTGAGGTGTGCGGTGTTAGATGTGTCGTCTGTGTTAAATAAAAATGTGTGTTTGAACGTGCCCCTACTCCACATACTGTTAGCCTCGAATCATCACAGAAACACCAACCAAAGAAGGATGCCTGGGAAGGGCAAGAAGAAGGGGAAGAAGGGGAAAAGACGCACTTCCCCAAATAGTGCCTGCAATCCCTCCGTGCTCTTGGGTACCCTCCTGACTCCTGCTGCAGAAGAGCGTGGTCTGGGGGCAGAGGTGGAGGAGTCACACGGGATTACGTCTGACCATAATGACTGGTATAACTATTTCCAGTCCTCGGAGTCGGACACCGCGGACTTTTCCTGTACCAGGGTGAGGCCATCACTCATCCTGTCTTCGCTCCATGGGATCACAACAGAGCAGGGACCTGCTGGGTACTACGGAGACCTACCTATTTATGAGGACAGGTACTTGGAGGTGGAATCCGCAGAGTCCTACATGGACCTTACAGAGGGATATGCGGAGTATGGCGAGCGAGGGGAGTGCCGTAACGTCACCCTAGAGTCAGACTTGGGGTCGGATCATGAGGAGGACCCGTCGATGGAGGTGGAGGAGGTACCTCAGGGGAATCTAGGCGCTCTGGAGTCAGCAAGCAGCCCTGGGTGACTGGTGGAGAGATGGCATCATCAACAGAGGAGGACATTCCTCCCCCTAGGGCGAGGACCTATGCCTAAGTCTCGGGGAGGTAAAAAGGCAGCGGCACCGAGGTCTGCTCTGCCGGGGTCTGGCAGGGTCACCAGGGTCTGCTCCAACACCTGATGGTGAATGACATCTCAAAACTATTCTTGAACGTACTTTTTCAGATTTGAATTCCTTACTGAGAAGTTTGAAAGAACTTAGGAGTCGTTGTTGAGTTACGAAAAAATGTGTCTGGAGTGTGAATGGCCATCATAACTTGCGTTTTTCATCGGAGCCTTGCTCACTAAAGCTGTTATTTTAACTAAGCCTACTCGCTGGTTGAGTTAGCTAGACAGGCAAGCTTGTTAAGGTTTAATTCCCGAAGTTTGGGCCCTGCTGTCGGCTTGTATGTCGACACGTAGCCCCCAGGAGAGAGAGTTTCGCCTGGTTTGGGCTCCTACGCGACAGCAAGGATTGTATTTTGCACTGGAAAACTTAAATCAGATTGTGAGCTAAGAAAAGGGGGAGAGAGACAAGTACTCATGCATGTGAGCACACAGCTTGACAACATGGAAAAAAGACACCCAACATGCAGCAGGAGTGGCTAAAGCCATACAGAAAACAACGCATCTGGTAATGGGACATCCAATCACGGTACTAACCACACACAGTGTAATAGCATACGTGAACTCACAAGCCTTCACCTTGACAGCACTAAGGCAACAGAGGATCAGCAAAATTTTGGAAGCACCACACATCACATACACACATGAAGGAATCAACATGGCAGACATGATGGGAGGAGGAGAGCCTCATCAGTGCGAACAGGAAGTCAAAAAGCAGGAGAAGGTGAGACCAGACCTAGAAGGAGAACCAATTCCAGGAGCAGGGAACATGTTCACTGATGGGTGTGGATTTAGAGGACCAGATGGGGATATAAAAGCAGGGTATGCAGTGGTGGCAGAAACACAGGGAGAAGTAGATGAATTTTGGACGGTGAAAGCAGAAAGGCTGAAAGGTTAGCAATCAGCACAGCGAGCTGAGGTAATGGCAGTAGTGGAGGCCTTGAAGTTAGCAAAGGGTAAGGAAGTGAATATTTATACTGACTCTGCTTACACGGTAGGGGCAGCACATGTGGAGCTAAGACAATGGATGAGAGCAGGGTTTAGGACAGCGGGAAACAAACCAATTAAACATGAGGCAGAAATGAGGGAGCTGGCAAAGGCCTTGCAGGGACCAGAAAGAGTAGCTATCATAGAGTGCAGGGGACATGTAGAGTATGTCAACAGTACAATCCCAAACCTACAATTAAGGTGGCACCCGGTAAGTATCCGTTGTCATTAACACCAAGGGAAGAGATAGTAATTGACTACACAGACATGGTGGACTCAGCACAGGGGTACACGTACGAATTGATGTGCGTAGACAACTACACAGGGTGGCCGGAAGCGTGGCCAACAAAACGGGAAGACAGTGCTTCAGTGGTAAAGTTCCTGGTGAACCAGTACATTCCTCACCATGGGTTTCAGAGAAAGGTGAGATCAGATAATGGCACTCATTTTAAAGCGCGCAATTTGCAGGAGTTAGAGAAAATGCTGGGTCTGAAACATTCATTTGGGGCAGTGTATCATCCTCAGTCTCAAGGTAAGGTGGAAAGGATGAATCTAAATGCGAAAAACAAAGTGGCCAAAATCTGTGCACAGATAAAATTAAATTGGGTTGATGCCTTACCTTTGGCAATAAATGAGAAAAGAAAAACATCTCACACACACATCATACTTTAATGAATTGCAAAGTATCGTTTCAGCTTTCTCCACGCAGGAGGGGGACCGGACGGGGAGCAGACAAACACAGACGATACCCGTTACGGACTGGGGGCTGCTGAGAGTCATCAAGAGAAAATGGAGTGAGCCGAGGTGGACAGGTCCATTCCAGGTGACAGAAAGAACCAGCCACGCCGTATGCCAGAACGGTACAGGGGAAACGTGGTTTCATCTGAGCAAGTGCGCCGCCGCAGAGTCACCGCAGAGGAGTCTGCAAGAGACAGCGAGGGACCTTGCTGAAACATCACCTAACTCACCTGACCCGGAAGGGGCAGAATAATCCCCAGGAGCAAAAGGGTCAAGGTAGTCCACCCTTAGACCCCGAAGTAAGAAGAACAGAACACCAGTGATGACTTCTGGACAATTGTGTTGTTTGATTATTTGTTGGTGTATTGTGTTGTGTGTTTCCATTTACAGTTTGGTCACGCTTGGGTTAAATAATAGCATGGCAGTAGGAAAGGATTAAAACATTAACAACAAGACGGTGAAGAAGAATGGGGGTAGAGATTGGTGGATGTGTAGCATGTGCAGCCGCAAGACCCAGACTTATAACCACCCCGGCACCCCTATTCCCACAAAAAGACCCCAAGGGTTATGCGTGCATGATTGGCCTGACTAAGGAAAGAAACCCTAAGAATTGTGACACTTTGAGCGTTATTTTCCCCCCCATCAGTAACAGAACCAGGACAGGACTATTTTCACTCGAAAAGGGGGAGGGGAACTACACGTGCTTCGTTAGAAGTTCAAGCACACCTCAAGTACGCTTGGCGCACATCCCGGCGGAATGGTGTAACCGCACGGTCACTGGGAACGAGTCTGTGGGTTCATGGGCACGAGCAGGATTGTATGATTATTGTGGAAGGATGACTTTGGTTGTTAACATGCCAGAGAATTCGGAGGCGACATGCACCATGGTCAGGTTAGCAGCTCCTTTATTACTGATAGGCAAAAAACTACACAGGGACCCGGTAACTGATGCAGCAAGACAGTAGCGAGAGGCATACCATTTTGATTTAACAAGGAATACCCCCACATACATAGATACCATTTTGATTTAACAAGGAATACCCCCACATACATAGATGCAATAGGAATACCTCGCGGAGTTCCGGACAGATATAAGTTAGCAGACCAGATAGCAGGGGGATTTGAGAATATTCCGATACTTTCTGCATTATTCCCCATTACTCCAAATAAAAATGTGGATCGGATTAACTATGTACATTATAATGTCCTCAGGCTAGCCAACCTGACTAGGGATGCAGTGGAAGGACTTAGAGATCAGCTGGGACCAACCTCACTGATGGCGGTCCAAAATCGTATGGCATTAGACATGTTGTTGGCGGAAAAGGGGGGTGTCTGCGCTATGCTTGAGGATGTGTGTTGTACATTCATTCCTAATAATACCGCTCCGGAAGGGTCAGTTAGTAGAGCATTGGATGGTTTGAAGACCCTATCAGAGGAAATGCATGAGAATTCAGGCATAAACAACCAGTTGGAATCCTGGATGGTGAGCCGGTTCGGTCAGTGGAAAGACTTAATTGTGTCATTGATGGTTTCATTAGCCACATTCACGGGAATTGCTGTGACATGCGGGTGCTGCTGTATTCCATGTATTAGGGCGTTAATGGTTAGACTAATCTCAGCTATGATAGAAAGGAAAGATGTGCATGAGGGTACCACGATGATGCCACTGATACAGGGGGAAAGGGACGTAGAGACAGGAGATGCCAGAATAAAGGAGTGTGATTGGTGATCTCTTTGTAGAGATCAAAAGGGGGAATTGTGGAGTTTCAGAAATTAAATGAATGCTAAGCTTACACTAGTAGAGAATAATGTGCAGAATGGAATAGGACTAATGCTTGAATAAATAAAATAATTACTGTATGTCCAGACATAACAGGAAATGCCCTAGACGTGCATATGTGTGATTATGCAAGAAGACGTGTACGAGACGGTCAAACAGAGGTGACGGCTGAGATGGAAAAACACAAAAGCAGAAGTGGCACAAGGCGAGAGAAATATAAGTCTGTCTGTTGCAAAGTTATGCTTTAGATCTCACTCGCACTGTGTTGTGAAGTGACATCTCCAGAGCTCTGCATTAATAAAAGGCCACAGGGTAACGCACTGTTTCCTGTCTCTTCTTTCCTGCATCAACGGACACGACACTAACTAATGATATAACAGAATCTGGCCCTTAGCTATTTTATTAGCTTTTTATCAGGGCATGCTTAGTAAAACGTCACATCTCTACATCAACTTTTTAGAAAAATTAACAGGCAATCAAATTATTTTGGCTATACTAAAACCTGTCCTGGAGCAATGCCTAGCTAGCTGGATAGCTAACACTAACATGCAAGACTGGGTTTGTTTTGCAGAAGTAGCAGATGCTAAATAGCTGCCTTGTAAAAGAGGTTTGCATTGGGGACTGTTTGTATTTGATGCATGCACTTTAGGTATTATTGCATAACGCTATTTGTGATGTATTTTTGTTTTTCAATCAGTCACATTCCGAGCCAAACTTCTCTTAGGTATCTTGTATCAGTGGAGAACTACTTTTGAAGGCATTGTTACTAGCTAACTGTTAGCTAGCAAGGTAACAAGGTAACTCTTTTTAAACAACAAAAAGAAAAAACACTTTACTGTGATTAACAACTATGAATTTACTAAGTTGTGATTGTTTCATAGAAGGTCTGATTAGCTAGCCTAGCTAAAGCTATGTTTGATACGTTTTGATACGTCTAACGACACTGGCATTTTTGGACAAGAGTAGCTTTATAGTTGCTTAGCTAATGTCACAGAATTAAAAGTAGAATCAGAAGGAAATGTTGAATATTGTGTCATTGCACCAGCCATGAGGCATTAAAGTGTCTGGACAAGAACATAGCTAGCTAGCTAACTGGCTTAGATCACTACTGCAGCTCTCACACCTCGGTTTATTACATCATAATAGGTAATGTGGAATTTTTAAGGACCATTGTTGCGTCTGATAACCCGTTCAGAAAAGGTGTTCTTCAGCTGACTGAACAGATACTGAAACGAACACTAAAGAGATCATCCAACATTAAAGATATTTCAGTAGACACACTAGTGGAAGAGCTGCTGAGGTTCCTGAGCCATGAATGTCCGGCCTCCAGCATCTACTCTGGACAGGTATGTCACCGCCTTGCACCAGGACGCAGAGATCCATGAGCATGACTGAGATGTAATTATAACTATATACACCTCATTAGTCTGATGCTAATGAGCACACATGCACACCTGCCGTCCAGTTCTTTAACATCCATATCCGTCACCTTGATTTATCTTAGTAAGTTGCTGCTGAAGCTCTGTCTCTCTTTCTCTCTTTCCCCATGCCTCCTTCCCTTCCTGTAGGAGTGTGGATACACCAATGGCGTTGTTGCCTGATGCACCTCCTTTGGAAGAGGACACGGTCCACTGTCAGAACTGGCAGGAGACAGTGGAGCCGCACACACTCGCCTCTCTCGGCTCCCGGGAGATCGAACGGCAGGCTGTCATATATGGTAAAACAGCAAATGTGGTGCACAGCAACTGACTATAAAAGACAACTCCCAGTACACAGTTAACATGTAAAATGAAAAAAATTATTTACTGATCTAACTTAAACTAAATAGCTACTAAATCTTTTGAACATACAGTATTCTATTTATTATGCACATATGATAATTCTATCCTGACTCATGAAAATGTGGAATTCTGAATTGTGTAACGTTTGTAAGAAATTGTAGTGACTTTGCTATATCCTCTTCCTCAGAGCTGTTCACAACGGAAGCATCTCACTTGCGGACTCTCAGGGTTCTCGATCAGGTGTTCTTCCAGAAGATGAGGAACCTTTTGACCGTCGAAGAACTTTCCTGTATCTTCCCCAACCTGCCCCAGGTCTACAGTCTACATGGTCAGTCTCTCTGTGTGCGAGCGTGTGTGTGTGCGTGCAAATCCGCTCCATTTGTCTTAATGTGTTTTCAAACCTAAATTTCTGAAGCCTACTTGGTGTCTAAATCATAATCAAGATTAAAGAAGTGTAAAACCCACCCAAACTGAGAATTTAATGACAGAACAATATCAGCTATCGGCACCATGCCATTACTGTGAGCAGGTATGGACTGGAGGCTGTACATGTTGTTTCTGCGGTGGCCTTCATGACACAAGTAGAGTTCTGTTGCCCACTGACACAACTTTCTAACAAACCACATATACACTGGCTCGCTTAAACAGATTCTGTTTTGTGGTGTTGCATTTGTGTTTCAGCGAATCTGTGTGAGTCCATGAAGAGGCTGAGGGACTCTTCTATAGTTCAAGGCATCGGAGACATCATGGTGTCTAGAGTGAGAGCTGGCTAGTGTTACTCCCTTTCTAGTTCACATCATCTTTTGGTGCTGTCTAAAATGAAGGGGTTGTTCTGTGTAGTGTGGGATATACTTGTTGCTTTACTTGATATGTCAGTAGCTCATGTGTTTGTGTGTGTGCGTGATAGTTTGAAGACGCTGCAGGAGAGGAGTTCCAGGAGCAGGTGTCTCACCTGTGCAGTCAGCAGAGTCAGGCACTGGAGCTCATTAAAAATAAATGCAAAGACCCGCGTTTCGCGCACCTTATACAGGTAACACTTTTTAGAGGTATAAAGCCTTTGGACAAACCTACAAACACTAGAGCTTCTGCCATATTTGTTAGTGGGCTGGGTTGTGAATTGGTTGACCCATACTTTGAATTGGAGACTATCCAGTCTTTTATATTTGACTTTTATTGCAGCACATAACTTCTAGTGATGCTGTTTTAGGTATAAATTGGTGTTGCAGTCAACAGAATCCACATTTGGACTTAGATGTCCTTGGCTCATTCGTGTGTGTGTGTGTGTGTGTGTTAGGAATGTGAAGCCAGCCCTCACTGCCGCCGACTACAATTAAAGGACCTTCTAGTGTCTGAGATGCAGAGACTCACCAAATACCCCTTGCTGCTGGATAACATCATCAGACACACAGAAGGCATGTATAGAAACACTCACACACAATGTATTGAACCATGAAAACACTTCAGTATACACACACATACCAGTTTACCAAGGAGGCAAGCACACACACCCTTTCTCCTGGATTAACACTAGTATGTGCCCCCACAACAGCTGGTTCTCCAGACCTGCAGACATTGGTGAGGGCACAGGCGTGCTGCCGTGGGATACTACGAGCTGTCAATGAGGTCGTCAGGGAGACGGAGCACCGGCGACTGCTCAGCCGTTATCAGCGCAGGCTAGACTTGTCCCCTCTGGAGAGGCAGGCCAGTCCTGTCGCTGCTCAGTTCAAGGTACGGCCTTACTATGTATCCACCATCTGCCTTCCAAACAGCTTCTCTGGTCTTGGAGCACCTGATCCAGAGTATGAATTATTAACTATATTCTTTTTCTATGTAGAATCTGGACCTGACCACTAAAAAAATGATCCACGAAGGACCGTTGACTTGGAAAGTTAGTAAAGATAAAGCTATAGGTAAGAGATCATCACAGCTGAACAAATCACATTTTTGTTTTTCCTCTTGCAAATGATTACTTGACAGGTCCATTCTCACTCTGTGTGTGTGTGTGTGTGTGTGTGTGTGTTTCAGACATTCATGCTCTGCTTCTCTCAGACCTGTTGGTGCTACTCCAAAGGGGTTCAGGTGACCGTTTGATCTTGCGATGTCCTGCGCGCTCACTGGGTGGGGTTTGGGGTAGGAACACGGACCTCAAAACCCCCTTTTGCCCCGTTGTTCGCTTGGATTCATCTCTTGTCAGATCTGTGGCTACAGGTATATTTGTAGTTATTCTTACAGCTATGAATAGCCAGAATAGATGAATGGGTCTGGAATAACTAAGTCTTTATTTTATTTTTAAAAAATTAAGAAGCCAGTTACAAATTGCATTTGGGTTAGTTTGAATACATTGTTTGACAGCCTGCTCTTCTCTATCAGATAACAAGGCCTTGTATGTGATCAGTACATCAGAGAGACAGATATACGAGCTGGTGGCTGGGACTTCCTCTGAGAAAAACACGTGAGTTTGTTTTTTTGTCTCTCTCTGACCCACCATCTTCTCATCAAGGTCAACCAGTCAGCACTGCTGTGTCTGTTTTGTGATAACATTTATGGTGTCAGGCCATTTATGTTCAGATGATTTTAACAACATTGTGCTGTTGTAGAAATTGGGACCTGATGGCTTTAGCGATGTTTCCACAGATGGAAGAACCTGTTAGAAAAGACCATCTCCTCGGCCTCTGGAGGCATTGAAGCCACCGAGCAAGGATCAACAGCTCCGTAAGTACTCAGGATTTTTAAAGTTTTCTAATGCTGCTGTAATGCTGTTAAGAGAAGGCAGAATTTCAAAGATGCACTTACAATGATTGGACTCCTGACATCTCCTCTAGGTCTGCGGTTCTATGGTTGCATGGTAATCATGTCGGTCGTCTAGGTAAGCCCATGTTTGTTTTTGTTTGTATACAATGTCATAGGATTTGCTCTCTTTGGTACTTATGGCTGATGCCTTTGGTCCCTAGATGGCTCCCTAACAGAAGAGTCTGGTTCTATAGAGAGAGATTCACAGAGTGAAGATGAAAATGTACTCACACCTACTATCCCAACTGACCAATCAGAAGCCTACATGCATACTGGTGGGCAGGGTTATGTGGGAGGACAAGCTAAAGTGGCTGATGCTGCTTTTCAAGATGGTAAGAATTTGTTACACTCCATTACACAGTCATTGTTGCACTATGATAGTTAAACAGTATATTTCTGGTGGTGGTGGTGTTTTTGTAAATAGAATTTTAGCAGGCTCAGATATTTACCAACTTTTTTGCACCCTTTGTGTTCTGCCAGTCAGGACACTAAGACTGTTGATCCTTGGATCCTTGGATCCTTTAGAGGCTGCCAGTCAGAAGCAGAAAGTGACATCATTGTCCTCACAGCAAGAAGGGCAGGAGATGCCTTGCCAGTCACCAAAAGGCCGTTCACACCTGGAGATGCTGAGGCATGAAACGAGGCCCTGCCAATCACGAGCAATCATACGGCAGCGCATGATAAAAAATGTGGATGGAATCTTTCAAAGAATGGAGGGACTGATGAAAAACCTGCATCAGCTTAGGGTAAAGTGGATATATTACTCACTCTCTCTCAAACACACACACACACACACACACACACACACACACACACACACACACACACACACACACACACACACACACACACTATCATTGCAGCTAGCTAGCACTTTCATGTTATGTTTTAAAAGAATGGCTTTGTGCACTTGTGAGATCCTGGTTAACTCCTTGTTTTCATTTTCATAGGAGATTGAAGCACTGTAGACTGCTTACAATGGTGAGAAAAAAGTTACCTGTCAGTCAGTTCAGATGACACCATCCATGGGTCTTCCTCCATTATCAGGACACCATCTATTTATCTTGGGTCGAGCGATGGTAAGTGTGTCAAAGAAGCAATTTATAAATACTGGGGCTAAATCTGTTTAATGCTGTACCACAATTCTTTTTGATTGTACCAAAAAAAAAGATCTAGTCTGGAATCACTGGGATAATTTGGGTTGAGTTTAAATGGAGCCCACTGTTATCACTCATAATCCGGTTTCAGTTGTGAACTGTCTTTTGTGATGTTTCTTTAACCCAGTCCCCCACTGCGAGTAAGCCTGAAAGGCTGGGCCAGGCCAGCACTGAAAGCATGCCTAGACTGCTCATGCTGTCCTCCACCAACGAGCTGCTCACATGCCTGGGTGTGTTCTTGTGCCGGCGTTGCTGCCTGCTGAAGGACCTGACTGCTGACGAGCCTGTGCAGTGGCTGCGCATTGTGGACCGCTACGTGACACTGACAGAATGGCAGGAGCAAAGCTTCCTCATTCCAAGCACCATGGTCTTTCTCTACATGCTGTGCCGTGACATCATTTCAGCTGAGGTGGCCACCAAGGAGGAGTTGCAGGCCGTGCTGCTCACATGCTTGTATGTGTCTTGCTCCTACATGTGTTAGGAGATCGGCTACCCAGCCAAAGCTTTCCTGGTGGAGGAAAACAAAGGGGCCTTCTGGGCCCGATCCCTGGACATTGCTAACCGCATGAGTGGCAAGATGCTGCAGATTAACAATGACCCGCAGTATTTTTGGCAGGTCTTCACTGACCTGAAGAACAAGATGGTTCATTAAAGGATTAAACAATAAAATATTTTATTAATTAAACATTTTGTTAAAAAGTTCAAGTTCAAGAGGTTTTATTGTCATTTCAGCTATATACAAGTACACAAAAAAAACAAGACAATGTTCCTCCAGGACCATGGTGCAACATAAAAACAACAGTGCAACAGACAACATGCTACACAAGTGCAAACAGTCCAATATACTGCAAAATGTCATTAAATAAACATTAAATAAACAATAATAAATACAGGACAGGACAAATACAAAATACAAAATGAGTAGACAGTGCAATTTAGTACAGTACACAGTACTGGGCATATGTAAAGCGAGTTGTGCATAGCAATCAGTGATATGCTACCCTGAACATAGCAGTCACCGGTAGCAGCCAGAACAGTTCAGAGTACAGTGCTGGTTTAGTACAGCACTAGTCCAATGCAAAACAATGTGTGAGTGTGTGTATAGATATGTATGTACGTATGTATGTGTGTGTGTGTGTGTGTTTGTGTGTGTGTGTGTGTGTGTGTGTGTGTGTGTGTGTGTGACTGTCTATAAGCATGTATAAAAGTGCCCATTTTGGAATCTGAATTGGAATTGGAGTTAGCCAGAGTTCAGGAGTCTAATGGCTTTAGGAACGACACTAGCGTTGATTTTGATTCTAGCCACAGTTCTAGTAATAAGCAGAGTTACAACTCTGCATGCAAAGTCACTGAACGTTTGACTGTTAATTCTGTAGCAAGCATAATTGAAAAAATTACATGTCCTAAATGCATGTGTGGTAAATACATTGACATTAGTATTTTTAATTAATTTCTAACATTCGGAGACATTCAGAGGTGTTTCTATTAGGCCCAGAGTTAGCTAGGTCCCCACTGTCTAATTACTCAATGAACCTCAATGGTCTCCCAATCACATCTTATCTAACGGTTAAAGATCTTGGAGTTATGGATCCCACTCTCTCGTTCAAAGCTCATGTAAATAAATAATGTTTCTAGGACCGCCTTTCTCCATTTTTAAATTGACTTTATTAAGAAAATTCAATTCAATTCAATACAAACACTCCATCACAAAAACCTCACAAACAATATCTACCAGAGGACACAGACTACCTTCACTCTATACATTAATAATTAACAATACAATTTACATCTGTAAATTAGGTATACATCCATTTATATGCCCAAAAGAGTCCAGGGAATTTTTCCTCTCATATCAAACGTCTTCAACCTTTTTAACTCACACACAATCTGTTTAAAAACTATTTCTGCAGGTATTATACATTGCTCAATAATCATCTTACATCGTGTTTTCCAAATCTTCGAATTTGGCACACAAACAATCATCCAACAAAGGTCCTTCACATTCTCAGTCAAATTCTCATTAAACACTCCATACATAATACTTTTCCTGTTACGATCCCATTTAAACCCAATACCTCTCATTTTCTCCCAAATTTCAATAGTCCTTGTGCACTGCAGTAATATATGTTCTATCATTTCATCAGCTATGCAATTTTACATCGTACAGGCAATCTTCCAACAGATATAAGCCATGCAGTATCTCGAACATTTTCCAAGATACTTTTAGACTGTACATTTTTAACACAGGTTTCACATTCTGTCACTGTCAGACCCTTATAATTGACATTCCCCCAAAATCACAGTCTTGTATTGTTTTATATATCATTTTATTTGGGGACTTATTCCAATCAATATTAAGCTGCCTATATTTAAACAAAAAATCTCCATATAGTAATTTAAAATAAGGAGCATGTTTCCTTGACTTACCTCTTTTCTTTCCACTGATTTACATCTCCTACCCAAATTGCTTTCTGAAATATAGCTTTCATTACATTTTTGCAAAAGGCATT
>NW_027658382.1:321686-331551 GCF_041902795.1 Electrophorus electricus | reverse complement strand
CTTGGGCCTGGAAGTCTATTTCTAGGCTTATATAAAGGGTCAAACTTCTTGAAGTGTGCCCAGGCCCAGAGCTACTTTGCTGGGCATGACTGTGTTTGACCTCTTGGGTCTGGAAGTCTGGTGGTAGTAGTAGTAGTATGATTTAAAGGCACAAAGTGATTGAAGTGTGCCCAGGCCCAGAGCTACTTTGCTGGGCATGAATGTGTTTGAACTCTTGGGCCTGGAAGTCTGGTAGTAGTAGTATGATTTAAAGGCACAAAGTGATTGAAGTGTGCCCAGGCCCAGAGCTACTTTGCTGGGCATGACTGTGTTTGACCTCTTGGGCCTGGAAGTCTGGTGGTAGTAGTAGTATGATTTAAAGGCACAAAGTGATTGAAGTGTGCCCAGGCCCAGAGCTACTTTGCTGGGCATGAATGTGTTTGAACTCTTGGGCCTGGAAGTCTGGTAGTAGTAGTAGTAGTAGTAGTAGTAGTAGTAGTAGTAGTAGTAGTATGATTTAAAGGTACAAAGTGAATGAAGTGTGCCCAGGCCCAGAGCTACTTTGCTGGGCATGACTGTGTTTGACGTCTTGGGCCTGGAAGTCTGGTAGTAGTAGTATGATTTAAAGGTACAAAGTGAATGAAGTGTGCCCAGGCCCAGAGCTACTTTGCTGGGCATGACTGTGTTTGACCTCTTGGCTCTGGAAGTCTATTTCTAGGCTTATATAAAGGGTCAAACTTCTTGAAGTGTGCCCAGGCCCAGAGCTACTTTGCTGGGCATGACTGTGTTTGACCTCTGGGGCCTGGAAGTCTGGTAGTAGTAGTATGATTTAAAGGCACAAAGTGATTGAAGTGTGCCCAGGCCCAGAGCTACTTTGCTGGGCATGACTGTGTTTGACCTCTTGGGCCTGGAAGTCTGGTAGTAGTAGTAGTAGTAGTAGTAGTAGTAGTAGTATGATTTAAAGGTACAAAGTGAATGAAGTGTGCCCAGGCCCAGAGCTACTTTGCTGGGCATGACTGTGTTTGACGTCTTGGGCCTGGAAGTCTGGTAGTAGTAGTATGATTTAAAGGTACAAAGTGAATGAAGTGTGCCCAGGCCCAGAGCTACTTTGCTGGGCATGACTGTGTTTGACCTCTTGGCTCTGGAAGTCTATTTCTAGGCTTATATAAAGGGTCAAACTTCTTGAAGTGTGCCCAGGCCCAGAGCTACTTTGCTGGGCATGACTGTGTTTGACCTCTGGGGCCTGGAAGTCTGGTAGTAGTAGTATGATTTAAAGGCACAAAGTGATTGAAGTGTGCCCAGGCCCAGAGCTACTTTGCTGGGCATGAATGTGTTTGAACTCTTGGGCCTGGAAGTCTATTTCTAGGCTTATATAAAGGGTCAAACTTCTTGAAGTGTGCCCAGGCCCAGAGCTACTTTGCTGGGCATGACTGTGTTTGACCTCTTGGGCCTGGAAGTCTGGTAGTAGTAGTAGTAGTAGTAGTAGTAGTAGTAGTAGTATGATTTAAAGGTACAAAGTGAATGAAGTGTGCCCAGGCCCACAGCTACTTTGCTGGGCATGACTGTGTTTGACCTCTTGGGCCTGAAAGTCTATTTCTAGGCTTATATAAAGGGTCAAACTTCTTGAAGTGTGCCCAGGCCCAGAGCTACTTTGCTGGGCATGACTGTGTTTGACCTCTGGGGCCTGGAAGTCTGGTAGTAGTAGTATGATTTAAAGACACAAAGTGATTGAAGTGTGCCCAGGCCCAGAGCTACTTTGCTGGGCATGAATGTGTTTGAACTCTTGGGCCTGGAAGTCTGGTAGTAGTAGTATGATTTAAAGGTACAAAGTGAATGAAGTGTGCCCAGGCCCAGAGCTACTTTGCTGTGCATGACTGTGTTTGACCTCTTGGCTCTGGAAGTCTATTTCTAGGCTTATATAAAGGGTCAAACTTCTTGAAGTGTGCCCAGGCCCAGAGCTACTTTGCTGGGCATGACTGTGTTTGACCTCTGGGGCCTGGAAGTCTGGTAGTAGTAGTATGATTTAAAGGCACAAAGTGATTGAAGTGTGCCCAGGCCCAGAGCTACTTTGCTGGGCATGATTCTGTGACCTCTTGGGTCTGGAAATGTGGTACTTTGAAGGATTAAAAGAGTGAAACGGTCTGAAGTGTGCGCAGGTGTAAAGCAACCTTGCTAGGCATGAAGGTGTGACCTCCAGGGCCTGGAAGTCTGGTGGTAGTAGTAGTATGATTTAAAGGCACAAAGTGATTGAAGTGTGCCCAGGCCCAGAGCTACTTTGCTGGGCATGACTGTGTTTGACCACTTGGGCCTGGAAGTCTGGTGGTAGTAGTAGTATGATTTAAAGGCACAAAGTGATTGAAGTGTGCCCAGGCCCAGAGCTACTTTGCTGGGCATGACTGTGTTTGACCTCTTGGCTCTGGAAGTCTATTTCTAGGCTTATATAAAGGGTCAAACTTCTTGAAGTGTGCCCAGGCCCAGAGCTACTTTGCTGTGTATGACTGTGTGACCTCTTGGCCCTGGAATTCTGGTGGTAGTAGTAGTATGATTTAAAGGCACAAAGTGAATGAAGTGTGCCCAGGCCCAGAGCTACTTTGCTGGGCATGACTGTGTTTGACCTCTTGGGCCTGGAAGTCTGGTAGTAGTAGTATGATTTAAAGGCACAAAGTGATTGAAGTGTGCCCAGGCCCAGAGCTACTTTGCTGGGCATGAATGTGTTTGAACTCTTGGGCCTGGAAGTCTATTTCTAGGCTTATATAAAGGGACAAACTTCTTGAAGTGTGCCCAGGCCCAGAGCTACTTTGCTGTGTATGACTGTGTGACCTCTTGGCCCTGGAATTCTGGTGGTAGTAGTAGTAGTAGTAGTATGATTTAAAGGTACAAAGTGAATGAAGTGTGCCCAGGCCCAGAGCCAGGCCTGGGCAGCAGGGGGCGCTCCTGGCCATGCCCAGCGAGTTTCGTGCGAATCGGACCTGGTCCGGAAGAGATACGAAGGGAAAACTCATTACTCGTCGGGGTGGCACATCCAGGCTCTCGACCCTCCCAAAGCGTCCGACCAGGGTGCACCCTGCCGGGCATGGTTAGCCGCCAGCCCCCTTCCTGGAGGTCTGGTTGGCACGGGGTTTTGATTTATCGGTTTCATATCTCTGGGCTCCTTGGGAGCAGAAAGTCGGTTGAGGGCCCTTTGGAAAGAGCCGGGGCTGCCGTTTAACGCTGTCCAAGCGGCAGGCGAAGCGCACCCACCGTTTTTACGCTATGATTTTTTAAACCGCCGGGGCGGCAAACACAGGGCCGGTCGGGTTTGAAGACGAATATCTCTTCGGCCCTTGGGAGGAGAGAAGCAGCGCGGGTCACCTTTGAACGCGCTCGCTGCCAGGAACGTCTGGCGTAAAAGTTTCGTGGGAATCGGACGTTCCTAGGCTGAGAAGCGAGCGCCCGCCCTCGGGCGGTCGGGGGCCCCTTTCTCATTCCCCGTCTGGGCTAAAAATACGAGGTCGGACCCGATGGACTCGGGAGACTGGAGAGTACCAGGGAGACCCTGGAAGCAGGCGACCCGACCCACGCTTCGCTGTCTCCTCGGCCCCTCGGGAGTAGAAGCGCGGGGACGGTGGCGTGGGCAGCAGGGGGCGCTCCTGGCCATGCCCAGCGAGTTTCGTGCGAATCGGACCTGGTCCGGAAGAGATACGAAGGGAAAACTCATTACTCGTCGGGGTGGCACATCCAGGCTCTCGACCCTCCCAAAGCGTCCGACCAGGGTGCACCCTGCCGGGCATGGTTAGCCGCCAGCCCCCTTCCTGGAGGTCTGGTTGGCACGGGGTTTTGATTTTTCGGTTTCATATCTCTGGGCTCCTTGGGAGCAGAAAGTCGGTTGAGGGCCCTTTGGAAAGAGCCGGGGCTGCCGTTTAACGCTGTCCAAGCGGCAGGCGAAGCGCACCCACCGTTTTTACGCTATGATTTTTTAAAACCGCCGGGGCGGCAAACACAGGGCCGGTCGGGTTTGAAGACGAATATCTCTTCGGCCCTTGGGAGGAGAGAAGCAGCGCGGGTCACCTTTGAACGCGCTCGCTGCCAGGAACGTCTGGCGTAAAAGTTTCGTGGGAATCGGACGTTCCTAGGCTGAGAAGCGAGCGCCCGCCCTCGGGCGGTCGGGGGCCCCTTTCTCATTCCCCGTCTGGGCTAAAAATACGAGGTCGGACCCGATGGACTCGGGAGACTGGAGAGTACCAGGGAGACCCTGGAAGCAGGCGACCCGACCCACGCTTCGCTGTCTCCTCGGCCCTCGGGAGTAGAAGCGCGGGGACGGTGGCGTGGGCAGCAGGGGGCGCTCCTGGCCATGCCCAGCGAGTTTCGTGCGAATCGGACCTGGTCCGGAAGAGATACGAAGGGAAAACTCATTACTCGTCGGGGTGGCACATCCAGGCTCTCGACCCTCCCAAAGCGTCCGACCAGGGTGCACCCTGCCGGGCATGGTTAGCCGCCAGCCCCCTTCCTGGAGGTCTGGTTGGCACGGGGTTTTGATTTTTCGGTTTCATATCTCTGGGCTCCTTGGGAGCAGAAAGTCGGTTGAGGGCCCTTTGGAAAGAGCCGGGGCTGCCGTTTAACGCTGTCCAAGCGGCAGGCGAAGCGCACCCACCGTTTTTACGCTATGATTTTTTAAAACCGCCGGGGCGGCAAACACAGGGCCGGTCGGGTTTGAAGACGAATATCTCTTCGGCCCTTGGGAGGAGAGAAGCAGCGCGGGTCACCTTTGAACGCGCTCGCTGCCAGGAACGTCTGGCGTAAAAGTTTCGTGGGAATCGGACGTTCCTAGGCTGAGAAGCGAGCGCCCGCCCTCGGGCGGTCGGGGGCCCCTTTCTCATTCCCCGTCTGGGCTAAAAATACGAGGTCGGACCCGATGGACTCGGGAGACTGGAGAGTACCAGGGAGACCCTGGAAGCAGGCGACCCGACCCACGCTTCGCTGTCTCCTCGGCCCTCGGGAGTAGAAGCGCGGGGACGGTGGCGTGGGCAGCAGGGGGCGCTCCTGGCCATGCCCAGCGAGTTTCGTGCGAATCGGACCTGGTCCGGAAGAGATACGAAGGGAAAACTCATTACTCGTCGGGGTGGCACATCCAGGCTCTCGACCCTCCCAAAGCGTCCGACCAGGGTGCACCCTGCCGGGCATGGTTAGCCGCCAGCCCCCTTCCTGGAGGTCTGGTTGGCACGGGGTTTTGATTTATCGGTTTCATATCTCTGGGCTCCTTGGGAGCAGAAAGTCGGTTGAGGGCCCTTTGGAAAGAGCCGGGGCTGCCGTTTAACGCTGTCCAAGCGGCAGGCGAAGCGCACCCACCGTTTTTACGCTATGATTTTTTAAAACCGCCGGGGCGGCAAACACAGGGCCGGTCGGGTTTGAAGACGAATATCTCTTCGGCCCTTGGGAGGAGAGAAGCAGCGCGGGTCACCTTTGAACGCGCTCGCTGCCAGGAACGTCTGGCGTAAAAGTTTCGTGGGAATCGGACGTTCCTAGGCTGAGAAGCGAGCGCCCGCCCTCGGGCGGTCGGGGGCCCCTTTCTCATTCCCCGTCTGGGCTAAAAATACGAGGTCGGACCCGATGGACTCGGGAGACTGGAGAGTACCAGGGAGACCCTGGAAGCAGGCGACCCGACCCACGCTTCGCTGTCTCCTCGGCCCTCGGGAGTAGAAGCGCGGGGACGGTGGCGTGGGCAGCAGGGGGCGCTCCTGGCCATGCCCAGCGAGTTTCGTGCGAATCGGACCTGGTCCGGAAGAGATACGAAGGGAAAACTCATTACTCGTCGGGGTGGCACATCCAGGCTCTCGACCCTCCCAAAGTGTCCGACCAGGGTGCACCCTGCCGGGCTAAGAGAACAGCCAGGTGAACCCTGGAGGTTCCGAACTCCAGACCCCTGGACCCGACGGCTCAGTCCGCCTCAGGTGCACTACAGAGGTCCTCGGGCTGTCCCTGAGTGCATTAAAACGGAAATCAGAATTACTCCCCCGGGTGGCACTTCCAGGCTCTCGACCCTCCCAAAGTGTCCGACCAGGGTGCACCCTGCTGGGCATGGTTAGCCGCCAGCCCCCTTCCTGGAGGTCTGGTTGGCACGGGGTTTTGCAAATAGGTCCCGTCGGGTATATGGGAGAGCAAAGAGAATCAATGGGGTCCAAGCACTAAATTCATCCAGTGGCGTTCTCTGGAAGCCCAAGGGGAGTCCGAGGGGTGTTCGGCCGGCAAGGGGAGCTCTCCCTCGGACACATGATCAAACGCCTGTCCCCTACCGGAAAGTGGTGTGCTCTGGATGCCCCCCCCCCCCCCCCATCCCCCGAGGGGGGTGCTTATCCCGCGAGGGGAGCCCTCCTCGGGTTAAGTGAACCATCATGCCGATTCCCCTATGGAAGTGGGCACATCCAGGCACACAGTCTGCTTTGCTCTCCCCGACCCGAGTGCGTCTGTTGGGCTGAGTGTACGCCCAGGCAACTGGATCCAATGGCTCAGTCCGCCGCAGCGTGCTTCGACGATGGGTCGTACAGCCATGCCACCAGGGTGGGCGTGTTTGTAAATGTACCAGTGGATTCTCGTCGGCCTGCCACATCCATGGTATCGACCCACCAGGCCTGTCCGACCAGGGGTTGACCCTGGACGGGCACGGTCTGTGGTTTGGCCCTTGTCCTAGATGAAATCGGGCACGGGGTTTTCTGGCCAGGTACCATCGGGTTACTGGGAGAGCGGCTTCGGTCTCCAGGTGAGACCAATGGTGAAGCAGCACGAGGCAATGGAGAGCATGCAAAGCGATGGGGAAGCCATGCACGGCAATGGCCACGAAAAAAAAAAAAAAATCACCACGGAAGGAACGTGAAGAACAAGGAGGAGTGTAGTGACACTGCCCAAAGCTGCCCGGTGTTGCAGGGGTCTATTGGTGTGTTGCTTCCTTGTTTGGTAGAGTGGAGTACCAGACCCGCCAGGGGTAGGCAAACCATTCCCCCTACGGTAAGTGAGGAGCCAGCCATTTGACGAGCGGGTGTCCACGTGTACGGGTGCGAGCGCTATCCCCCCACACGGGGTTAGGCCACGGCCTTAGGTGGACGTCTGCCGACCAGCCCCGGCTGATCCAGAACTTCTGATGTGGAGAGCGGTTTTGACAGATCCTCCCTGGTTCTAGCGGGTCAAGCCTCTGATGGGGGGTGGGGGTTATTTGTAACCCATCCCAGAACTCTCTGGGGGAGACTCAGACGGCCAGTCTGTCTACTCAGTTGTCCTATACTGGTGTCTGTGGTTTGGGAGGAAGGGAGTGCCCTGCTTTGTTGGCCTCCTCTTCAAACCTACCTGGGCCCACGAATCACTCTTCTTGGTTACATCACGAAACGTAGGTTGAGCGAGGCTAGGGGGGAGGGAATTCGACGAGGTCTTTCCCTTGTCCCCCCACCAGCGGCCCACGAAAATCAAAACGGCGTGAAGAGAGGGAACGCCGAAAGCACCTGGAGTCGGCCGTCCGCACCTCCGGAGGAGGTGGACGGGGTACGGTGCGGGCATGACCGGATGGGACAGCTTTGCATCAAGGTGAGAGGTCGGCGTCCGAAGGCCAGAGGGCGGTGCGCGAGCACGTTTACACTGGCCGCGGAAGCTGTCCTGGGTAGCCCTGTATGGCGTCTGGACCTGACGGCGCACGCACTTACAACCCGCTGCTTCCTAGCCCCCGGAAGGGGAGGCGGATGTCACTCGTGGTTCATCCCAGACCACGGTGCAAACTACCTGGTTGATCCTGCCAGTAACATATGCTTGTCTCAAAGATTAAGCCATGCAGGTCTAAGTGCACACGGCCGGTACAGTGAAACTGCGAATGGCTCATTAAATCAGTTATGGTTCCTTTGATCGCTCCACACGTTACTCGGATAACTGTGGTAATTCTAGAGCTAATACATGCAAACGAGCGCTGACCCTTCGGGGGATGCGTGCATTTATCAGACCCAAAACCCATCCGGGGGGCTCGGGCCCCCCGGCCGCTTTGGTGACTCTAGATAACCTCGGGCCGATCGCGCGCCCTCCGCGGCGGCGACGTCTCATTCGAATGTCTGCCCTATCAACTTTCGATGGTACCATAGTCGGCTACCATGGTGACCACGGGTAACGGGGAATCAGGGTTCGATTCCGGAGAGGGAGCCTGAGAAACGGCTACCACATCCAAGGAAGGCAGCAGGCGCGCAAATTACCCATTCCCGACACGGGGAGGTAGTGACGAAAAATAACGATACAGGTCTCTTTCGAGGCCCTGTAATCGGAATGAGCGTATCCTAAACCCATGGGTGAGGACCCATTGGAGGGCAAGTCTGGTGCCAGCAGCCGCGGTAATTCCAGCTCCAATAGCGTATATTAAAGTTGCTGCAGTTAAAAAGCTCGTAGTTGGATGTCGGGAGTGGGCTGGCGGTCCGCCGCGAGGCGTGCCACCGCCTGTCTCAGACCCTGTCTCCCGGTGCCCCCCGGATGCCCTTGGCTGGGTGTCCGGACGGGGCTCGGAGCGTTTACTTTGAAAAAATTAGAGTGTTCAAAGCGGGCCCGCTTCTCGCCTGAATACCTGAGCTAGGAATAATGGAATAGGACTCCGGTTCTATTTTGTGGGTTTCCTGAACCAGGGCCATGATTAAGAGGGACGGCCGGGGGCATTCGTATTGCGCCGCTAGAGGTGAAATTCTTGGACCGGCGCAAGACGGACGAAAGCGAAAGCATTTGCCAAGAATGTTTTCATTAATCAAGAACGAAAGTCGGAGGTTCGAAGACGATCAGATACCGTCGTAGTTCCGACCGTAAACTATGCCGACCCGCGATCCGGCGGCGTTATTCCCATGACCCGCCGGGCAGCGTGAGGGAAACCACGAGTCTGTGGGTTCCGGGGGGAGTATGGTTGCAAAGCTGAAACTTAAAGGAATTGACGGAAGGGCACCACCAGGAGTGGAGCCTGCGGCTTAATTTGACTCAACACGGGAAACCTCACCCGGCCCGGACACGGAAAGGATTGACAGATTGATAGCTCTTTCTCGATTCTGTGGGTGGTGGTGCATGGCCGTTCTTAGTTGGTGGAGCGATTTGTCTGGTTAATTCCGATAACGAACGAGACTCCGGCATGCTAAATAGTTACGCGGCCCTCCGCGGTCGGCGTCAAACTTCTTAGAGGGACAAGTGGCGTTCAGCCACGCGAGATGGAGCAATAACAGGTCTGTGATGCCCTTAGATGTCCGGGGCTGCACGCGCGCCACAATGGTTGGATCAGCGTGTGCCTACCCTACACCGAGAGGTGCGGGTAATCCGCTGAACCCCATTCGTGATGGGGACTGGGGATTGCAATTATTCCCCATGAACGAGGAATTCCCAGTAAGCGCGGGTCATAAGCTCGCGTTGATTAAGTCCCTGCCCTTTGTACACACCGCCCGTCGCTACTACCGATCGGATGGTTTAGTGAGGTCCTCGGATCGGCCCCGCCGGGGCTCCTCGCGGGCCTTGGCGGAGCGCCGAGAAGTCGATCAAACTTGACTATCTAGAGGAAGTAAAAGTCGTAACAAGGTTTTCGTAGGTGAACCTGCGAAAGGATCATTAACGGGTAACGCTGTCCGGCGTGCCTCCTCTCCCGACCCCCTCGACTTCGCCGTCCCCCCGCGTCGGGGCCCAGGGTCGAAAGGGTCTTCGGGGTTGCTGTTACACGTGGTCGCTTGCAGGTCAGGCTGGACAGAAGGCATAAAGGAGGAGCCTAGTCCCTCCCACCCCTTCCTCGTCCTCCGCCTCTTCCTCCGCGTCGTCCTTCAGCACCCCCCCCCCCGCAGGCCCCGGTATTCTCTGGGTTCCAGCGCGAGAGACGCGTCGTTCAAAAAACTCGGCGTCCCCGCTCGTCGGGCGAAGGCCGGTTTCC
>NW_027658382.1:299186-314186 GCF_041902795.1 Electrophorus electricus | reverse complement strand
AGCTACTTTGCTGGGCATGAATGTGTTTGAACTCTTGGGCCTGGAAGTCTGGTAGTAGTAGTATGATTTAAAGGCACAAAGTGATTGAAGTGTGCCCAGGCCCAGAGCTACTTTGCTGGGCATGACTGTGTTTGACCTCTTGGGCCTGGAAGTCTGGTGGTAGTAGTAGTATGATTTAAAGGCACAAAGTGATTGAAGTGTGCCCAGGCCCAGAGCTACTTTGCTGGGCATGAATGTGTTTGAACTCTTGGGCCTGGAAGTCTGGTAGTAGTAGTAGTAGTAGTAGTAGTAGTAGTAGTAGTAGTAGTAGTATGATTTAAAGGTACAAAGTGAATGAAGTGTGCCCAGGCCCAGAGCTACTTTGCTGGGCATGACTGTGTTTGACGTCTTGGGCCTGGAAGTCTGGTAGTAGTAGTATGATTTAAAGGTACAAAGTGAATGAAGTGTGCCCAGGCCCAGAGCTACTTTGCTGGGCATGACTGTGTTTGACCTCTTGGCTCTGGAAGTCTATTTCTAGGCTTATATAAAGGGTCAAACTTCTTGAAGTGTGCCCAGGCCCAGAGCTACTTTGCTGGGCATGACTGTGTTTGACCTCTGGGGCCTGGAAGTCTGGTAGTAGTAGTATGATTTAAAGGCACAAAGTGATTGAAGTGTGCCCAGGCCCAGAGCTACTTTGCTGGGCATGACTGTGTTTGACCTCTTGGGCCTGGAAGTCTGGTAGTAGTAGTAGTAGTAGTAGTAGTAGTAGTAGTAGTAGTATGATTTAAAGGTACAAAGTGAATGAAGTGTGCCCAGGCCCAGAGCTACTTTGCTGGGCATGAATGTGTTTGAACTCTTGGGCCTGGAAGTCTGGTAGTAGTAGTATGATTTAAAGGCACAAAGTGAATGAAGTGTGCCCAGGCCCAGAGCTACTTTGCTGGGCATGACTGTGTTTGACCTCTTGGCTCTGGAAGTCTATTTCTAGGCTTATATACAGGGTCAAACATCTTGAAGTGTGCCCAGGCCCAGAGCTACTTTGCTGGGCATGAATGTGTTTGAACTCTTGGGCCTGGAAGTCTGGTAGTAGTAGTATGATTTAAAGGCACAAAGTGATTGAAGTGTGCCCAGGCCCAGAGCTACTTTGCTGGGCATGACTGTGTTTGACCTCTTGGGCCTGGAAGTCTGGTAGTAGTAGTATGATTTAAAGGCACAAAGTGATTGAAGTGTGCCCAGGCCCAGAGCTACTTTGCTGGGCATGAATGTGTTTGACCTCTTGGGCCTGGAAGTCTGGTGGTAGTAGTAGTATGATTTAAAGGCACAAAGTGAATGAAGTGTGCCCAGGCCCAGAGCTACTTTGCTGTGCATGACTGTGTTTGACCTCTTGGCTCTGGAAGTCTATTTCTAGGCTTATATAAAGGGTCAAACTTCTTGAAGTGTGCCCAGGCCCAGAGCTACTTTGCTGGGCATGACTGTGTTTGACCTCTTGGGCCTGGAAGTCTATTTCTAGGCTTATATAAAGGGTCAAACTTCTTGAAGTGTGCCCAGGCCCAGAGCTACTTTGCTGGGCATGACTGTGTTTGACCTCTGGGGCCTGGAAGTCTGGTGGTAGTAGTAGTAGTATGATTTAAAGGCACAAAGTGATTGAAGTGTGCCCAGGCCCAGAGCTACTTTGCTGGGCATGAATGTGTTTGAACTCTTGGGCCTGGAAGTCTGGTAGTAGTAGTATGATTTAAAGGTACAAAGTGAATGAAGTGTGCCCAGGCCCAGAGCTACTTTGCTGGGCATGACTGTGTTTGACCTCTTGGGCCTGGAAGTCTATTTCTAGGCTTATATAAAGGGTCAAACTTCTTGAAGTGTGCCCAGGCCCAGAGCTACTTTGCTGTGTATGACTGTGTGACCTCTTGGCCCTGGAATTCTGGTGGTAGTAGTAGTATGATTTAAAGGCACAAAGTGAATGAAGTGTGCCCAGGCCCAGAGCTACTTTGCTGGGCATGACTGTGTTTGACCTCTTGGGCCTGGAAGTCTGGTAGTAGTAGTAGTAGTAGTAGTAGTAGTAGTAGTAGTAGTATGATTTAAAGGTACAAAGTGAATGAAGTGTGCCCAGGCCCAGAGCTACTTTGCTGGGCATGACTGTGTTTGACCTCTTGGGCCTGGAAGTCTATTTCTAGGCTTATATAAAGGGTCAAACTTCTTGAAGTGTGCCCAGGCCCAGAGCTACTTTGCTGGGCATGACTGTGTTTGACCTCTTGGGTCTGGAAGTCTGGTGGTAGTAGTAGTAGTATGATTTAAAGGCACAAAGTGATTGAAGTGTGCCCAGGCCCAGAGCTACTTTGCTGGGCATGAATGTGTTTGAACTCTTGGGCCTGGAAGTCTGGTAGTAGTAGTATGATTTAAAGGCACAAAGTGATTGAAGTGTGCCCAGGCCCAGAGCTACTTTGCTGGGCATGACTGTGTTTGACCTCTTGGGCCTGGAAGTCTGGTGGTAGTAGTAGTATGATTTAAAGGCACAAAGTGATTGAAGTGTGCCCAGGCCCAGAGCTACTTTGCTGGGCATGAATGTGTTTGAACTCTTGGGCCTGGAAGTCTGGTAGTAGTAGTAGTAGTAGTAGTAGTAGTAGTAGTAGTAGTAGTAGTAGTATGATTTAAAGGTACAAAGTGAATGAAGTGTGCCCAGGCCCAGAGCTACTTTGCTGGGCATGACTGTGTTTGACGTCTTGGGCCTGGAAGTCTGGTAGTAGTAGTATGATTTAAAGGTACAAAGTGAATGAAGTGTGCCCAGGCCCAGAGCTACTTTGCTGGGCATGACTGTGTTTGACCTCTTGGCTCTGGAAGTCTATTTCTAGGCTTATATAAAGGGTCAAACTTCTTGAAGTGTGCCCAGGCCCAGAGCTACTTTGCTGGGCATGACTGTGTTTGACCTCTGGGGCCTGGAAGTCTGGTAGTAGTAGTATGATTTAAAGGCACAAAGTGATTGAAGTGTGCCCAGGCCCAGAGCTACTTTGCTGGGCATGAATGTGTTTGAACTCTTGGGCCTGGAAGTCTGGTAGTAGTAGTATGATTTAAAGGCACAAAGTGAATGAAGTGTGCCCAGGCCCAGAGCTACTTTGCTGGGCATGACTGTGTTTGACCTCTTGGCTCTGGAAGTCTATTTCTAGGCTTATATACAGGGTCAAACATCTTGAAGTGTGCCCAGGCCCAGAGCTACTTTGCTGGGCATGAATGTGTTTGAACTCTTGGGCCTGGAAGTCTGGTAGTAGTAGTATGATTTAAAGGCACAAAGTGATTGAAGTGTGCCCAGGCCCAGAGCTACTTTGCTGGGCATGACTGTGTTTGACCTCTTGGGCCTGGAAGTCTGGTAGTAGTAGTATGATTTAAAGGCACAAAGTGATTGAAGTGTGCCCAGGCCCAGAGCTACTTTGCTGGGCATGAATGTGTTTGACCTCTTGGGCCTGGAAGTCTGGTGGTAGTAGTAGTATGATTTAAAGGCACAAAGTGAATGAAGTGTGCCCAGGCCCAGAGCTACTTTGCTGTGCATGACTGTGTTTGACCTCTTGGCTCTGGAAGTCTATTTCTAGGCTTATATAAAGGGTCAAACTTCTTGAAGTGTGCCCAGGCCCAGAGCTACTTTGCTGGGCATGACTGTGTTTGACCTCTGGGGCCTGGAAGTCTGGTAGTAGTAGTATGATTTAAAGGCACAAAGTGATTGAAGTGTGCCCAGGCCCAGAGCTACTTTGCTGGGCATGAATGTGTTTGAACTCTTGGGCCTGGAAGTCTGGTAGTAGTAGTATGATTTAAAGGCACAAAGTGAATGAAGTGTGCCCAGGCCCAGAGCTACTTTGCTGGGCATGACTGTGTTTGACCTCTTGGCTCTGGAAGTCTATTTCTAGGCTTATATACAGGGTCAAACATCTTGAAGTGTGCCCAGGCCCAGAGCTACTTTGCTGGGCATGAATGTGTTTGAACTCTTGGGCCTGGAAGTCTGGTAGTAGTAGTATGATTTAAAGGCACAAAGTGATTGAAGTGTGCCCAGGCCCAGAGCTACTTTGCTGGGCATGACTGTGTTTGACCTCTTGGCTCTGGAAGTCTATTTCTAGGCTTATATAAAGGGTCAAACATCTTGAAGTGTGCCCAGGCCCAGAGCTACTTTGCTGGGCATGAATGTGTTTGAACTTTTGGGCCTGGAAGTCTGGTAGTAGTAGTATGATTTAAAGGCACAAAGTGATTGAAGTGTGCCCAGGCCCAGAGCTACTTTGCTGGGCATGACTGTGTTTGACCTCTTGGGCCTGGAAGTCTGGTGGTAGTAGTAGTATGATTTAAAGGCACAAAGTGATTGAAGTGTGCCCAGGCCCAGAGCTACTTTGCTGGGCATGAATGTGTTTGAACTCTTGGGCCTGGAAGTCTATTTCTAGGCTTATATAAAGGGTCAAACATCTTGAAGTGTGCCCAGGCCCAGAGCTACTTTGCTGTGCATGACTGTGGTTGACCTCTTGGCCCTGGAAGTCTGGTGGTAGTAGTAGTATGATTTAAAGGCACAAAGTGAATGAAGTGTGCCCAGGCCCAGAGCTACTTTGCTGGGCATGAATGTGTTTGAACTCTTGGGCCTGGAAGTCTGGTAGTAGTAGTATGATTTAAAGGCACAAAGTGATTGAAGTGTGCCCAGGCCCAGAGCTACTTTGCTGGGCATGACTGTGTTTGACCTCTTGGGCCTGGAAGTCTGGTGGTAGTAGTAGTAGTATGATTTAAAGGCACAAAGTGAATGAAGTGTGCCCAGGCCCAGAGCTACTTTGCTGGGCATGAATGTGTTTGAACTCTTGGGCCTGGAAGTCTGGTAGTAGTAGTAGTAGTAGTAGTAGTAGTAGTAGTAGTAGTAGTATGATTTAAAGGTACAAAGTGAATGAAGTGTGCCCAGGCCCACAGCTACTTTGCTGGGCATGACTGTGTTTGACCTCTTGGGCCTGAAAGTCTATTTCTAGGCTTATATAAAGGGTCAAACTTCTTGAAGTGTGCCCAGGCCCAGATCTACTTTGCTGGGCATGACTGTGTTTGACCTCTTGGGCCTGGAAGTCTGGTAGTAGTAGTAGTAGTAGTAGTAGTAGTATGATTTAAAGGTACAAAGTGAATGAAGTGTGCCCAGGCCCAGAGCTACTTTGCTGGGCATGACTGTGTTTGACCTCTTGGGCCTGGAAGTCTATTTCTAGGCTTATATAAAGGGTCAAACTTCTTGAAGTGTGCCCAGGCCCAGAGCTACTTTGCTGTGTATGACTGTGTGACCTCTTGGCCCTGGAATTCTGGTGGTAGTAGTAGTATGATTTAAAGGCACAAAGTGAATGAAGTGTGCCCAGGCCCAGAGCTACTTTGCTGGGCATGACTGTGTTTGACCTCTTGGGCCTGGAAGTCTGGTAGTAGTAGTAGTAGTAGTAGTAGTAGTAGTAGTAGTAGTATGATTTAAAGGTACAAAGTGAATGAAGTGTGCCCAGGCCCAGAGCTACTTTGCTGGGCATGACTGTGTTTGACCTCTTGGGCCTGGAAGTCTATTTCTAGGCTTATATAAAGGGTCAAACTTCTTGAAGTGTGCCCAGGCCCAGAGCTACTTTGCTGGGCATGACTGTGTTTGACCTCTTGGGTCTGGAAGTCTGGTGGTAGTAGTAGTAGTATGATTTAAAGGCACAAAGTGATTGAAGTGTGCCCAGGCCCAGAGCTACTTTGCTGGGCATGAATGTGTTTGAACTCTTGGGCCTGGAAGTCTGGTAGTAGTAGTATGATTTAAAGGCACAAAGTGATTGAAGTGTGCCCAGGCCCAGAGCTACTTTGCTGGGCATGACTGTGTTTGACCTCTTGGGCCTGGAAGTCTGGTGGTAGTAGTAGTATGATTTAAAGGCACAAAGTGATTGAAGTGTGCCCAGGCCCAGAGCTACTTTGCTGGGCATGAATGTGTTTGAACTCTTGGGCCTGGAAGTCTGGTAGTAGTAGTAGTAGTAGTAGTAGTAGTAGTAGTAGTAGTAGTAGTAGTATGATTTAAAGGTACAAAGTGAATGAAGTGTGCCCAGGCCCAGAGCTACTTTGCTGGGCATGACTGTGTTTGACGTCTTGGGCCTGGAAGTCTGGTAGTAGTAGTATGATTTAAAGGTACAAAGTGAATGAAGTGTGCCCAGGCCCAGAGCTACTTTGCTGGGCATGACTGTGTTTGACCTCTTGGCTCTGGAAGTCTATTTCTAGGCTTATATAAAGGGTCAAACTTCTTGAAGTGTGCCCAGGCCCAGAGCTACTTTGCTGGGCATGACTGTGTTTGACCTCTGGGGCCTGGAAGTCTGGTAGTAGTAGTATGATTTAAAGGCACAAAGTGATTGAAGTGTGCCCAGGCCCAGAGCTACTTTGCTGGGCATGACTGTGTTTGACCTCTTGGGCCTGGAAGTCTGGTAGTAGTAGTAGTAGTAGTAGTAGTAGTAGTAGTATGATTTAAAGGTACAAAGTGAATGAAGTGTGCCCAGGCCCAGAGCTACTTTGCTGGGCATGACTGTGTTTGACGTCTTGGGCCTGGAAGTCTGGTAGTAGTAGTATGATTTAAAGGTACAAAGTGAATGAAGTGTGCCCAGGCCCAGAGCTACTTTGCTGGGCATGACTGTGTTTGACCTCTTGGCTCTGGAAGTCTATTTCTAGGCTTATATAAAGGGTCAAACTTCTTGAAGTGTGCCCAGGCCCAGAGCTACTTTGCTGGGCATGACTGTGTTTGACCTCTGGGGCCTGGAAGTCTGGTAGTAGTAGTATGATTTAAAGGCACAAAGTGATTGAAGTGTGCCCAGGCCCAGAGCTACTTTGCTGGGCATGAATGTGTTTGAACTCTTGGGCCTGGAAGTCTATTTCTAGGCTTATATAAAGGGTCAAACTTCTTGAAGTGTGCCCAGGCCCAGAGCTACTTTGCTGGGCATGACTGTGTTTGACCTCTTGGGCCTGGAAGTCTGGTAGTAGTAGTAGTAGTAGTAGTAGTAGTAGTAGTAGTATGATTTAAAGGTACAAAGTGAATGAAGTGTGCCCAGGCCCACAGCTACTTTGCTGGGCATGACTGTGTTTGACCTCTTGGGCCTGAAAGTCTATTTCTAGGCTTATATAAAGGGTCAAACTTCTTGAAGTGTGCCCAGGCCCAGAGCTACTTTGCTGGGCATGACTGTGTTTGACCTCTGGGGCCTGGAAGTCTGGTAGTAGTAGTATGATTTAAAGACACAAAGTGATTGAAGTGTGCCCAGGCCCAGAGCTACTTTGCTGGGCATGAATGTGTTTGAACTCTTGGGCCTGGAAGTCTGGTAGTAGTAGTATGATTTAAAGGTACAAAGTGAATGAAGTGTGCCCAGGCCCAGAGCTACTTTGCTGTGCATGACTGTGTTTGACCTCTTGGCTCTGGAAGTCTATTTCTAGGCTTATATAAAGGGTCAAACTTCTTGAAGTGTGCCCAGGCCCAGAGCTACTTTGCTGGGCATGACTGTGTTTGACCTCTGGGGCCTGGAAGTCTGGTAGTAGTAGTATGATTTAAAGGCACAAAGTGATTGAAGTGTGCCCAGGCCCAGAGCTACTTTGCTGGGCATGATTCTGTGACCTCTTGGGTCTGGAAATGTGGTACTTTGAAGGATTAAAAGAGTGAAACGGTCTGAAGTGTGCGCAGGTGTAAAGCAACCTTGCTAGGCATGAAGGTGTGACCTCCAGGGCCTGGAAGTCTGGTGGTAGTAGTAGTATGATTTAAAGGCACAAAGTGATTGAAGTGTGCCCAGGCCCAGAGCTACTTTGCTGGGCATGACTGTGTTTGACCTCTTGGGCCTGGAAGTCTGGTGGTAGTAGTAGTATGATTTAAAGGCACAAAGTGATTGAAGTGTGCCCAGGCCCAGAGCTACTTTGCTGGGCATGACTGTGTTTGACCTCTTGGCTCTGGAAGTCTATTTCTAGGCTTATATAAAGGGTCAAACTTCTTGAAGTGTGCCCAGGCCCAGAGCTACTTTGCTGTGTATGACTGTGTGACCTCTTGGCCCTGGAATTCTGGTGGTAGTAGTAGTATGATTTAAAGGCACAAAGTGAATGAAGTGTGCCCAGGCCCAGAGCTACTTTGCTGGGCATGACTGTGTTTGACCTCTTGGGCCTGGAAGTCTGGTAGTAGTAGTATGATTTAAAGGCACAAAGTGATTGAAGTGTGCCCAGGCCCAGAGCTACTTTGCTGGGCATGAATGTGTTTGAACTCTTGGGCCTGGAAGTCTATTTCTAGGCTTATATAAAGGGACAAACTTCTTGAAGTGTGCCCAGGCCCAGAGCTACTTTGCTGTGTATGACTGTGTGACCTCTTGGCCCTGGAATTCTGGTGGTAGTAGTAGTAGTAGTAGTATGATTTAAAGGTACAAAGTGAATGAAGTGTGCCCAGGCCCAGAGCCAGGCCTGGGCAGCAGGGGGCGCTCCTGGCCATGCCCAGCGAGTTTCGTGCGAATCGGACCTGGTCCGGAAGAGATACGAAGGGAAAACTCATTACTCGTCGGGGTGGCACATCCAGGCTCTCGACCCTCCCAAAGCGTCCGACCAGGGTGCACCCTGCCGGGCATGGTTAGCCGCCAGCCCCCTTCCTGGAGGTCTGGTTGGCACGGGGTTTTGATTTATCGGTTTCATATCTCTGGGCTCCTTGGGAGCAGAAAGTCGGTTGAGGGCCCTTTGGAAAGAGCCGGGGCTGCCGTTTAACGCTGTCCAAGCGGCAGGCGAAGCGCACCCACCGTTTTTACGCTATGATTTTTTAAAACCGCCGGGGCGGCAAACACAGGGCCGGTCGGGTTTGAAGACGAATATCTCTTCGGCCCTTGGGAGGAGAGAAGCAGCGCGGGTCACCTTTGAACGCGCTCGCTGCCAGGAACGTCTGGCGTAAAAGTTTCGTGGGAATCGGACGTTCCTAGGCTGAGAAGCGAGCGCCCGCCCTCGGGCGGTCGGGGGCCCCTTTCTCATTCCCCGTCTGGGCTAAAAATACGAGGTCGGACCCGATGGACTCGGGAGACTGGAGAGTACCAGGGAGACCCTGGAAGCAGGCGACCCGACCCACGCTTCGCTGTCTCCTCGGCCCTCGGGAGTAGAAGCGCGGGGACGGTGGCGTGGGCAGCAGGGGGCGCTCCTGGCCATGCCCAGCGAGTTTCGTGCGAATCGGACCTGGTCCGGAAGAGATACGAAGGGAAAACTCATTACTCGTCGGGGTGGCACATCCAGGCTCTCGACCCTCCCAAAGCGTCCGACCAGGGTGCACCCTGCCGGGCATGGTTAGCCGCCAGCCCCCTTCCTGGAGGTCTGGTTGGCACGGGGTTTTGATTTTTCGGTTTCATATCTCTGGGCTCCTTGGGAGCAGAAAGTCGGTTGAGGGCCCTTTGGAAAGAGCCGGGGCTGCCGTTTAACGCTGTCCAAGCGGCAGGCGAAGCGCACCCACCGTTTTTACGCTATGATTTTTTAAAACCGCCGGGGCGGCAAACACAGGGCCGGTCGGGTTTGAAGACGAATATCTCTTCGGCCCTTGGGAGGAGAGAAGCAGCGCGGGTCACCTTTGAACGCGCTCGCTGCCAGGAACGTCTGGCGTAAAAGTTTCGTGGGAATCGGACGTTCCTAGGCTGAGAAGCGAGCGCCCGCCCTCGGGCGGTCGGGGGCCCCTTTCTCATTCCCCGTCTGGGCTAAAAATACGAGGTCGGACCCGATGGACTCGGGAGACTGGAGAGTACCAGGGAGACCCTGGAAGCAGGCGACCCGACCCACGCTTCGCTGTCTCCTCGGCCCTCGGGAGTAGAAGCGCGGGGACGGTGGCGTGGGCAGCAGGGGGCGCTCCTGGCCATGCCCAGCGAGTTTCGTGCGAATCGGACCTGGTCCGGAAGAGATACGAAGGGAAAACTCATTACTCGTCGGGGTGGCACATCCAGGCTCTCGACCCTCCCAAAGCGTCCGACCAGGGTGCACCCTGCCGGGCATGGTTAGCCGCCAGCCCCCTTCCTGGAGGTCTGGTTGGCACGGGGTTTTGATTTTTCGGTTTCATATCTCTGGGCTCCTTGGGAGCAGAAAGTCGGTTGAGGGCCCTTTGGAAAGAGCCGGGGCTGCCGTTTAACGCTGTCCAAGCGGCAGGCGAAGCGCACCCACCGTTTTTACGCTATGATTTTTTAAAACCGCCGGGGCGGCAAACACAGGGCCGGTCGGGTTTGAAGACGAATATCTCTTCGGCCCTTGGGAGGAGAGAAGCAGCGCGGGTCACCTTTGAACGCGCTCGCTGCCAGGAACGTCTGGCGTAAAAGTTTCGTGGGAATCGGACGTTCCTAGGCTGAGAAGCGAGCGCCCGCCCTCGGGCGGTCGGGGGCCCCTTTCTCATTCCCCGTCTGGGCTAAAAATACGAGGTCGGACCCGATGGACTCGGGAGACTGGAGAGTACCAGGGAGACCCTGGAAGCAGGCGACCCGACCCACGCTTCGCTGTCTCCTCGGCCCTCGGGAGTAGAAGCGCGGGGACGGTGGCGTGGGCAGCAGGGGGCGCTCCTGGCCATGCCCAGCGAGTTTCGTGCGAATCGGACCTGGTCCGGAAGAGATACGAAGGGAAAACTCATTACTCGTCGGGGTGGCACATCCAGGCTCTCGACCCTCCCAAAGCGTCCGACCAGGGTGCACCCTGCCGGGCATGGTTAGCCGCCAGCCCCCTTCCTGGAGGTCTGGTTGGCACGGGGTTTTGATTTATCGGTTTCATATCTCTGGGCTCCTTGGGAGCAGAAAGTCGGTTGAGGGCCCTTTGGAAAGAGCCGGGGCTGCCGTTTAACGCTGTCCAAGCGGCAGGCGAAGCGCACCCACCGTTTTTACGCTATGATTTTTTAAAACCGCCGGGGCGGCAAACACAGGGCCGGTCGGGTTTGAAGACGAATATCTCTTCGGCCCTTGGGAGGAGAGAAGCAGCGCGGGTCACCTTTGAACGCGCTCGCTGCCAGGAACGTCTGGCGTAAAAGTTTCGTGGGAATCGGACGTTCCTAGGCTGAGAAGCGAGCGCCCGCCCTCGGGCGGTCGGGGGCCCCTTTCTCATTCCCCGTCTGGGCTAAAAATACGAGGTCGGACCCGATGGACTCGGGAGACTGGAGAGTACCAGGGAGACCCTGGAAGCAGGCGACCCGACCCACGCTTCGCTGTCTCCTCGGCCCTCGGGAGTAGAAGCGCGGGGACGGTGGCGTGGGCAGCAGGGGGCGCTCCTGGCCATGCCCAGCGAGTTTCGTGCGAATCGGACCTGGTCCGGAAGAGATACGAAGGGAAAACTCATTACTCGTCGGGGTGGCACATCCAGGCTCTCGACCCTCCCAAAGTGTCCGACCAGGGTGCACCCTGCCGGGCTAAGAGAACAGCCAGGTGAACCCTGGAGGTTCCGAACTCCAGACCCCTGGACCCGACGGCTCAGTCCGCCTCAGGTGCACTACAGAGGTCCTCGGGCTGTCCCTGAGTGCATTAAAACGGAAATCAGAATTACTCCCCCGGGTGGCACTTCCAGGCTCTCGACCCTCCCAAAGTGTCCGACCAGGGTGCACCCTGCTGGGCATGGTTAGCCGCCAGCCCCCTTCCTGGAGGTCTGGTTGGCACGGGGTTTTGCAAATAGGTCCCGTCGGGTATATGGGAGAGCAAAGAGAATCAATGGGGTCCAAGCACTAAATTCATCCAGTGGCGTTCTCTGGAAGCCCAAGGGGAGTCCGAGGGGTGTTCGGCCGGCAAGGGGAGCTCTCCCTCGGACACATGATCAAACGCCTGTCCCCTACCGGAAAGTGGTGTGCTCTGGATGCCCCCCCCCCCCCCCCATCCCCCGAGGGGGGTGCTTATCCCGCGAGGGGAGCCCTCCTCGGGTTAAGTGAACCATCATGCCGATTCCCCTATGGAAGTGGGCACATCCAGGCACACAGTCTGCTTTGCTCTCCCCGACCCGAGTGCGTCTGTTGGGCTGAGTGTACGCCCAGGCAACTGGATCCAATGGCTCAGTCCGCCGCAGCGTGCTTCGACGATGGGTCGTACAGCCATGCCACCAGGGTGGGCGTGTTTGTAAATGTACCAGTGGATTCTCGTCGGCCTGCCACATCCATGGTATCGACCCACCAGGCCTGTCCGACCAGGGGTTGACCCTGGACGGGCACGGTCTGTGGTTTGGCCCTTGTCCTAGATGAAATCGGGCACGGGGTTTTCTGGCCAGGTACCATCGGGTTACTGGGAGAGCGGCTTCGGTCTCCAGGTGAGACCAATGGTGAAGCAGCACGAGGCAATGGAGAGCATGCAAAGCGATGGGGAAGCCATGCACGGCAATGGCCACGAAAAAAAAAAAAAAATCACCACGGAAGGAACGTGAAGAACAAGGAGGAGTGTAGTGACACTGCCCAAAGCTGCCCGGTGTTGCAGGGGTCTATTGGTGTGTTGCTTCCTTGTTTGGTAGAGTGGAGTACCAGACCCGCCAGGGGTAGGCAAACCATTCCCCCTACGGTAAGTGAGGAGCCAGCCATTTGACGAGCGGGTGTCCACGTGTACGGGTGCGAGCGCTATCCCCCCACACGGGGTTAGGCCACGGCCTTAGGTGGACGTCTGCCGACCAGCCCCGGCTGATCCAGAACTTCTGATGTGGAGAGCGGTTTTGACAGATCCTCCCTGGTTCTAGCGGGTCAAGCCTCTGATGGGGGGTGGGGGTTATTTGTAACCCATCCCAGAACTCTCTGGGGGAGACTCAGACGGCCAGTCTGTCTACTCAGTTGTCCTATACTGGTGTCTGTGGTTTGGGAGGAAGGGAGTGCCCTGCTTTGTTGGCCTCCTCTTCAAACCTACCTGGGCCCACGAATCACTCTTCTTGGTTACATCACGAAACGTAGGTTGAGCGAGGCTAGGGGGGAGGGAATTCGACGAGGTCTTTCCCTTGTCCCCCCACCAGCGGCCCACGAAAATCAAAACGGCGTGAAGAGAGGGAACGCCGAAAGCACCTGGAGTCGGCCGTCCGCACCTCCGGAGGAGGTGGACGGGGTACGGTGCGGGCATGACCGGATGGGACAGCTTTGCATCAAGGTGAGAGGTCGGCGTCCGAAGGCCAGAGGGCGGTGCGCGAGCACGTTTACACTGGCCGCGGAAGCTGTCCTGGGTAGCCCTGTATGGCGTCTGGACCTGACGGCGCACGCACTTACAACCCGCTGCTTCCTAGCCCCCGGAAGGGGAGGCGGATGTCACTCGTGGTTCATCCCAGACCACGGTGCAAACTACCTGGTTGATCCTGCCAGTAACATATGCTTGTCTCAAAGATTAAGCCATGCAGGTCTAAGTGCACACGGCCGGTACAGTGAAACTGCGAATGGCTCATTAAATCAGTTATGGTTCCTTTGATCGCTCCACACGTTACTCGGATAACTGTGGTAATTCTAGAGCTAATACATGCAAACGAGCGCTGACCCTTCGGGGGATGCGTGCATTTATCAGACCCAAAACCCATCCGGGGGGCTCGGGCCCCCCGGCCGCTTTGGTGACTCTAGATAACCTCGGGCCGATCGCGCGCCCTCCGCGGCGGCGACGTCTCATTCGAATGTCTGCCCTATCAACTTTCGATGGTACCATAGTCGGCTACCATGGTGACCACGGGTAACGGGGAATCAGGGTTCGATTCCGGAGAGGGAGCCTGAGAAACGGCTACCACATCCAAGGAAGGCAGCAGGCGCGCAAATTACCCATTCCCGACACGGGGAGGTAGTGACGAAAAATAACGATACAGGTCTCTTTCGAGGCCCTGTAATCGGAATGAGCGTATCCTAAACCCATGGGTGAGGACCCATTGGAGGGCAAGTCTGGTGCCAGCAGCCGCGGTAATTCCAGCTCCAATAGCGTATATTAAAGTTGCTGCAGTTAAAAAGCTCGTAGTTGGATGTCGGGAGTGGGCTGGCGGTCCGCCGCGAGGCGTGCCACCGCCTGTCTCAGACCCTGTCTCCCGGTGCCCCCCGGATGCCCTTGGCTGGGTGTCCGGACGGGGCTCGGAGCGTTTACTTTGAAAAAATTAGAGTGTTCAAAGCGGGCCCGCTTCTCGCCTGAATACCTGAGCTAGGAATAATGGAATAGGACTCCGGTTCTATTTTGTGGGTTTCCTGAACCAGGGCCATGATTAAGAGGGACGGCCGGGGGCATTCGTATTGCGCCGCTAGAGGTGAAATTCTTGGACCGGCGCAAGACGGACGAAAGCGAAAGCATTTGCCAAGAATGTTTTCATTAATCAAGAACGAAAGTCGGAGGTTCGAAGACGATCAGATACCGTCGTAGTTCCGACCGTAAACTATGCCGACCCGCGATCCGGCGGCGTTATTCCCATGACCCGCCGGGCAGCGTGAGGGAAACCACGAGTCTGTGGGTTCCGGGGGGAGTATGGTTGCAAAGCTGAAACTTAAAGGAATTGACGGAAGGGCACCACCAGGAGTGGAGCCTGCGGCTTAATTTGACTCAACACGGGAAACCTCACCCGGCCCGGACACGGAAAGGATTGACAGATTGATAGCTCTTTCTCGATTCTGTGGGTGGTGGTGCATGGCCGTTCTTAGTTGGTGGAGCGATTTGTCTGGTTAATTCCGATAACGAACGAGACTCCGGCATGCTAAATAGTTACGCGGCCCTCCGCGGTCGGCGTCAAACTTCTTAGAGGGACAAGTGGCGTTCAGCCACGCGAGATGGAGCAATAACAGGTCTGTGATGCCCTTAGATGTCCGGGGCTGCACGCGCGCCACAATGGTTGGATCAGCGTGTGCCTACCCTACACCGAGAGGTGCGGGTAATCCGCTGAACCCCATTCGTGATGGGGACTGGGGATTGCAATTATTCCCCATGAACGAGGAATTCCCAGTAAGCGCGGGTCATAAGCTCGCGTTGATTAAGTCCCTGCCCTTTGTACACACCGCCCGTCGCTACTACCGATCGGATGGTTTAGTGAGGTCCTCGGATCGGCCCCGCCGGGGCTCCTCGCGGGCCTTGGCGGAGCGCCGAGAAGTCGATCAAACTTGACTATCTAGAG
>NW_027658382.1:281686-291686 GCF_041902795.1 Electrophorus electricus | reverse complement strand
GTGTGCCCAGGCCCAGAGCTACTTTGCTGGGCATGACTGTGTTTGACCTCTTGGGCCTGGAAGTCTGGTAGTAGTAGTAGTAGTAGTAGTAGTAGTAGTAGTAGTAGTATGATTTAAAGGTACAAAGTGAATGAAGTGTGCCCAGGCCCAGAGCTACTTTGCTGGGCATGACTGTGTTTGACCTCTTGGGCCTGGAAGTCTATTTCTAGGCTTATATAAAGGGTCAAACTTCTTGAAGTGTGCCCAGGCCCAGAGCTACTTTGCTGGGCATGACTGTGTTTGACCTCTTGGGTCTGGAAGTCTGGTGGTAGTAGTAGTAGTATGATTTAAAGGCACAAAGTGATTGAAGTGTGCCCAGGCCCAGAGCTACTTTGCTGGGCATGAATGTGTTTGAACTCTTGGGCCTGGAAGTCTGGTAGTAGTAGTATGATTTAAAGGCACAAAGTGATTGAAGTGTGCCCAGGCCCAGAGCTACTTTGCTGGGCATGACTGTGTTTGACCTCTTGGGCCTGGAAGTCTGGTGGTAGTAGTAGTATGATTTAAAGGCACAAAGTGATTGAAGTGTGCCCAGGCCCAGAGCTACTTTGCTGGGCATGAATGTGTTTGAACTCTTGGGCCTGGAAGTCTGGTAGTAGTAGTAGTAGTAGTAGTAGTAGTAGTAGTAGTAGTAGTAGTATGATTTAAAGGTACAAAGTGAATGAAGTGTGCCCAGGCCCAGAGCTACTTTGCTGGGCATGACTGTGTTTGACGTCTTGGGCCTGGAAGTCTGGTAGTAGTAGTATGATTTAAAGGTACAAAGTGAATGAAGTGTGCCCAGGCCCAGAGCTACTTTGCTGGGCATGACTGTGTTTGACCTCTTGGCTCTGGAAGTCTATTTCTAGGCTTATATAAAGGGTCAAACTTCTTGAAGTGTGCCCAGGCCCAGAGCTACTTTGCTGGGCATGACTGTGTTTGACCTCTGGGGCCTGGAAGTCTGGTAGTAGTAGTATGATTTAAAGGCACAAAGTGATTGAAGTGTGCCCAGGCCCAGAGCTACTTTGCTGGGCATGACTGTGTTTGACCTCTTGGGCCTGGAAGTCTGGTAGTAGTAGTAGTAGTAGTAGTAGTAGTAGTAGTAGTATGATTTAAAGGTACAAAGTGAATGAAGTGTGCCCAGGCCCAGAGCTACTTTGCTGGGCATGACTGTGTTTGACGTCTTGGGCCTGGAAGTCTGGTAGTAGTAGTATGATTTAAAGGTACAAAGTGAATGAAGTGTGCCCAGGCCCAGAGCTACTTTGCTGGGCATGACTGTGTTTGACCTCTTGGCTCTGGAAGTCTATTTCTAGGCTTATATAAAGGGTCAAACTTCTTGAAGTGTGCCCAGGCCCAGAGCTACTTTGCTGGGCATGACTGTGTTTGACCTCTGGGGCCTGGAAGTCTGGTAGTAGTAGTATGATTTAAAGGCACAAAGTGATTGAAGTGTGCCCAGGCCCAGAGCTACTTTGCTGGGCATGAATGTGTTTGAACTCTTGGGCCTGGAAGTCTATTTCTAGGCTTATATAAAGGGTCAAACTTCTTGAAGTGTGCCCAGGCCCAGAGCTACTTTGCTGGGCATGACTGTGTTTGACCTCTTGGGCCTGGAAGTCTGGTAGTAGTAGTAGTAGTAGTAGTAGTAGTAGTAGTAGTATGATTTAAAGGTACAAAGTGAATGAAGTGTGCCCAGGCCCACAGCTACTTTGCTGGGCATGACTGTGTTTGACCTCTTGGGCCTGAAAGTCTATTTCTAGGCTTATATAAAGGGTCAAACTTCTTGAAAGTGTGCCCAGGCCCAGAGCTACTTTGCTGGGCATGACTGTGTTTGACCTCTGGGGCCTGGAAGTCTGGTAGTAGTAGTATGATTTAAAGACACAAAGTGATTGAAGTGTGCCCAGGCCCAGAGCTACTTTGCTGGGCATGAATGTGTTTGAACTCTTGGGCCTGGAAGTCTGGTAGTAGTAGTATGATTTAAAGGTACAAAGTGAATGAAGTGTGCCCAGGCCCAGAGCTACTTTGCTGTGCATGACTGTGTTTGACCTCTGGCTCTGGAAGTCTATTTCTAGGCTTTATAAAGGGTCAAACTTCTTGAAGTGTGCCCAGGCCCAGAGCTACTTTGCTGGGCATGACTGTGTTTGACCTCTGGGGCCTGGAAGTCTGGTAGTAGTAGTATGATTTAAAGGCACAAAGTGATTGAAGTGTGCCCAGGCCCAGAGCTACTTGCTGGGCATGATTCTGTGACCTCTTGGGTCTGGAAATGTGGTACTTTGAAGGATTAAAAGAGTGAAACGGTCTGAAGTGTGCGCAGGTGTAAAGCAACCTTGCTAGGCATGAAGGTGTGACCTCCAGGGCCTGGAAGTCTGGTGGTAGTAGTAGTATGATTTAAAGGCACAAAGTGATTGAAGTGTGCCCAGGCCCAGAGCTACTTTGCTGGGCATGACTGTGTTTGACCTCTTGGGCCTGGAAGTCTGGTGGTAGTAGTAGTATGATTTAAGGCACAAAGTGATTGAAGTGTGCCCAGGCCCAGAGCTACTTTGCTGGGCATGACTGTGTTTGACCTCTTGGCTCTGGAAGTCTATTTCTAGGCTTATATAAAGGGTCAAACTTCTTGAAGTGTGCCCAGGCCCAGAGCTACTTTGCTGTGTATGACTGTGTGACCTCTTGGCCCTGGAATTCTGGTGGTAGTAGTAGTATGATTTAAAGGCACAAAGTGAATGAAGTGTGCCCAGGCCCAGAGCTACTTTGCTGGGCATGACTGTGTTTGACCTCTTGGGCCTGGAAGTCTGGTAGTAGTAGTATGATTTAAAGGCACAAAGTGATTGAAGTGTGCCCAGGCCCAGAGCTACTTTGCTGGGCATGAATGTGTTTGAACTCTTGGGCCTGGAAGTCTATTTCTAGGCTTATATAAAGGGGACAAACTTCTTGAAGTGTGCCCAGGCCCAGAGCTACTTTGCTGTGTATGACTGTGTGACCTCTTGGCCCTGGAATTCTGGTGGTAGTAGTAGTAGTAGTAGTATGATTTAAAGGTACAAAGTGAATGAAGTGTGCCCAGGCCCAGAGCCAGGCCTGGGCAGCAGGGGGCGCTCCTGGCCATGCCCAGCGAGTTTCGTGCGAATCGGACCTGGTCCGGAAGAGATACGAAGGGAAAACTCATTACTCGTCGGGGTGGCACATCCAGGCTCTCGACCCTCCCAAAGCGTCCGACCAGGGTGCACCCTGCCGGGCATGGTTAGCCGCCAGCCCCCTTCCTGGAGGTCTGGTTGGCACGGGGTTTTGATTTATCGGTTTCATATCTCTGGGCTCCTTGGGAGCAGAAAGTCGGTTGAGGGCCCTTTGGAAAGAGCCGGGGCTGCCGTTTAACGCTGTCCAAGCGGCAGGCGAAGCGCACCCACCGTTTTTACGCTATGATTTTTTAAAACCGCCGGGGCGGCAAACACAGGGCCGGTCGGGTTTGAAGACGAATATCTCTTCGGCCCTTGGGAGGAGAGAAGCAGCGCGGGTCACCTTTGAACGCGCTCGCTGCCAGGAACGTCTGGCGTAAAAGTTTCGTGGGAATCGGACGTTCCTAGGCTGAGAAGCGAGCGCCCGCCCTCGGGCGGTCGGGGGCCCCTTTCTCATTCCCCGTCTGGGCTAAAAATACGAGGTCGGACCCGATGGACTCGGGAGACTGGAGAGTACCAGGGAGACCCTGGAAGCAGGCGACCCGACCCACGCTTCGCTGTCTCCTCGGCCCTCGGGAGTAGAAGCGCGGGGACGGTGGCGTGGGCAGCAGGGGGCGCTCCTGGCCATGCCCAGCGAGTTTCGTGCGAATCGGACCTGGTCCGGAAGAGATACGAAGGGAAAACTCATTACTCGTCGGGGTGGCACATCCAGGCTCTCGACCCTCCCAAAGCGTCCGACCAGGGTGCACCCTGCCGGGCATGGTTAGCCGCCAGCCCCCTTCCTGGAGGTCTGGTTGGCACGGGGTTTTGATTTTTCGGTTTCATATCTCTGGGCTCCTTGGGAGCAGAAAGTCGGTTGAGGGCCCTTTGGAAAGAGCCGGGGCTGCCGTTTAACGCTGTCCAAGCGGCAGGCGAAGCGCACCCACCGTTTTTACGCTATGATTTTTTAAAACCGCCGGGGCGGCAAACACAGGGCCGGTCGGGTTTGAAGACGAATATCTCTTCGGCCCTTGGGAGGAGAGAAGCAGCGCGGGTCACCTTTGAACGCGCTCGCTGCCAGGAACGTCTGGCGTAAAAGTTTCGTGGGAATCGGACGTTCCTAGGCTGAGAAGCGAGCGCCCGCCCTCGGGCGGTCGGGGGCCCCTTTCTCATTCCCCGTCTGGGCTAAAAATACGAGGTCGGACCCGATGGACTCGGGAGACTGGAGAGTACCAGGGAGACCCTGGAAGCAGGCGACCCGACCCACGCTTCGCTGTCTCCTCGGCCCTCGGGAGTAGAAGCGCGGGGACGGTGGCGTGGGCAGCAGGGGGCGCTCCTGGCCATGCCCAGCGAGTTTCGTGCGAATCGGACCTGGTCCGGAAGAGATACGAAGGGAAAACTCATTACTCGTCGGGGTGGCACATCCAGGCTCTCGACCCTCCCAAAGCGTCCGACCAGGGTGCACCCTGCCGGGCATGGTTAGCCGCCAGCCCCCTTCCTGGAGGTCTGGTTGGCACGGGGTTTTGATTTTTCGGTTTCATATCTCTGGGCTCCTTGGGAGCAGAAAGTCGGTTGAGGGCCCTTTGGAAAGAGCCGGGGCTGCCGTTTAACGCTGTCCAAGCGGCAGGCGAAGCGCACCCACCGTTTTTACGCTATGATTTTTTAAAACCGCCGGGGCGGCAAACACAGGGCCGGTCGGGTTTGAAGACGAATATCTCTTCGGCCCTTGGGAGGAGAGAAGCAGCGCGGGTCACCTTTGAACGCGCTCGCTGCCAGGAACGTCTGGCGTAAAAGTTTCGTGGGAATCGGACGTTCCTAGGCTGAGAAGCGAGCGCCCGCCCTCGGGCGGTCGGGGGCCCCTTTCTCATTCCCCGTCTGGGCTAAAAATACGAGGTCGGACCCGATGGACTCGGGAGACTGGAGAGTACCAGGGAGACCCTGGAAGCAGGCGACCCGACCCACGCTTCGCTGTCTCCTCGGCCCTCGGGAGTAGAAGCGCGGGGACGGTGGCGTGGGCAGCAGGGGGCGCTCCTGGCCATGCCCAGCGAGTTTCGTGCGAATCGGACCTGGTCCGGAAGAGATACGAAGGGAAAACTCATTACTCGTCGGGGTGGCACATCCAGGCTCTCGACCCTCCCAAAGCGTCCGACCAGGGTGCACCCTGCCGGGCATGGTTAGCCGCCAGCCCCCTTCCTGGAGGTCTGGTTGGCACGGGGTTTTGATTTATCGGTTTCATATCTCTGGGCTCCTTGGGAGCAGAAAGTCGGTTGAGGGCCCTTTGGAAAGAGCCGGGGCTGCCGTTTAACGCTGTCCAAGCGGCAGGCGAAGCGCACCCACCGTTTTTACGCTATGATTTTTTAAAACCGCCGGGGCGGCAAACACAGGGCCGGTCGGGTTTGAAGACGAATATCTCTTCGGCCCTTGGGAGGAGAGAAGCAGCGCGGGTCACCTTTGAACGCGCTCGCTGCCAGGAACGTCTGGCGTAAAAGTTTCGTGGGAATCGGACGTTCCTAGGCTGAGAAGCGAGCGCCCGCCCTCGGGCGGTCGGGGGCCCCTTTCTCATTCCCCGTCTGGGCTAAAAATACGAGGTCGGACCCGATGGACTCGGGAGACTGGAGAGTACCAGGGAGACCCTGGAAGCAGGCGACCCGACCCACGCTTCGCTGTCTCCTCGGCCCTCGGGAGTAGAAGCGCGGGGACGGTGGCGTGGGCAGCAGGGGGCGCTCCTGGCCATGCCCAGCGAGTTTCGTGCGAATCGGACCTGGTCCGGAAGAGATACGAAGGGAAAACTCATTACTCGTCGGGGTGGCACATCCAGGCTCTCGACCCTCCCAAAGTGTCCGACCAGGGTGCACCCTGCCGGGCTAAGAGAACAGCCAGGTGAACCCTGGAGGTTCCGAACTCCAGACCCCTGGACCCGACGGCTCAGTCCGCCTCAGGTGCACTACAGAGGTCCTCGGGCTGTCCCTGAGTGCATTAAAACGGAAATCAGAATTACTCCCCCGGGTGGCACTTCCAGGCTCTCGACCCTCCCAAAGTGTCCGACCAGGGTGCACCCTGCTGGGCATGGTTAGCCGCCAGCCCCCTTCCTGGAGGTCTGGTTGGCACGGGGTTTTGCAAATAGGTCCCGTCGGGTATATGGGAGAGCAAAGAGAATCAATGGGGTCCAAGCACTAAATTCATCCAGTGGCGTTCTCTGGAAGCCCAAGGGGAGTCCGAGGGGTGTTCGGCCGGCAAGGGGAGCTCTCCCTCGGACACATGATCAAACGCCTGTCCCCTACCGGAAAGTGGTGTGCTCTGGATGCCCCCCCCCCCCCCCCATCCCCCGAGGGGGGTGCTTATCCCGCGAGGGGAGCCCTCCTCGGGTTAAGTGAACCATCATGCCGATTCCCCTATGGAAGTGGGCACATCCAGGCACACAGTCTGCTTTGCTCTCCCCGACCCGAGTGCGTCTGTTGGGCTGAGTGTACGCCCAGGCAACTGGATCCAATGGCTCAGTCCGCCGCAGCGTGCTTCGACGATGGGTCGTACAGCCATGCCACCAGGGTGGGCGTGTTTGTAAATGTACCAGTGGATTCTCGTCGGCCTGCCACATCCATGGTATCGACCCACCAGGCCTGTCCGACCAGGGGTTGACCCTGGACGGGCACGGTCTGTGGTTTGGCCCTTGTCCTAGATGAAATCGGGCACGGGGTTTTCTGGCCAGGTACCATCGGGTTACTGGGAGAGCGGCTTCGGTCTCCAGGTGAGACCAATGGTGAAGCAGCACGAGGCAATGGAGAGCATGCAAAGCGATGGGGAAGCCATGCACGGCAATGGCCACGAAAAAAAAAAAAAAATCACCACGGAAGGAACGTGAAGAACAAGGAGGAGTGTAGTGACACTGCCCAAAGCTGCCCGGTGTTGCAGGGGTCTATTGGTGTGTTGCTTCCTTGTTTGGTAGAGTGGAGTACCAGACCCGCCAGGGGTAGGCAAACCATTCCCCCTACGGTAAGTGAGGAGCCAGCCATTTGACGAGCGGGTGTCCACGTGTACGGGTGCGAGCGCTATCCCCCCACACGGGGTTAGGCCACGGCCTTAGGTGGACGTCTGCCGACCAGCCCCGGCTGATCCAGAACTTCTGATGTGGAGAGCGGTTTTGACAGATCCTCCCTGGTTCTAGCGGGTCAAGCCTCTGATGGGGGGTGGGGGTTATTTGTAACCCATCCCAGAACTCTCTGGGGGAGACTCAGACGGCCAGTCTGTCTACTCAGTTGTCCTATACTGGTGTCTGTGGTTTGGGAGGAAGGGAGTGCCCTGCTTTGTTGGCCTCCTCTTCAAACCTACCTGGGCCCACGAATCACTCTTCTTGGTTACATCACGAAACGTAGGTTGAGCGAGGCTAGGGGGGAGGGAATTCGACGAGGTCTTTCCCTTGTCCCCCCACCAGCGGCCCACGAAAATCAAAACGGCGTGAAGAGAGGGAACGCCGAAAGCACCTGGAGTCGGCCGTCCGCACCTCCGGAGGAGGTGGACGGGGTACGGTGCGGGCATGACCGGATGGGACAGCTTTGCATCAAGGTGAGAGGTCGGCGTCCGAAGGCCAGAGGGCGGTGCGCGAGCACGTTTACACTGGCCGCGGAAGCTGTCCTGGGTAGCCCTGTATGGCGTCTGGACCTGACGGCGCACGCACTTACAACCCGCTGCTTCCTAGCCCCCGGAAGGGGAGGCGGATGTCACTCGTGGTTCATCCCAGACCACGGTGCAAACTACCTGGTTGATCCTGCCAGTAACATATGCTTGTCTCAAAGATTAAGCCATGCAGGTCTAAGTGCACACGGCCGGTACAGTGAAACTGCGAATGGCTCATTAAATCAGTTATGGTTCCTTTGATCGCTCCACACGTTACTCGGATAACTGTGGTAATTCTAGAGCTAATACATGCAAACGAGCGCTGACCCTTCGGGGGATGCGTGCATTTATCAGACCCAAAACCCATCCGGGGGGCTCGGGCCCCCCGGCCGCTTTGGTGACTCTAGATAACCTCGGGCCGATCGCGCGCCCTCCGCGGCGGCGACGTCTCATTCGAATGTCTGCCCTATCAACTTTCGATGGTACCATAGTCGGCTACCATGGTGACCACGGGTAACGGGGAATCAGGGTTCGATTCCGGAGAGGGAGCCTGAGAAACGGCTACCACATCCAAGGAAGGCAGCAGGCGCGCAAATTACCCATTCCCGACACGGGGAGGTAGTGACGAAAAATAACGATACAGGTCTCTTTCGAGGCCCTGTAATCGGAATGAGCGTATCCTAAACCCATGGGTGAGGACCCATTGGAGGGCAAGTCTGGTGCCAGCAGCCGCGGTAATTCCAGCTCCAATAGCGTATATTAAAGTTGCTGCAGTTAAAAAGCTCGTAGTTGGATGTCGGGAGTGGGCTGGCGGTCCGCCGCGAGGCGTGCCACCGCCTGTCTCAGACCCTGTCTCCCGGTGCCCCCCGGATGCCCTTGGCTGGGTGTCCGGACGGGGCTCGGAGCGTTTACTTTGAAAAAATTAGAGTGTTCAAAGCGGGCCCGCTTCTCGCCTGAATACCTGAGCTAGGAATAATGGAATAGGACTCCGGTTCTATTTTGTGGGTTTCCTGAACCAGGGCCATGATTAAGAGGGACGGCCGGGGGCATTCGTATTGCGCCGCTAGAGGTGAAATTCTTGGACCGGCGCAAGACGGACGAAAGCGAAAGCATTTGCCAAGAATGTTTTCATTAATCAAGAACGAAAGTCGGAGGTTCGAAGACGATCAGATACCGTCGTAGTTCCGACCGTAAACTATGCCGACCCGCGATCCGGCGGCGTTATTCCCATGACCCGCCGGGCAGCGTGAGGGAAACCACGAGTCTGTGGGTTCCGGGGGGAGTATGGTTGCAAAGCTGAAACTTAAAGGAATTGACGGAAGGGCACCACCAGGAGTGGAGCCTGCGGCTTAATTTGACTCAACACGGGAAACCTCACCCGGCCCGGACACGGAAAGGATTGACAGATTGATAGCTCTTTCTCGATTCTGTGGGTGGTGGTGCATGGCCGTTCTTAGTTGGTGGAGCGATTTGTCTGGTTAATTCCGATAACGAACGAGACTCCGGCATGCTAAATAGTTACGCGGCCCTCCGCGGTCGGCGTCAAACTTCTTAGAGGGACAAGTGGCGTTCAGCCACGCGAGATGGAGCAATAACAGGTCTGTGATGCCCTTAGATGTCCGGGGCTGCACGCGCGCCACAATGGTTGGATCAGCGTGTGCCTACCCTACACCGAGAGGTGCGGGTAATCCGCTGAACCCCATTCGTGATGGGGACTGGGGATTGCAATTATTCCCCATGAACGAGGAATTCCCAGTAAGCGCGGGTCATAAGCTCGCGTTGATTAAGTCCCTGCCCTTTGTACACACCGCCCGTCGCTACTACCGATCGGATGGTTTAGTGAGGTCCTCGGATCGGCCCCGCCGGGGCTCCTCGCGGGCCTTGGCGGAGCGCCGAGAAGTCGATCAAACTTGACTATCTAGAGGAAGTAAAAGTCGTAACAAGGTTTTCGTAGGTGAACCTGCGAAAGGATCATTAACGGGTAACGCTGTCCGGCGTGCCTCCTCTCCCGACCCCCTCGACTTCGCCGTCCCCCCGCGTCGGGGCCCAGGGTCGAAAGGGTCTTCGGGGTTGCTGTTACACGTGGTCGCTTGCAGGTCAGGCTGGACAGAAGGCATAAAGGAGGAGCCTAGTCCCTCCCACCCCTTCCTCGTCCTCCGCCTCTTCCTCCGCGTCGTCCTTCAGCACCCCCCCCCCGCAGGCCCCGGTATTCTCTGGGTTCCAGCGCGAGAGACGCG
>NW_027658382.1:266686-274186 GCF_041902795.1 Electrophorus electricus | reverse complement strand
GCCCAGGCCCAGAGCTACTTTGCTGGGCATGACTGTGTTTGACCTCTGGGGCCTGGAAGTCTGGTAGTAGTAGTATGATTTAAAGGCACAAAGTGATTGAAGTGTGCCCAGGCCCAGAGCTACTTTGCTGGGCATGACTGTGTTTGACCTCTTGGGCCTGGAAGTCTGGTAGTAGTAGTAGTAGTAGTAGTAGTAGTAGTAGTAGTAGTATGATTTAAAGGTACAAAGTGAATGAAGTGTGCCCAGGCCCAGAGCTACTTTGCTGGGCATGACTGTGTTTGACGTCTTGGGCCTGGAAGTCTGGTAGTAGTAGTATGATTTAAAGGTACAAAGTGAATGAAGTGTGCCCAGGCCCAGAGCTACTTTGCTGGGCATGACTGTGTTTGACCTCTTGGCTCTGGAAGTCTATTTCTAGGCTTATATAAAGGGTCAAACTTCTTGAAGTGTGCCCAGGCCCAGAGCTACTTTGCTGGGCAGGACTGTGTTTGACCTCTGGGGCCTGGAAGTCTGGTAGTAGTAGTATGATTTAAAGGCACAAAGTGATTGAAGTGTGCCCAGGCCCAGGAGCTACTTTGCTGGGCATGAATGTGTTTGAACTCTTGGGCCTGGAAGTCTATTTCTAGGCTTATATAAAGGGTCAAACTTCTTGAAGTGTGCCCAGGCCCAGAGCTACTTTGCTGGGCCAGACTGTGTTTGACCTCTTGGGCCTGGAAGTCTGGTAGTAGTAGTAGTAGTAGTAGTAGTAGTAGTAGTAGTAGTAGTAGTATGATTTAAAGGTACAAAGTGAATGAAGTGTGCCCAGGCCCACAGCTACTTTGCTGGGCATGACTGTGTTTGACCTCTTGGGCCTGAAAGTCTATTTCTAGGCTTATATAAAGGGTCAAACTTCTTGAAGTGTGCCCAGGCCCAGAGCTACTTTGCTGGGCATGACTGTGTTTGACCTCTGGGGCCTGGAAGTCTGGTAGTAGTAGTATGATTTAAAGACACAAAGTGATTGAAGTGTGCCCAGGCCCAGAGCTACTTTGCTGGGCATGAATGTGTTTGAACTCTTGGGCCTGGAAGTCTGGTAGTAGTAGTATGATTTAAAGGTACAAAGTGAATGAAGTGTGCCCAGGCCCAGAGCTACTTTGCTGTGCATGACTGTGTTTGACCTCTTGGCTCTGGAAGTCTATTTCTAGGCTTATATAAAGGGTCAAACTTCTTGAAGTGTGCCCAGGCCCAGAGCTACTTTGCTGGGCATGACTGTGTTTGACCTCTGGGGCCTGGAAGTCTGGTAGTAGTAGTATGATTTAAAGGCACAAAGTGATTGAAGTGTGCCCAGGCCCAGAGCTACTTTGCTGGGCATGATTCTGTGACCTCTTGGGTCTGGAAATGTGGTACTTTGAAGGATTAAAAGAGTGAAACGGTCTGAAGTGTGCGCAGGTGTAAAGCAACCTTGCTAGGCATGAAGGTGTGACCTCCAGGGCCTGGAAGTCTGGTGGTAGTAGTAGTATGATTTAAAGGCACAAAGTGATTGAAGTGTGCCCAGGCCCAGAGCTACTTTGCTGGGCATGACTGTGTTTGACCTCTTGGGCCTGGAAGTCTGGTGGTAGTAGTAGTATGATTTAAAAGGCACAAAGTGATTGAAGTGTGCCCAGGCCCAGAGCTACTTTGCTGGGCATTACTGTGTTTGAACTCTTGGCTCTGGAAGTCTATTTCTAGGCTTATATAAGGTCAAACTTCTTGAAGTGTGCCCAGGCCCAGAGCTACTTTGCTGGGCATGACTGTGTTTGACCTCTGGGGCCTGGAAGTCTGGTAGTAGTAGTATGATTTAAAGGCACAAAGTGATTGAAGTGTGCCCAGGCCCAGAGCTACTTTGCTGGGCATGAATGTGTTTGAACTCTTGGGCCTGGAAGTCTATTTCTAGGCTTATATAAAGGGTCAAACTTCTTGAAGTGTGCCCAGGCCAGAGCTACTTTGCTGGGCATGACTGTGTTTGACCTCTTGGGCCTGGAAGTCTGGTAGTAGTAGTAGTAGTAGTAGTAGTAGTAGTAGTAGTAGTAGTAGTAGTATGATTTAAAGGTACAAAGTGAATGAAGTGTGCCCAGGCCCACACATACTTGCTGGGCATGACTGTGTTTGACCTCTTGGGCCTGAAAGTCTATTTCTAGGCTTATATAAAGGGTCAAACTTCTTGAAGTGTGCCCAGGCCCAGAGCTACTTTGCTGGGCATGACTGTGTTTGACCTCTGGGGCCTGGAAGTCTGGTAGTAGTAGTATGATTTAAAGACCACAAAGTGATTGAAGTGTGCCCAGGCCCAGAGCTACTTTGCTGGGCATGAATGTGTTTGAACTCTTGGGCCTGGAAGTCTGGGTAGTAGTAGTATGATTTAAAGGTACAAAGTGAATGAAGTGTGCCCAGGCCCAGAGCTACTTTGCTGTGCATGACTGTGTTTGACCTCTTGGCTCTGGAAGTCTATTTCTAGGCTTATATAAAGGGTCAAACTTCTTGAAGTGTGCCCAGGCCCAGAGCTACTTTGCTGGGCATGACTGTGTTTGACCTCTGGGGCCTGGAAGTCTGGTAGTAGTAGTATGATTTAAAGGCACAAAGTGATTGAAGTGTGCCCAGGCCCAGAGCTACTTTGCTGGGCATGATTCTGTGACCTCTTGGGTCTGGAAATGTGGTACTTTGAAGGATTAAAAGAGTGAAACGGTCTGAAGTGTGCGCAGGTGTAAAGCAACCTTGCTAGGCATGAAGGTGTGACCTCCAGGGCCTGGAAGTCTGGTGGTAGTAGTAGTATGATTTAAAGGCACAAAGTGATTGAAGTGTGCCCAGGCCCAGAGCTACTTTGCTGGGCATGACTGTGTTTGACCTCTTGGGCCTGGAAGTCTGGTGGTAGTAGTAGTATGATTTAAAGGCACAAAGTGATTGAAGTGTGCCCAGGCCCAGAGCTACTTTGCTGGGCATGACTGTGTTTGACCTCTTGGCTCTGGAAGTCTATTTCTAGGCTTATATAAAGGGTCAAACTTCTTGAAGTGTGCCCAGGCCCAGAGCTACTTTGCTGGGCATGACTGTGTTTGACCTCTGGGGCCTGGAAGTCTGGTAGTAGTAGTATGATTTAAAGGCACAAAGTGATTGAAGTGTGCCCAGGCCCAGAGCTACTTTGCTGGGCATGAATGTGTTTGAACTCTTGGGCCTGGAAGTCTATTTCTAGGCTTATATAAAGGGTCAAACTTCTTGAAGTGTGCCCAGGCCCAGAGCTACTTTGCTGGGCATGACTGTGTTTGACCTCTTGGGCCTGGAAGTCTGGTAGTAGTAGTAGTAGTAGTAGTAGTAGTAGTAGTAGTAGTAGTAGTAGTATGATTTAAAGGTACAAAGTGAATGAAGTGTGCCCAGGCCCACAGCTACTTTGCTGGGCATGACTGTGTTTGACCTCTTGGGCCTGAAAGTCTATTTCTAGGCTTATATAAAGGGTCAAACTTCTTGAAGTGTGCCCAGGCCCAGAGCTACTTTGCTGGGCATGACTGTGTTTGACCTCTGGGGCCTGGAAGTCTGGTAGTAGTAGTATGATTTAAAGACACAAAGTGATTGAAGTGTGCCCAGGCCCAGAGCTACTTTGCTGGGCATGAATGTGTTTGAACTCTTGGGCCTGGAAGTCTGGTAGTAGTAGTATGATTTAAAGGTACAAAGTGAATGAAGTGTGCCCAGGCCCAGAGCTACTTTGCTGTGCATGACTGTGTTTGACCTCTTGGCTCTGGAAGTCTATTTCTAGGCTTATATAAAGGGTCAAACTTCTTGAAGTGTGCCCAGGCCCAGAGCTACTTTGCTGGGCATGACTGTGTTTGACCTCTGGGGCCTGGAAGTCTGGTAGTAGTAGTATGATTTAAAGGCACAAAGTGATTGAAGTGTGCCCAGGCCCAGAGCTACTTTGCTGGGCATGATTCTGTGACCTCTTGGGTCTGGAAATGTGGTACTTTTGAAGGATTAAAAGAGTGAAAACGGTCTGAAGTGTGCGCAGGTGTAAAGCAACCTTGCTAGGCATGAAGGTGTGACCTCCAGGGCCTGGAAGTCTGGTGGTAGTAGTAGTATGATTTAAAGGCACAAAGTGATTGAAGTGTGCCCAGGCCCAGAGCTACTTTGCTGGGCATGACTGTGTTTGACCTCTTGGGCCTGGAAGTCTGGTGGTAGTAGTAGTATGATTTAAAGGCACAAAGTGATTGAAGTGTGCCCAGGCCCAGAGCTACTTTGCTGGGCATGAATGTGTTTGAACTCTTGGGCCTGGAAGTCTATTTCTAGGCTTATATAAAGGGTCAAACATCTTGAAGTGTGCCCAGGCCCAGAGCTACTTTGCTGTGCATGACTGTGGTTGACCTCTTGGCCCTGGAAGTCTGGTGGTAGTAGTAGTATGATTTAAAGGCACAAAGTGAATGAAGTGTGCCCAGGCCCAGAGCTACTTTGCTGGGCATGAATGTGTTTGAACTCTTGGGCCTGGAAGTCTGGTAGTAGTAGTAGTAGTAGTAGTAGTAGTAGTAGTAGTATGATTTTAAAGGCACAAAGTGCTTGAAGTGTGCCCAGGCCCAGAGCTACTTTGCTGTGCATGACTGTGTTTGACCTCTTGCTCTGGAAGTCTATTTCTAGGCTTATATAAAGGGTCAAACTTCTTGAAGTGTGCCCAGGCCCAGAGCTACTTTGCTGTGTATGACTGTGTGACCTCTTGGCCCTGGAATTCTGGTGGTAGTAGTAGTATGATTTAAAGGCACAAAGTGAATGAAGTGTGCCCAGGCCCAGAGCTACTTTGCTGGGCATGACTGTGTTTGACCTCTTGGGCCTGGAAGTCTGGTAGTAGTAGTATGATTTAAAGGCACAAAGTGATTGAAGTGTGCCCAGGCCCAGAGCTACTTTGCTGGGCATGAATGTGTTTGAACTCTTGGGCCTGGAAGTCTATTTCTAGGCTTATATAAAGGGACAAACTTCTTGAAGTGTGCCCAGGCCCAGAGCTACTTTGCTGTGTATGACTGTGTGACCTCTTGGCCCTGGAATTCTGGTGGTAGTAGTAGTAGTAGTAGTATGATTTAAAGGTACAAAGTGAATGAAGTGTGCCCAGGCCCAGAGCCAGGCCTGGGCAGCAGGGGGCGCTCCTGGCCATGCCCAGCGAGTTTCGTGCGAATCGGACCTGGTCCGGAAGAGATACGAAGGGAAAACTCATTACTCGTCGGGGTGGCACATCCAGGCTCTCGACCCTCCCAAAGCGTCCGACCAGGGTGCACCCTGCCGGGCATGGTTAGCCGCCAGCCCCCTTCCTGGAGGTCTGGTTGGCACGGGGTTTTGATTTATCGGTTTCATATCTCTGGGCTCCTTGGGAGCAGAAAGTCGGTTGAGGGCCCTTTGGAAAGAGCCGGGGCTGCCGTTTAACGCTGTCCAAGCGGCAGGCGAAGCGCACCCACCGTTTTTACGCTATGATTTTTTAAAACCGCCGGGGCGGCAAACACAGGGCCGGTCGGGTTTGAAGACGAATATCTCTTCGGCCCTTGGGAGGAGAGAAGCAGCGCGGGTCACCTTTGAACGCGCTCGCTGCCAGGAACGTCTGGCGTAAAAGTTTCGTGGGAATCGGACGTTCCTAGGCTGAGAAGCGAGCGCCCGCCCTCGGGCGGTCGGGGGCCCCTTTCTCATTCCCCGTCTGGGCTAAAAATACGAGGTCGGACCCGATGGACTCGGGAGACTGGAGAGTACCAGGGAGACCCTGGAAGCAGGCGACCCGACCCACGCTTCGCTGTCTCCTCGGCCCTCGGGAGTAGAAGCGCGGGGACGGTGGCGTGGGCAGCAGGGGGCGCTCCTGGCCATGCCCAGCGAGTTTCGTGCGAATCGGACCTGGTCCGGAAGAGATACGAAGGGAAAACTCATTACTCGTCGGGGTGGCACATCCAGGCTCTCGACCCTCCCAAAGCGTCCGACCAGGGTGCACCCTGCCGGGCATGGTTAGCCGCCAGCCCCCTTCCTGGAGGTCTGGTTGGCACGGGGTTTTGATTTTTCGGTTTCATATCTCTGGGCTCCTTGGGAGCAGAAAGTCGGTTGAGGGCCCTTTGGAAAGAGCCGGGGCTGCCGTTTAACGCTGTCCAAGCGGCAGGCGAAGCGCACCCACCGTTTTTACGCTATGATTTTTTAAAACCGCCGGGGCGGCAAACACAGGGCCGGTCGGGTTTGAAGACGAATATCTCTTCGGCCCTTGGGAGGAGAGAAGCAGCGCGGGTCACCTTTGAACGCGCTCGCTGCCAGGAACGTCTGGCGTAAAAGTTTCGTGGGAATCGGACGTTCCTAGGCTGAGAAGCGAGCGCCCGCCCTCGGGCGGTCGGGGGCCCCTTTCTCATTCCCCGTCTGGGCTAAAAATACGAGGTCGGACCCGATGGACTCGGGAGACTGGAGAGTACCAGGGAGACCCTGGAAGCAGGCGACCCGACCCACGCTTCGCTGTCTCCTCGGCCCTCGGGAGTAGAAGCGCGGGGACGGTGGCGTGGGCAGCAGGGGGCGCTCCTGGCCATGCCCAGCGAGTTTCGTGCGAATCGGACCTGGTCCGGAAGAGATACGAAGGGAAAACTCATTACTCGTCGGGGTGGCACATCCAGGCTCTCGACCCTCCCAAAGTGTCCGACCAGGGTGCACCCTGCCGGGCTAAGAGAACAGCCAGGTGAACCCTGGAGGTTCCGAACTCCAGACCCCTGGACCCGACGGCTCAGTCCGCCTCAGGTGCACTACAGAGGTCCTCGGGCTGTCCCTGAGTGCATTAAAACGGAAATCAGAATTACTCCCTCCGGGTGGCACTTCCAGGCTCTCGACCCTCCCAAAGTGTCCGACCAGGGTGCACCCTGCTGGGCATGGTTAGCCGCCAGCCCCCTTCCTGGAGGTCTGGTTGGCACGGGGTTTTGCAAATAGGTCCCGTCGGGTATATGGGAGAGCAAAGAGAATCAATGGGGTCCAAGCACTAAATTCATCCAGTGGCGTTCTCTGGAAGCCCAAGGGGAGTCCGAGGGGTGTTCGGCCGGCAAGGGGAGCTCTCCCTCGGACACATGATCAAACGCCTGTCCCCTACCGGAAAGTGGTGTGCTCTGGATGCCCCCCCCCCCCCCCATCCCCCGAGGGGGGTGCTTATCCCGCGAGGGGAGCCCTCCTCGGGTTAAGTGAACCATCATGCCGATTCCCCTATGGAAGTGGGCACATCCAGGCACACAGTCTGCTTTGCTCTCCCCGACCCGAGTGCGTCTGTTGGGCTGAGTGTACGCCCAGGCAACTGGATCCAATGGCTCAGTCCGCCGCAGCGTGCTTCGACGATGGGTCGTACAGCCATGCCACCAGGGTGGGCGTGTTTGTAAATGTACCAGTGGATTCTCGTCGGCCTGCCACATCCATGGTATCGACCCACCAGGCCTGTCCGACCAGGGGTTGACCCTGGACGGGCACGGTCTGTGGTTTGGCCCTTGTCCTAGATGAAATCGGGCACGGGGTTTTCTGGCCAGGTACCATCGGGTT
>NW_027658382.1:241686-256686 GCF_041902795.1 Electrophorus electricus | reverse complement strand
TTTGACCTCTTGGGCCTGGAAGTCTATTTCTAGGCTTATATAAAGGGTCAAACTTCTTGAAGTGTGCCCAGGCCCAGAGCTACTTTGCTGGGCATGACTGTGTTTGACCTCTTGGGTCTGGAAGTCTGGTGGTAGTAGTAGTAGTATGATTTAAAGGCACAAAGTGATTGAAGTGTGCCCAGGCCCAGAGCTACTTTGCTGGGCATGAATGTGTTTGAACTCTTGGGCCTGGAAGTCTGGTAGTAGTAGTATGATTTAAAGGCACAAAGTGATTGAAGTGTGCCCAGGCCCAGAGCTACTTTGCTGGGCATGACTGTGTTTGACCTCTTGGGCCTGGAAGTCTGGTGGTAGTAGTAGTATGATTTAAAGGCACAAAGTGATTGAAGTGTGCCCAGGCCCAGAGCTACTTTGCTGGGCATGAATGTGTTTGAACTCTTGGGCCTGGAAGTCTGGTAGTAGTAGTAGTAGTAGTAGTAGTAGTAGTAGTAGTAGTAGTAGTATGATTTAAAGGTACAAAGTGAATGAAGTGTGCCCAGGCCCAGAGCTACTTTGCTGGGCATGACTGTGTTTGACCTCTTGGCTCTGGAAGTCTATTTCTAGGCTTATATAAAGGGTCAAACTTCTTGAAGTGTGCCCAGGCCCAGAGCTACTTTGCTGGGCATGACTGTGTTTGACCTCTGGGGCCTGGAAGTCTGGTAGTAGTAGTATGATTTAAAGGCACAAAGTGATTGAAGTGTGCCCAGGCCCAGAGCTACTTTGCTGGGCATGACTGTGTTTGACCTCTTGGGCCTGGAAGTCTGGTAGTAGTAGTAGTAGTAGTAGTAGTAGTAGTAGTAGTAGTATGATTTAAAGGTACAAAGTGAATGAAGTGTGCCCAGGCCCAGAGCTACTTTGCTGGGCATGACTGTGTTTGACGTCTTGGGCCTGGAAGTCTGGTAGTAGTAGTATGATTTAAAGGTACAAAGTGAATGAAGTGTGCCCAGGCCCAGAGCTACTTTGCTGGGCATGACTGTGTTTGACCTCTTGGCTCTGGAAGTCTATTTCTAGGCTTATATAAAGGGTCAAACTTCTTGAAGTGTGCCCAGGCCCAGAGCTACTTTGCTGGGCATGACTGTGTTTGACCTCTGGGGCCTGGAAGTCTGGTAGTAGTAGTATGATTTAAAGGCACAAAGTGATTGAAGTGTGCCCAGGCCCAGAGCTACTTTGCTGGGCATGAATGTGTTTGAACTCTTGGGCCTGGAAGTCTATTTCTAGGCTTATATAAAGGGTCAAACTTCTTGAAGTGTGCCCAGGCCCAGAGCTACTTTGCTGGGCATGACTGTGTTTGACCTCTTGGGCCTGGAAGTCTGGTAGTAGTAGTAGTAGTAGTAGTAGTAGTAGTAGTAGTAGTAGTAGTATGATTTAAAGGTACAAAGTGAATGATGAAGTGTGCCCAGGCCCACAGCTACTTTGCTGGGCATGACTGTGTTTGACCTCTTGGGCCTGAAAGTCTATTTCTAGGCTTATATAAAGGGTCAAACTTCTTGAAGTGTGCCCAGGCCCAGAGCTACTTTGCTGGGCATGACTGTGTTTGACCTCTGGGGCCTGGAAGTCTGGTAGTAGTAGTATGATTTAAAGACACAAAGTGATTGAAGTGTGCCCAGGCCCAGAGCTACTTTGCTGGGCATGAATGTGTTTGAACTCTTGGGCCTGGAAGTCTGGTAGTAGTAGTATGATTTAAAGGTACAAAGTGAATGAAGTGTGCCCAGGCCCAGAGCTACTTTGCTGTGCATGGACTGTGTTTGACCTCTTGGCTCTGGAAGTCTATTTCTAGGCTTATATAAAGGGTCAAACTTCTTGAAGTGTGCCCAGGCCCAGAGCTACTTTGCTGGGCATGACTGTGTTTGACCTCTGGGGCCTGGAAGTCTGGTAGTAGTAGTATGATTTAAAGGCACAAAGTGATTGAAGTGTGCCCAGGCCCAGAGCTACTTTGCTGGGCATGATTCTGTGACCTCTTGGGTCTGGAAATGTGGTACTTTGAAGGATTAAAAGAGTGAAACGGTCTGAAGTGTGCGCAGGTGTAAAGCAACCTTGCTAGGCATGAAGGTGTGACCTCCAGGGCCTGGAAGTCTGGTGGTAGTAGTAGTATGATTTAAAGGCACAAAGTGATTGAAGTGTGCCCAGGCCCAGAGCTACTTTGCTGGGCATGACTGTGTTTGACCTCTTGGGCCTGGAAGTCTGGTGGTAGTAGTAGTATGATTTAAAGGCACAAAGTGATTGAAGTGTGCCCAGGCCCAGAGCTACTTTGCTGGGCATGACTGTGTTTGACCTCTTGGCTCTGGAAGTCTATTTCTAGGCTTATATAAAGGGTCAAACTTCTTGAAGTGTGCCCAGGCCCAGAGCTACTTTGCTGGGCATGACTGTGTTTGACCTCTGGGGCCTGGAAGTCTGGTAGTAGTAGTATGATTTAAAGGCACAAAGTGATTGAAGTGTGCCCAGGCCCAGAGCTACTTTGCTGGGCATGAATGTGTTTGAACTCTTGGGCCTGGAAGTCTATTTCTAGGCTTATATAAAGGGTCAAACTTCTTGAAGTGTGCCCAGGCCCAGAGCTACTTTGCTGGGCATGACTGTGTTTGACCTCTTGGGCCTGGAAGTCTGGTAGTAGTAGTAGTAGTAGTAGTAGTAGTAGTAGTAGTAGTAGTAGTATGATTTAAAGGTACAAAGTGAATGAAGTGTGCCCAGGCCCACAGCTACTTTGCTGGGCATGACTGTGTTTGACCTCTTGGGCCTGAAAGTCTATTTCTAGGCTTATATAAAGGGTCAAACTTCTTGAAGTGTGCCCAGGCCCAGAGCTACTTTGCTGGGCATGACTGTGTTTGACCTCTGGGGCCTGGAAGTTCTGGTAGTAGTAGTATGATTTAAAGACACAAAGTGATTGAAGTGTGCCAGGCCCAGAGCTACTTTGCTGGGCATGAATGTGTTTGAACTCTTGGGCCTGGAAGTCTGGTAGTAGTAGTATGATTTAAAGGTACAAAGTGAATGAAGTGTGCCCAGGCCCAGAGCTACTTTGCTGTGCATGACTGTGTTTGACCTCTTGGCTCTGGAAGTCTATTTCTAGGCTTATATAAAGGGTCAAACTTCTTGAAGTGTGCCCAGGCCCAGAGCTACTTTGCTGGGCATGACTGTGTTTGACCTCTGGGGCCTGGAAGTCTGGTAGTAGTAGTATGATTTAAAGGCACAAAGTGATTGAAGTGTGCCCAGGCCCAGAGCTACTTTGCTGGGCATGATTCTGTGACCTCTTGGGTCTGGAAATGTGGTACTTTGAAGGATTAAAAGAGTGAAACGGTCTGAAGTGTGCGCAGGTGTAAAGCAACCTTGCTAGGCATGAAGGTGTGACCTCCAGGGCCCTGGAAGTCTGGTGGTAGTAGTAGTATGATTTAAAGGCACAAAAGTGATTGAAGTGTGCCCAGGCCCAGAGCTACTTTGCTGGGCATGACTGTGTTTGACCTCTTGGGCCTGGAAGTCTGGTGGTAGTAGTAGTATGATTTAAAGGCACAAAGTGATTGAAGTGTGCCCAGGCCCAGAGCTACTTTGCTGGGCATGACTGTGTTTGACCTCTTGGCTCTGGAAGTCTATTTCTAGGCTTATATAAAGGGTCAAACTTCTTGAAGTGTGCCCAGGCCCAGAGCTACTTTGCTGGGCATGACTGTGTTTGACCTCTGGGGCCTGGAAGTCTGGTAGTAGTAGTATGATTTAAAGGCACAAAGTGATTGAAGTGTGCCCAGGCCCAGAGCTACTTTGCTGGGCATGAATGTGTTTGAACTCTTGGGCCTGGAAGTCTATTTCTAGGCTTATATAAAGGGTCAAACTTCTTGAAGTGTGCCCAGGCCCAGAGCTACTTTGCTGTGCATGACTGTGTTTGACCTCTTGGCCTGGAAGTCTGGTAGTAGTAGTAGTAGTAGTAGTAGTAGTAGTAGTAGTAGTAGTAGTATGATTTAAAGGTACAAAGTGAATGAAGTGTGCCCAGGCCCACAGCTACTTTGCTGGGCATGACTGTGTTTGACCTCTTGGGCCTGAAAGTCTATTTCTAGGCTTATATAAAGGGTCAAACTTCTTGAAGTGTGCCCAGGCCCAGAGCTACTTTGCTGGGCATGACTGTGTTTGACCTCTGGGGCCTGGAAGTCTGGTAGTAGTAGTATGATTTAAAGACACAAAGTGATTGAAGTGTGCCCAGGCCCAGAGCTACTTTGCTGGGCATGAATGTGTTTGAACTCTTGGGCCTGGAAGTCTGGTAGTAGTAGTATGATTTAAAGGTACAAAGTGAATGAAGTGTGCCCAGGCCCAGAGCTACTTTGCTGTGCATGACTGTGTTTGACCTCTTGGCTCTGGAAGTCTATTTCTAGGCTTATATAAAGGGTCAAACTTCTTGAAGTGTGCCCAGGCCCAGAGCTACTTTGCTGGGCATGACTGTGTTTGACCTCTGGGGCCTGGAAGTCTGGTAGTAGTAGTATGATTTAAAGGCACAAAGTGATTGAAGTGTGCCCAGGCCCAGAGCTACTTTGCTGGGCATGATTCTGTGACCTCTTGGGTCTGGAAATGTGGTACTTTGAAGGATTAAAAGAGTGAAACGGTCTGAAGTGTGCGCAGGTGTAAAGCAACCTTGCTAGGCATGAAGGTGTGACCTCCAGGGCCTGGAAGTCTGGTGGTAGTAGTAGTATGATTTAAAGGCACAAAGTGATTGAAGTGTGCCCAGGCCCAGAGCTACTTTGCTGGGCATGACTGTGTTTGACCTCTTGGGCCTGGAAGTCTGGTGGTAGTAGTAGTATGATTTAAAGGCACAAAGTGATTGAAGTGTGCCCAGGCCCAGAGCTACTTTGCTGGGCATGACTGTGTTTGACCTCTTGGCTCTGGAAGTCTATTTCTAGGCTTATATAAAGGGTCAAACTTCTTGAAGTGTGCCCAGGCCCAGAGCTACTTTGCTGGGCATGACTGTGTTTGACCTCTGGGGCCTGGAAGTCTGGTAGTAGTAGTATGATTTAAAGGCACAAAGTGATTGAAGTGTGCCCAGGCCCAGAGCTACTTTGCTGGGCATGAATGTGTTTGAACTCTTGGGCCTGGAAGTCTATTTCTAGGCTTATATAAAGGGTCAAACTTCTTGAAGTGTGCCCAGGCCCAGAGCTACTTTGCTGGGCATGACTGTGTTTGACCTCTTGGGCCTGGAAGTCTGGTAGTAGTAGTAGTAGTAGTAGTAGTAGTAGTAGTAGTAGTAGTAGTATGATTTAAAGGTACAAAGTGAATGAAGTGTGCCCAGGCCCACAGCTACTTTGCTGGGCATGACTGTGTTTGACCTCTTGGGCCTGAAAGTCTATTTCTAGGCTTATATAAAGGGTCAAACTTCTTGAAGTGTGCCCAGGCCCAGAGCTACTTTGCTGGGCATGACTGTGTTTGACCTCTGGGGCCTGGAAGTCTGGTAGTAGTAGTATGATTTAAAGACACAAAGTGATTGAAGTGTGCCCAGGCCCAGAGCTACTTTGCTGGGCATGAATGTGTTTGAACTCTTGGGCCTGGAAGTCTGGTAGTAGTAGTATGATTTAAAGGTACAAAGTGAATGAAGTGTGCCCAGGCCCAGAGCTACTTTGCTGTGCATGACTGTGTTTGACCTCTTGGCTCTGGAAGTCTATTTCTAGGCTTATATAAAGGGTCAAACTTCTTGAAGTGTGCCCAGGCCCAGAGCTACTTTGCTGGGCATGACTGTGTTTGACCTCTGGGGCCTGGAAGTCTGGTAGTAGTAGTATGATTTAAAGGCACAAAGTGATTGAAGTGTGCCCAGGCCCAGAGCTACTTTGCTGGGCATGATTCTGTGACCTCTTGGGTCTGGAAATGTGGTACTTTGAAGGATTAAAAGAGTGAAACGGTCTGAAGTGTGCGCAGGTGTAAAGCAACCTTGCTAGGCATGAAGGTGTGACCTCCAGGGCCTGGAAGTCTGGTGGTAGTAGTAGTATGATTTAAAGGCACAAAGTGATTGAAGTGTGCCCAGGCCCAGAGCTACTTTGCTGGGCATGACTGTGTTTGACCTCTTGGGCCTGGAAGTCTGGTGGTAGTAGTAGTATGATTTAAAGGCACAAAGTGATTGAAGTGTGCCCAGGCCCAGAGCTACTTTGCTGGGCATGACTGTGTTTGACCTCTTGGCTCTGGAAGTCTATTTCTAGGCTTATATAAAGGGTCAAACTTCTTGAAGTGTGCCCAGGCCCAGAGCTACTTTGCTGGGCATGACTGTGTTTGACCTCTTGGGCCTGGAAGTCTGGTAGTAGTAGTATGATTTAAAGGCACAAAGTGATTGAAGTGTGCCCAGGCCCAGAGCTACTTTGCTGGGCATGAATGTGTTTGAACTCTTGGGCCTGGAAGTCTATTTCTAGGCTTATATAAAGGGTCAAACTTCTTGAAGTGTGCCCAGGCCCAGAGCTACTTTGCTGGGCATGACTGTGTTTGACCTCTTGGGCCTGGAAGTCTGGTAGTAGTAGTAGTAGTAGTAGTAGTAGTAGTAGTAGTAGTAGTAGTATGATTTAAAGGTACAAAGTGAATGAAGTGTGCCCAGGCCCACAGCTACTTTGCTGGGCATGACTGTGTTTGACCTCTTGGGCCTGAAAGTCTATTTCTAGGCTTATATAAAGGGTCAAACTTCTTGAAGTGTGCCCAGGCCCAGAGCTACTTTGCTGGGCATGACTGTGTTTGACCTCTGGGGCCTGGAAGTCTGGTAGTAGTAGTATGATTTAAAGACACAAAGTGATTGAAGTGTGCCCAGGCCCAGAGCTACTTTGCTGGGCATGAATGTGTTTGAACTCTTGGGCCTGGAAGTCTGGTAGTAGTAGTATGATTTAAAGGTACAAAGTGAATGAAGTGTGCCCAGGCCCAGAGCTACTTTGCTGTGCATGACTGTGTTTGACCTCTTGGCTCTGGAAGTCTATTTCTAGGCTTATATAAAGGGTCAAACTTCTTGAAGTGTGCCCAGGCCCAGAGCTACTTTGCTGGGCATGACTGTGTTTGACCTCTGGGGCCTGGAAGTCTGGTAGTAGTAGTATGATTTAAAGGCACAAAGTGATTGAAGTGTGCCCAGGCCCAGAGCTACTTTGCTGGGCATGATTCTGTGACCTCTTGGGTCTGGAAATGTGGTACTTTGAAGGATTAAAAGAGTGAAACGGTCTGAAGTGTGCGCAGGTGTAAAGCAACCTTGCTAGGCATGAAGGTGTGACCTCCAGGGCCTGGAAGTCTGGTGGTAGTAGTAGTATGATTTAAAGGCACAAAGTGATTGAAGTGTGCCCAGGCCCAGAGCTACTTTGCTGGGCATGACTGTGTTTGACCTCTTGGGCCTGGAAGTCTGGTGGTAGTAGTAGTATGATTTAAAGGCACAAAGTGATTGAAGTGTGCCCAGGCCCAGAGCTACTTTGCTGGGCATGACTGTGTTTGACCTCTTGGCTCTGGAAGTCTATTTCTAGGCTTATATAAAGGGTCAAACTTCTTGAAGTGTGCCCAGGCCCAGAGCTACTTTGCTGGGCATGACTGTGTTTGACCTCTGGGGCCTGGAAGTCTGGTAGTAGTAGTATGATTTAAAGGCACAAAGTGATTGAAGTGTGCCCAGGCCCAGAGCTACTTTGCTGGGCATGAATGTGTTTGAACTCTTGGGCCTGGAAGTCTATTTCTAGGCTTATATAAAGGGTCAAACTTCTTGAAGTGTGCCCAGGCCCAGAGCTACTTTGCTGGGCATGACTGTGTTTGACCTCTTGGGCCTGGAAGTCTGGTAGTAGTAGTAGTAGTAGTAGTAGTAGTAGTAGTAGTAGTAGTAGTATGATTTAAAGGTACAAAGTGAATGAAGTGTGCCCAGGCCCACAGCTACTTTGCTGGGCATGACTGTGTTTGACCTCTTGGGCCTGAAAGTCTATTTCTAGGCTTATATAAAGGGTCAAACTTCTTGAAGTGTGCCCAGGCCCAGAGCTACTTTGCTGGGCATGACTGTGTTTGACCTCTGGGGCCTGGAAGTCTGGTAGTAGTAGTATGATTTAAAGACACAAAGTGATTGAAGTGTGCCCAGGCCCAGAGCTACTTTGCTGGGCATGAATGTGTTTGAACTCTTGGGCCTGGAAGTCTGGTAGTAGTAGTATGATTTAAAGGTACAAAGTGAATGAAGTGTGCCCAGGCCCAGAGCTACTTTGCTGTGCATGACTGTGTTTGACCTCTTGGCTCTGGAAGTCTATTTCTAGGCTTATATAAAGGGTCAAACTTCTTGAAGTGTGCCCAGGCCCAGAGCTACTTTGCTGGGCATGACTGTGTTTGACCTCTGGGGCCTGGAAGTCTGGTAGTAGTAGTATGATTTAAAGGCACAAAGTGATTGAAGTGTGCCCAGGCCCAGAGCTACTTTGCTGGGCATGATTCTGTGACCTCTTGGGTCTGGAAATGTGGTACTTTGAAGGATTAAAAGAGTGAAACGGTCTGAAGTGTGCGCAGGTGTAAAGCAACCTTGCTAGGCATGAAGGTGTGACCTCCAGGGCCTGGAAGTCTGGTGGTAGTAGTAGTATGATTTAAAGGCACAAAGTGATTGAAGTGTGCCCAGGCCCAGAGCTACTTTGCTGGGCATGACTGTGTTTGACCTCTTGGGCCTGGAAGTCTGGTGGTAGTAGTAGTATGATTTAAAGGCACAAAGTGATTGAAGTGTGCCCAGGCCCAGAGCTACTTTGCTGGGCATGAATGTGTTTGAACTCTTGGGCCTGGAAGTCTATTTCTAGGCTTATATAAAGGGTCAAACATCTTGAAGTGTGCCCAGGCCCAGAGCTACTTTGCTGTGCATGACTGTGGTTGACCTCTTGGCCCTGGAAGTCTGGTGGTAGTAGTAGTATGATTTAAAGGCACAAAGTGAATGAAGTGTGCCCAGGCCCAGAGCTACTTTGCTGGGCATGAATGTGTTTGAACTCTTGGGCCTGGAAGTCTGGTAGTAGTAGTAGTAGTAGTAGTAGTAGTAGTAGTATGATTTAAAGGCACAAAGTGCTTGAAGTGTGCCCAGGCCCAGAGCTACTTTGCTGTGCATGACTGTGTTTGACCTCTTGGCTCTGGAAGTCTATTTCTAGGCTTATATAAAGGGTCAAACTTCTTGAAGTGTGCCCAGGCCCAGAGCTACTTTGCTGTGTATGACTGTGTGACCTCTTGGCCCTGGAATTCTGGTGGTAGTAGTAGTATGATTTAAAGGCACAAAGTGAATGAAGTGTGCCCAGGCCCAGAGCTACTTTGCTGGGCATGACTGTGTTTGACCTCTTGGGCCTGGAAGTCTGGTAGTAGTAGTATGATTTAAAGGCACAAAGTGATTGAAGTGTGCCCAGGCCCAGAGCTACTTTGCTGGGCATGAATGTGTTTGAACTCTTGGGCCTGGAAGTCTATTTCTAGGCTTATATAAAGGGACAAACTTCTTGAAGTGTGCCCAGGCCCAGAGCTACTTTGCTGTGTATGACTGTGTGACCTCTTGGCCCTGGAATTCTGGTGGTAGTAGTAGTAGTAGTAGTATGATTTAAAGGTACAAAGTGAATGAAGTGTGCCCAGGCCCAGAGCCAGGCCTGGGCAGCAGGGGGCGCTCCTGGCCATGCCCAGCGAGTTTCGTGCGAATCGGACCTGGTCCGGAAGAGATACGAAGGGAAAACTCATTACTCGTCGGGGTGGCACATCCAGGCTCTCGACCCTCCCAAAGCGTCCGACCAGGGTGCACCCTGCCGGGCATGGTTAGCCGCCAGCCCCCTTCCTGGAGGTCTGGTTGGCACGGGGTTTTGATTTTTCGGTTTCATATCTCTGGGCTCCTTGGGAGCAGAAAGTCGGTTGAGGGCCCTTTGGAAAGAGCCGGGGCTGCCGTTTAACGCTGTCCAAGCGGCAGGCGAAGCGCACCCACCGTTTTTACGCTATGATTTTTTAAAACCGCCGGGGCGGCAAACACAGGGCCGGTCGGGTTTGAAGACGAATATCTCTTCGGCCCTTGGGAGGAGAGAAGCAGCGCGGGTCACCTTTGAACGCGCTCGCTGCCAGGAACGTCTGGCGTAAAAGTTTCGTGGGAATCGGACGTTCCTAGGCTGAGAAGCGAGCGCCCGCCCTCGGGCGGTCGGGGGCCCCTTTCTCATTCCCCGTCTGGGCTAAAAATACGAGGTCGGACCCGATGGACTCGGGAGACTGGAGAGTACCAGGGAGACCCTGGAAGCAGGCGACCCGACCCACGCTTCGCTGTCTCCTCGGCCCTCGGGAGTAGAAGCGCGGGGACGGTGGCGTGGGCAGCAGGGGGCGCTCCTGGCCATGCCCAGCGAGTTTCGTGCGAATCGGACCTGGTCCGGAAGAGATACGAAGGGAAAACTCATTACTCGTCGGGGTGGCACATCCAGGCTCTCGACCCTCCCAAAGCGTCCGACCAGGGTGCACCCTGCCGGGCATGGTTAGCCGCCAGCCCCCTTCCTGGAGGTCTGGTTGGCACGGGGTTTTGATTTTTCGGTTTCATATCTCTGGGCTCCTTGGGAGCAGAAAGTCGGTTGAGGGCCCTTTGGAAAGAGCCGGGGCTGCCGTTTAACGCTGTCCAAGCGGCAGGCGAAGCGCACCCACCGTTTTTACGCTATGATTTTTTAAAACCGCCGGGGCGGCAAACACAGGGCCGGTCGGGTTTGAAGACGAATATCTCTTCGGCCCTTGGGAGGAGAGAAGCAGCGCGGGTCACCTTTGAACGCGCTCGCTGCCAGGAACGTCTGGCGTAAAAGTTTCGTGGGAATCGGACGTTCCTAGGCTGAGAAGCGAGCGCCCGCCCTCGGGCGGTCGGGGGCCCCTTTCTCATTCCCCGTCTGGGCTAAAAATACGAGGTCGGACCCGATGGACTCGGGAGACTGGAGAGTACCAGGGAGACCCTGGAAGCAGGCGACCCGACCCACGCTTCGCTGTCTCCTCGGCCCTCGGGAGTAGAAGCGCGGGGACGGTGGCGTGGGCAGCAGGGGGCGCTCCTGGCCATGCCCAGCGAGTTTCGTGCGAATCGGACCTGGTCCGGAAGAGATACGAAGGGAAAACTCATTACTCGTCGGGGTGGCACATCCAGGCTCTCGACCCTCCCAAAGTGTCCGACCAGGGTGCACCCTGCCGGGCTAAGAGAACAGCCAGGTGAACCCTGGAGGTTCCGAACTCCAGACCCCTGGACCCGACGGCTCAGTCCGCCTCAGGTGCACTACAGAGGTCCTCGGGCTGTCCCTGAGTGCATTAAAACGGAAATCAGAATTACTCCCCCGGGTGGCACTTCCAGGCTCTCGACCCTCCCAAAGTGTCCGACCAGGGTGCACCCTGCTGGGCATGGTTAGCCGCCAGCCCCCTTCCTGGAGGTCTGGTTGGCACGGGGTTTTGCAAATAGGTCCCGTCGGGTATATGGGAGAGCAAAGAGAATCAATGGGGTCCAAGCACTAAATTCATCCAGTGGCGTTCTCTGGAAGCCCAAGGGGAGTCCGAGGGGTGTTCGGCCGGCAAGGGGAGCTCTCCCTCGGACACATGATCAAACGCCTGTCCCCTACCGGAAAGTGGTGTGCTCTGGATGCCCCCCCCCCCCCCCATCCCCCGAGGGGGGTGCTTATCCCGCGAGGGGAGCCCTCCTCGGGTTAAGTGAACCATCATGCCGATTCCCCTATGGAAGTGGGCACATCCAGGCACACAGTCTGCTTTGCTCTCCCCGACCCGAGTGCGTCTGTTGGGCTGAGTGTACGCCCAGGCAACTGGATCCAATGGCTCAGTCCGCCGCAGCGTGCTTCGACGATGGGTCGTACAGCCATGCCACCAGGGTGGGCGTGTTTGTAAATGTACCAGTGGATTCTCGTCGGCCTGCCACATCCATGGTATCGACCCACCAGGCCTGTCCGACCAGGGGTTGACCCTGGACGGGCACGGTCTGTGGTTTGGCCCTTGTCCTAGATGAAATCGGGCACGGGGTTTTCTGGCCAGGTACCATCGGGTTACTGGGAGAGCGGCTTCGGTCTCCAGGTGAGACCAATGGTGAAGCAGCACGAGGCAATGGAGAGCATGCAAAGCGATGGGGAAGCCATGCACGGCAATGGCCACGAAAAAAAAAAAAAAATCACCACGGAAGGAACGTGAAGAACAAGGAGGAGTGTAGTGACACTGCCCAAAGCTGCCCGGTGTTGCAGGGGTCTATTGGTGTGTTGCTTCCTTGTTTGGTAGAGTGGAGTACCAGACCCGCCAGGGGTAGGCAAACCATTCCCCCTACGGTAAGTGAGGAGCCAGCCATTTGACGAGCGGGTGTCCACGTGTACGGGTGCGAGCGCTATCCCCCCACACGGGGTTAGGCCACGGCCTTAGGTGGACGTCTGCCGACCAGCCCCGGCTGATCCAGAACTTCTGATGTGGAGAGCGGTTTTGACAGATCCTCCCTGGTTCTAGCGGGTCAAGCCTCTGATGGGGGGTGGGGGTTATTTGTAACCCATCCCAGAACTCTCTGGGGGAGACTCAGACGGCCAGTCTGTCTACTCAGTTGTCCTATACTGGTGTCTGTGGTTTGGGAGGAAGGGAGTGCCCTGCTTTGTTGGCCTCCTCTTCAAACCTACCTGGGCCCACGAATCACTCTTCTTGGTTACATCACGAAACGTAGGTTGAGCGAGGCTAGGGGGGAGGGAATTCGACGAGGTCTTTCCCTTGTCCCCCCACCAGCGGCCCACGAAAATCAAAACGGCGTGAAGAGAGGGAACGCCGAAAGCACCTGGAGTCGGCCGTCCGCACCTCCGGAGGAGGTGGACGGGGTACGGTGCGGGCATGACCGGATGGGACAGCTTTGCATCAAGGTGAGAGGTCGGCGTCCGAAGGCCAGAGGGCGGTGCGCGAGCACGTTTACACTGGCCGCGGAAGCTGTCCTGGGTAGCCCTGTATGGCGTCTGGACCTGACGGCGCACGCACTTACAACCCGCTGCTTCCTAGCCCCCGGAAGGGGAGGCGGATGTCACTCGTGGTTCATCCCAGACCACGGTGCAAACTACCTGGTTGATCCTGCCAGTAACATATGCTTGTCTCAAAGATTAAGCCATGCAGGTCTAAGTGCACACGGCCGGTACAGTGAAACTGCGAATGGCTCATTAAATCAGTTATGGTTCCTTTGATCGCTCCACACGTTACTCGGATAACTGTGGTAATTCTAGAGCTAATACATGCAAACGAGCGCTGACCCTTCGGGGGATGCGTGCATTTATCAGACCCAAAACCCATCCGGGGGGCTCGGGCCCCCCGGCCGCTTTGGTGACTCTAGATAACCTCGGGCCGATCGCGCGCCCTCCGCGGCGGCGACGTCTCATTCGAATGTCTGCCCTATCAACTTTCGATGGTACCATAGTCGGCTACCATGGTGACCACGGGTAACGGGGAATCAGGGTTCGATTCCGGAGAGGGAGCCTGAGAAACGGCTACCACATCCAAGGAAGGCAGCAGGCGCGCAAATTACCCATTCCCGACACGGGGAGGTAGTGACGAAAAATAACGATACAGGTCTCTTTCGAGGCCCTGTAATCGGAATGAGCGTATCCTAAACCCATGGGTGAGGACCCATTGGAGGGCAAGTCTGGTGCCAGCAGCCGCGGTAATTCCAGCTCCAATAGCGTATATTAAAGTTGCTGCAGTTAAAAAGCTCGTAGTTGGATGTCGGGAGTGGGCTGGCGGTCCGCCGCGAGGCGTGCCACCGCCTGTCTCAGACCCTGTCTCCCGGTGCCCCCCGGATGCCCTTGGCTGGGTGTCCGGACGGGGCTCGGAGCGTTTACTTTGAAAAAATTAGAGTGTTCAAAGCGGGCCCGCTTCTCGCCTGAATACCTGAGCTAGGAATAATGGAATAGGACTCCGGTTCTATTTTGTGGGTTTCCTGAACCAGGGCCATGATTAAGAGGGACGGCCGGGGGCATTCGTATTGCGCCGCTAGAGGTGAAATTCTTGGACCGGCGCAAGACGGACGAAAGCGAAAGCATTTGCCAAGAATGTTTTCATTAATCAAGAACGAAAGTCGGAGGTTCGAAGACGATCAGATACCGTCGTAGTTCCGACCGTAAACTATGCCGACCCGCGATCCGGCGGCGTTATTCCCATGACCCGCCGGGCAGCGTGAGGGAAACCACGAGTCTGTGGGTTCCGGGGGGAGTATGGTTGCAAAGCTGAAACTTAAAGGAATTGACGGAAGGGCACCACCAGGAGTGGAGCCTGCGGCTTAATTTGACTCAACACGGGAAACCTCACCCGGCCCGGACACGGAAAGGATTGACAGATTGATAGCTCTTTCTCGATTCTGTGGGTGGTGGTGCATGGCCGTTCTTAGTTGGTGGAGCGATTTGTCTGGTTAATTCCGATAACGAACGAGACTCCGGCATGCTAAATAGTTACGCGGCCCTCCGCGGTCGGCGTCAAACTTCTTAGAGGGACAAGTGGCGTTCAGCCACGCGAGATGGAGCAATAACAGGTCTGTGATGCCCTTAGATGTCCGGGGCTGCACGCGCGCCACAATGGTTGGATCAGCGTGTGCCTACCCTACACCGAGAGGTGCGGGTAATCCGCTGAACCCCATTCGTGATGGGGACTGGGGATTGCAATTATTCCCCATGAACGAGGAATTCCCAGTAAGCGCGGGTCATAAGCTCGCGTTGATTAAGTCCCTGCCCTTTGTACACACCGCCCGTCGCTACTACCGATCGGATGGTTTAGTGAGGTCCTCGGATCGGCCCCGCCGGGGCTCCTCGCGGGCCTTGGCGGAGCGCCGAGAAGTCGATCAAACTTGACTATCTAGAGGAAGTAAAAGTCGTAACAAGGTTTTCGTAGGTGAACCTGCGAAAGGATCATTAACGGGTAACGCTGTCCGGCGTGCCTCCTCTCCCGACCCCCTCGACTTCGCCGTCCCCCCGCGTCGGGGCCCAGGGTCGAAAGGGTCTTCGGGGTTGCTGTTACACGTGGTCGCTTGCAGGTCAGGCTGGACAGAAGGCATAAAGGAGGAGCCTA
>NW_027658382.1:219186-234186 GCF_041902795.1 Electrophorus electricus | reverse complement strand
AGTGTGCCCAGGCCCAGAGCTACTTTGCTGGGCATGACTGTGTTTGACCTCTTGGCTCTGGAAGTCTATTTCTAGGCTTATATAAAGGGTCAAACTTCTTGAAGTGTGCCCAGGCCCAGAGCTACTTTGCTGGGCATGACTGTGTTTGACCTCTGGGGCCTGGAAGTCTGGTAGTAGTAGTATGATTTAAAGGCACAAAGTGATTGAAGTGTGCCCAGGCCCAGAGCTACTTTGCTGGGCATGACTGTGTTTGACCTCTTGGGCCTGGAAGTCTGGTAGTAGTAGTAGTAGTAGTAGTAGTAGTAGTAGTAGTAGTATGATTTAAAGGTACAAAGTGAATGAAGTGTGCCCAGGCCCAGAGCTACTTTGCTGGGCATGACTGTGTTTGACGTCTTGGGCCTGGAAGTCTGGTAGTAGTAGTATGATTTAAAGGTACAAAGTGAATGAAGTGTGCCCAGGCCCAGAGCTACTTTGCTGGGCATGACTGTGTTTGACCTCTTGGCTCTGGAAGTCTATTTCTAGGCTTATATAAAGGGTCAAACTTCTTGAAGTGTGCCCAGGCCCAGAGCTACTTTGCTGGGCATGACTGTGTTTGACCTCTGGGGCCTGGAAGTCTGGTAGTAGTAGTATGATTTAAAGGCACAAAGTGATTGAAGTGTGCCCAGGCCCAGAGCTACTTTGCTGGGCATGAATGTGTTTGAACTCTTGGGCCTGGAAGTCTATTTCTAGGCTTATATAAAGGGTCAAACTTCTTGAAGTGTGCCCAGGCCCAGAGCTACTTTGCTGGGCATGACTGTGTTTGACCTCTTGGGCCTGGAAGTCTGGTAGTAGTAGTAGTAGTAGTAGTAGTAGTAGTAGTAGTAGTAGTAGTATGATTTAAAGGTACAAAGTGAATGAAGTGTGCCCAGGCCCACAGCTACTTTGCTGGGCATGACTGTGTTTGACCTCTTGGGCCTGAAAGTCTATTTCTAGGCTTATATAAAGGGTCAAACTTCTTGAAGTGTGCCCAGGCCCAGAGCTACTTTGCTGGGCATGACTGTGTTTGACCTCTGGGGCCTGGAAGTCTGGTAGTAGTAGTATGATTTAAAGACACAAAGTGATTGAAGTGTGCCCAGGCCCAGAGCTACTTTGCTGGGCATGAATGTGTTTGAACTCTTGGGCCTGGAAGTCTGGTAGTAGTAGTATGATTTAAAGGTACAAAGTGAATGAAGTGTGCCCAGGCCCAGAGCTACTTTGCTGTGCATGACTGTGTTTGACCTCTTGGCTCTGGAAGTCTATTTCTAGGCTTATATAAAGGGTCAAACTTCTTGAAGTGTGCCCAGGCCCAGAGCTACTTTGCTGGGCATGACTGTGTTTGACCTCTGGGGCCTGGAAGTCTGGTAGTAGTAGTATGATTTAAAGGCACAAAGTGATTGAAGTGTGCCCAGGCCCAGAGCTACTTTGCTGGGCATGATTCTGTGACCTCTTGGGTCTGGAAATGTGGTACTTTGAAGGATTAAAAGAGTGAAACGGTCTGAAGTGTGCGCAGGTGTAAAGCAACCTTGCTAGGCATGAAGGTGTGACCTCCAGGGCCTGGAAGTCTGGTGGTAGTAGTAGTATGATTTAAAGGCACAAAGTGATTGAAGTGTGCCCAGGCCCAGAGCTACTTTGCTGGGCATGACTGTGTTTGACCTCTTGGGCCTGGAAGTCTGGTGGTAGTAGTAGTATGATTTAAAGGCACAAAGTGATTGAAGTGTGCCCAGGCCCAGAGCTACTTTGCTGGGCATGACTGTGTTTGACCTCTTGGCTCTGGAAGTCTATTTCTAGGCTTATATAAAGGGTCAAACTTCTTGAAGTGTGCCCAGGCCCAGAGCTACTTTGCTGGGCATGACTGTGTTTGACCTCTGGGGCCTGGAAGTCTGGTAGTAGTAGTATGATTTAAAGGCACAAAGTGATTGAAGTGTGCCCAGGCCCAGAGCTACTTTGCTGGGCATGAATGTGTTTGAACTCTTGGGCCTGGAAGTCTATTTCTAGGCTTATATAAAGGGTCAAACTTCTTGAAGTGTGCCCAGGCCCAGAGCTACTTTGCTGGGCATGACTGTGTTTGACCTCTTGGGCCTGGAAGTCTGAGTAGTAGTAGTAGTAGTAGTAGTAGTAGTAGTAGTAGTAGTAGTAGTATGATTTAAAGGTACAAAGTGAATGAAGTGTGCCCAGGCCCACAGCTACTTTGCTGGGCATGACTGTGTTTGACCTCTTGGGCCTGAAAGTCTATTTCTAGGCTTATATAAAGGGTCAAACTTCTTGAAGTGTGCCCAGGCCCAGAGCTACTTTGCTGGGCATGACTGTGTTTGACCTCTGGGGCCTGGAAGTCTGGTAGTAGTAGTATGATTTAAAGACACAAAGTGATTGAAGTGTGCCCAGGCCCAGAGCTACTTTGCTGGGCATGAATGTGTTTGAACTCTTGGGCCTGGAAGTCTGGTAGTAGTAGTATGATTTAAAGGTACAAAGTGAATGAAGTGTGCCCAGGCCCAGAGCTACTTTGCTGTGCATGACTGTGTTTGACCTCTTGGCTCTGGAAGTCTATTTCTAGGCTTATATAAAGGGTCAAACTTCTTGAAGTGTGCCCAGGCCCAGAGCTACTTTGCTGGGCATGACTGTGTTTGACCTCTGGGGCCTGGAAGTCTGGTAGTAGTAGTATGATTTAAAGGCACAAAGTGATTGAAGTGTGCCCAGGCCCAGAGCTACTTTGCTGGGCATGATTCTGTGACCTCTTGGGTCTGGAAATGTGGTACTTTGAAGGATTAAAAGAGTGAAACGGTCTGAAGTGTGCGCAGGTGTAAAGCAACCTTGCTAGGCATGAAGGTGTGACCTCCAGGGCCTGGAAGTCTGGTGGTAGTAGTAGTATGATTTAAAGGCACAAAGTGATTGAAGTGTGCCCAGGCCCAGAGCTACTTTGCTGGGCATGACTGTGTTTGACCTCTTGGGCCTGGAAGTCTGGTGGTAGTAGTAGTATGATTTAAAGGCACAAAGTGATTGAAGTGTGCCCAGGCCCAGAGCTACTTTGCTGGGCATGACTGTGTTTGACCTCTTGGCTCTGGAAGTCTATTTCTAGGCTTATATAAAGGGTCAAACTTCTTGAAGTGTGCCCAGGCCCAGAGCTACTTTGCTGGGCATGACTGTGTTTGACCTCTGGGGCCTGGAAGTCTGGTAGTAGTAGTATGATTTAAAGGCACAAAGTGATTGAAGTGTGCCCAGGCCCAGAGCTACTTTGCTGGGCATGAATGTGTTTGAACTCTTGGGCCTGGAAGTCTATTTCTAGGCTTATATAAAGGGTCAAACTTCTTGAAGTGTGCCCAGGCCCAGAGCTACTTTGCTGGGCATGACTGTGTTTGACCTCTTGGGCCTGGAAGTCTGGTAGTAGTAGTAGTAGTAGTAGTAGTAGTAGTAGTAGTAGTAGTAGTATGATTTAAAGGTACAAAGTGAATGAAGTGTGCCCAGGCCCACAGCTACTTTGCTGGGCATGACTGTGTTTGACCTCTTGGGCCTGAAAGTCTATTTCTAGGCTTATATAAAGGGTCAAACTTCTTGAAGTGTGCCCAGGCCCAGAGCTACTTTGCTGGGCATGACTGTGTTTGACCTCTGGGGCCTGGAAGTCTGGTAGTAGTAGTATGATTTAAAGACACAAAGTGATTGAAGTGTGCCCAGGCCCAGAGCTACTTTGCTGGGCATGAATGTGTTTGAACTCTTGGGCCTGGAAGTCTGGTAGTAGTAGTATGATTTAAAGGTACAAAGTGAATGAAGTGTGCCCAGGCCCAGAGCTACTTTGCTGTGCATGACTGTGTTTGACCTCTTGGCTCTGGAAGTCTATTTCTAGGCTTATATAAAGGGTCAAACTTCTTGAAGTGTGCCCAGGCCCAGAGCTACTTTGCTGGGCATGACTGTGTTTGACCTCTGGGGCCTGGAAGTCTGGTAGTAGTAGTATGATTTAAAGGCACAAAGTGATTGAAGTGTGCCCAGGCCCAGAGCTACTTTGCTGGGCATGATTCTGTGACCTCTTGGGTCTGGAAATGTGGTACTTTGAAGGATTAAAAGAGTGAAACGGTCTGAAGTGTGCGCAGGTGTAAAGCAACCTTGCTAGGCATGAAGGTGTGACCTCCAGGGCCTGGAAGTCTGGTGGTAGTAGTAGTATGATTTAAAGGCACAAAGTGATTGAAGTGTGCCCAGGCCCAGAGCTACTTTGCTGGGCATGACTGTGTTTGACCTCTTGGGCCTGGAAGTCTGGTGGTAGTAGTAGTATGATTTAAAGGCACAAAGTGATTGAAGTGTGCCCAGGCCCAGAGCTACTTTGCTGGGCATGACTGTGTTTGACCTCTTGGCTCTGGAAGTCTATTTCTAGGCTTATATAAAGGGTCAAACTTCTTGAAGTGTGCCCAGGCCCAGAGCTACTTTGCTGGGCATGACTGTGTTTGACCTCTGGGGCCTGGAAGTCTGGTAGTAGTAGTATGATTTAAAGGCACAAAGTGATTGAAGTGTGCCCAGGCCCAGAGCTACTTTGCTGGGCATGAATGTGTTTGAACTCTTGGGCCTGGAAGTCTATTTCTAGGCTTATATAAAGGGTCAAACTTCTTGAAGTGTGCCCAGGCCCAGAGCTACTTTGCTGGGCATGACTGTGTTTGACCTCTTGGGCCTGGAAGTCTGGTAGTAGTAGTAGTAGTAGTAGTAGTAGTAGTAGTAATAGTAGTAGTATGATTTAAAGGTACAAAGTGAATGAAGTGTGCCCAGGCCCACAGCTACTTTGCTGGGCATGACTGTGTTTGACCTCTTGGGCCTGAAAGTCTATTTCTAGGCTTATATAAAGGGTCAAACTTCTTGAAGTGTGCCCAGGCCCAGAGCTACTTTGCTGGGCATGACTGTGTTTGACCTCTGGGGCCTGGAAGTCTGGTAGTAGTAGTATGATTTAAAGACACAAAGTGATTGAAGTGTGCCCAGGCCCAGAGCTACTTTGCTGGGCATGAATGTGTTTGAACTCTTGGGCCTGGAAGTCTGGTAGTAGTAGTATGATTTAAAGGTACAAAGTGAATGAAGTGTGCCCAGGCCCAGAGCTACTTTGCTGTGCATGACTGTGTTTGACCTCTTGGCTCTGGAAGTCTATTTCTAGGCTTATATAAAGGGTCAAACTTCTTGAAGTGTGCCCAGGCCCAGAGCTACTTTGCTGGGCATGACTGTGTTTGACCTCTGGGGCCTGGAAGTCTGGTAGTAGTAGTATGATTTAAAGGCACAAAGTGATTGAAGTGTGCCCAGGCCCAGAGCTACTTTGCTGGGCATGATTCTGTGACCTCTTGGGTCTGGAAATGTGGTACTTTGAAGGATTAAAAGAGTGAAACGGTCTGAAGTGTGCGCAGGTGTAAAGCAACCTTGCTAGGCATGAAGGTGTGACCTCCAGGGCCTGGAAGTCTGGTGGTAGTAGTAGTATGATTTAAAGGCACAAAGTGATTGAAGTGTGCCCAGGCCCAGAGCTACTTTGCTGGGCATGACTGTGTTTGACCTCTTGGGCCTGGAAGTCTGGTGGTAGTAGTAGTATGATTTAAAGGCACAAAGTGATTGAAGTGTGCCCAGGCCCAGAGCTACTTTGCTGGGCATGACTGTGTTTGACCTCTTGGCTCTGGAAGTCTATTTCTAGGCTTATATAAAGGGTCAAACTTCTTGAAGTGTGCCCAGGCCCAGAGCTACTTTGCTGGGCATGACTGTGTTTGACCTCTGGGGCCTGGAAGTCTGGTAGTAGTAGTATGATTTAAAGGCACAAAGTGATTGAAGTGTGCCCAGGCCCAGAGCTACTTTGCTGGGCATGAATGTGTTTGAACTCTTGGGCCTGGAAGTCTATTTCTAGGCTTATATAAAGGGTCAAACTTCTTGAAGTGTGCCCAGGCCCAGAGCTACTTTGCTGGGCATGACTGTGTTTGACCTCTTGGGCCTGGAAGTCTGGTAGTAGTAGTAGTAGTAGTAGTAGTAGTAGTAGTAGTAGTAGTAGTATGATTTAAAGGTACAAAGTGAATGAAGTGTGCCCAGGCCCACAGCTACTTTGCTGGGCATGACTGTGTTTGACCTCTTGGGCCTGAAAGTCTATTTCTAGGCTTATATAAAGGGTCAAACTTCTTGAAGTGTGCCCAGGCCCAGAGCTACTTTGCTGGGCATGACTGTGTTTGACCTCTGGGGCCTGGAAGTCTGGTAGTAGTAGTATGATTTAAAGACACAAAGTGATTGAAGTGTGCCCAGGCCCAGAGCTACTTTGCTGGGCATGAATGTGTTTGAACTCTTGGGCCTGGAAGTCTGGTAGTAGTAGTATGATTTAAAGGTACAAAGTGAATGAAGTGTGCCCAGGCCCAGAGCTACTTTGCTGTGCATGACTGTGTTTGACCTCTTGGCTCTGGAAGTCTATTTCTAGGCTTATATAAAGGGTCAAACTTCTTGAAGTGTGCCCAGGCCCAGAGCTACTTTGCTGGGCATGACTGTGTTTGACCTCTGGGGCCTGGAAGTCTGGTAGTAGTAGTATGATTTAAAGGCACAAAGTGATTGAAGTGTGCCCAGGCCCAGAGCTACTTTGCTGGGCATGATTCTGTGACCTCTTGGGTCTGGAAATGTGGTACTTTGAAGGATTAAAAGAGTGAAACGGTCTGAAGTGTGCGCAGGTGTAAAGCAACCTTGCTAGGCATGAAGGTGTGACCTCCAGGCCTGGAAGTCTGGTGGTAGTAGTAGTATGATTTAAAGGCACAAAGTGATTGAAGTGTGCCCAGGCCCAGAGCTACTTTGCTGGGCATGACTGTGTTTGACCTCTTGGGCCTGGAAGTCTGGTGGTAGTAGTAGTATGATTTAAAGGCACAAAGTGATTGAAGTGTGCCCAGGCCCAGAGCTACTTTGCTGGGCATGACTGTGTTTGACCTCTTGGCTCTGGAAGTCTATTTCTAGGCTTATATAAAGGGTCAAACTTCTTGAAGTGTGCCCAGGCCCAGAGCTACTTTGCTGGGCATGACTGTGTTTGACCTCTTGGGCCTGGAAGTCTGGTAGTAGTAGTATGATTTAAAGGCACAAAGTGATTGAAGTGTGCCCAGGCCCAGAGCTACTTTGCTGGGCATGAATGTGTTTGAACTCTTGGGCCTGGAAGTCTATTTCTAGGCTTATATAAAGGGTCAAACTTCTTGAAGTGTGCCCAGGCCCAGAGCTACTTTGCTGGGCATGACTGTGTTTGACCTCTTGGGCCTGGAAGTCTGGTAGTAGTAGTAGTAGTAGTAGTAGTAGTAGTAGTAGTAGTAGTAGTATGATTTAAAGGTACAAAGTGAATGAAGTGTGCCCAGGCCCACAGCTACTTTGCTGGGCATGACTGTGTTTGACCTCTTGGGCCTGAAAGTCTATTTCTAGGCTTATATAAAGGGTCAAACTTCTTGAAGTGTGCCCAGGCCCAGAGCTACTTTGCTGGGCATGACTGTGTTTGACCTCTGGGGCCTGGAAGTCTGGTAGTAGTAGTATGATTTAAAGACACAAAGTGATTGAAGTGTGCCCAGGCCCAGAGCTACTTTGCTGGGCATGAATGTGTTTGAACTCTTGGGCCTGGAAGTCTGGTAGTAGTAGTATGATTTAAAGGTACAAAGTGAATGAAGTGTGCCCAGGCCCAGAGCTACTTTGCTGTGCATGACTGTGTTTGACCTCTTGGCTCTGGAAGTCTATTTCTAGGCTTATATAAAGGGTCAAACTTCTTGAAGTGTGCCCAGGCCCAGAGCTACTTTGCTGGGCATGACTGTGTTTGACCTCTGGGGCCTGGAAGTCTGGTAGTAGTAGTATGATTTAAAGGCACAAAGTGATTGAAGTGTGCCCAGGCCCAGAGCTACTTTGCTGGGCATGATTCTGTGACCTCTTGGGTCTGGAAATGTGGTACTTTGAAGGATTAAAAGAGTGAAACGGTCTGAAGTGTGCGCAGGTGTAAAGCAACCTTGCTAGGCATGAAGGTGTGACCTCCAGGGCCTGGAAGTCTGGTGGTAGTAGTAGTATGATTTAAAGGCACAAAGTGATTGAAGTGTGCCCAGGCCCAGAGCTACTTTGCTGGGCATGACTGTGTTTGACCTCTTGGGCCTGGAAGTCTGGTGGTAGTAGTAGTATGATTTAAAGGCACAAAGTGATTGAAGTGTGCCCAGGCCCAGAGCTACTTTGCTGGGCATGACTGTGTTTGACCTCTTGGCTCTGGAAGTCTATTTCTAGGCTTATATAAAGGGTCAAACTTCTTGAAGTGTGCCCAGGCCCAGAGCTACTTTGCTGGGCATGACTGTGTTTGACCTCTGGGGCCTGGAAGTCTGGTAGTAGTAGTATGATTTAAAGGCACAAAGTGATTGAAGTGTGCCCAGGCCCAGAGCTACTTTGCTGGGCATGAATGTGTTTGAACTCTTGGGCCTGGAAGTCTATTTCTAGGCTTATATAAAGGGTCAAACTTCTTGAAGTGTGCCCAGGCCCAGAGCTACTTTGCTGGGCATGACTGTGTTTGACCTCTTGGGCCTGGAAGTCTGGTAGTAGTAGTAGTAGTAGTAGTAGTAGTAGTAGTAGTAGTAGTAGTATGATTTAAAGGTACAAAGTGAATGAAGTGTGCCCAGGCCCACAGCTACTTTGCTGGGCATGACTGTGTTTGACCTCTTGGGCCTGAAAGTCTATTTCTAGGCTTATATAAAGGGTCAAACTTCTTGAAGTGTGCCCAGGCCCAGAGCTACTTTGCTGGGCATGACTGTGTTTGACCTCTGGGGCCTGGAAGTCTGGTAGTAGTAGTATGATTTAAAGACACAAAGTGATTGAAGTGTGCCCAGGCCCAGAGCTACTTTGCTGGGCATGAATGTGTTTGAACTCTTGGGCCTGGAAGTCTGGTAGTAGTAGTATGATTTAAAGGTACAAAGTGAATGAAGTGTGCCCAGGCCCAGAGCTACTTTGCTGTGCATGACTGTGTTTGACCTCTTGGCTCTGGAAGTCTATTTCTAGGCTTATATAAAGGGTCAAACTTCTTGAAGTGTGCCCAGGCCCAGAGCTACTTTGCTGGGCATGACTGTGTTTGACCTCTGGGGCCTGGAAGTCTGGTAGTAGTAGTATGATTTAAAGGCACAAAGTGATTGAAGTGTGCCCAGGCCCAGAGCTACTTTGCTGGGCATGATTCTGTGACCTCTTGGGTCTGGAAATGTGGTACTTTGAAGGATTAAAAGAGTGAAACGGTCTGAAGTGTGCGCAGGTGTAAAGCAACCTTGCTAGGCATGAAGGTGTGACCTCCAGGGCCTGGAAGTCTGGTGGTAGTAGTAGTATGATTTAAAGGCACAAAGTGATTGAAGTGTGCCCAGGCCCAGAGCTACTTTGCTGGGCATGACTGTGTTTGACCTCTTGGGCCTGGAAGTCTGGTGGTAGTAGTAGTATGATTTAAAGGCACAAAGTGATTGAAGTGTGCCCAGGCCCAGAGCTACTTTGCTGGGCATGAATGTGTTTGAACTCTTGGGCCTGGAAGTCTATTTCTAGGCTTATATAAAGGGTCAAACATCTTGAAGTGTGCCCAGGCCCAGAGCTACTTTGCTGTGCATGACTGTGGTTGACCTCTTGGCCCTGGAAGTCTGGTGGTAGTAGTAGTATGATTTAAAGGCACAAAGTGAATGAAGTGTGCCCAGGCCCAGAGCTACTTTGCTGGGCATGAATGTGTTTGAACTCTTGGGCCTGGAAGTCTGGTAGTAGTAGTAGTAGTAGTAGTAGTAGTAGTAGTAGTATGATTTAAAGGCACAAAGTGCTTGAAGTGTGCCCAGGCCCAGAGCTACTTTGCTGTGCATGACTGTGTTTGACCTCTTGGCTCTGGAAGTCTATTTCTAGGCTTATATAAAGGGTCAAACTTCTTGAAGTGTGCCCAGGCCCAGAGCTACTTTGCTGTGTATGACTGTGTGACCTCTTGGCCCTGGAATTCTGGTGGTAGTAGTAGTATGATTTAAAGGCACAAAGTGAATGAAGTGTGCCCAGGCCCAGAGCTACTTTGCTGGGCATGACTGTGTTTGACCTCTTGGGCCTGGAAGTCTGGTAGTAGTAGTATGATTTAAAGGCACAAAGTGATTGAAGTGTGCCCAGGCCCAGAGCTACTTTGCTGGGCATGAATGTGTTTGAACTCTTGGGCCTGGAAGTCTATTTCTAGGCTTATATAAAGGGACAAACTTCTTGAAGTGTGCCCAGGCCCAGAGCTACTTTGCTGTGTATGACTGTGTGACCTCTTGGCCCTGGAATTCTGGTGGTAGTAGTAGTAGTAGTAGTATGATTTAAAGGTACAAAGTGAATGAAGTGTGCCCAGGCCCAGAGCCAGGCCTGGGCAGCAGGGGGCGCTCCTGGCCATGCCCAGCGAGTTTCGTGCGAATCGGACCTGGTCCGGAAGAGATACGAAGGGAAAACTCATTACTCGTCGGGGTGGCACATCCAGGCTCTCGACCCTCCCAAAGCGTCCGACCAGGGTGCACCCTGCCGGGCATGGTTAGCCGCCAGCCCCCTTCCTGGAGGTCTGGTTGGCACGGGGTTTTGATTTTTCGGTTTCATATCTCTGGGCTCCTTGGGAGCAGAAAGTCGGTTGAGGGCCCTTTGGAAAGAGCCGGGGCTGCCGTTTAACGCTGTCCAAGCGGCAGGCGAAGCGCACCCACCGTTTTTACGCTATGATTTTTTAAAACCGCCGGGGCGGCAAACACAGGGCCGGTCGGGTTTGAAGACGAATATCTCTTCGGCCCTTGGGAGGAGAGAAGCAGCGCGGGTCACCTTTGAACGCGCTCGCTGCCAGGAACGTCTGGCGTAAAAGTTTCGTGGGAATCGGACGTTCCTAGGCTGAGAAGCGAGCGCCCGCCCTCGGGCGGTCGGGGGCCCCTTTCTCATTCCCCGTCTGGGCTAAAAATACGAGGTCGGACCCGATGGACTCGGGAGACTGGAGAGTACCAGGGAGACCCTGGAAGCAGGCGACCCGACCCACGCTTCGCTGTCTCCTCGGCCCTCGGGAGTAGAAGCGCGGGGACGGTGGCGTGGGCAGCAGGGGGCGCTCCTGGCCATGCCCAGCGAGTTTCGTGCGAATCGGACCTGGTCCGGAAGAGATACGAAGGGAAAACTCATTACTCGTCGGGGTGGCACATCCAGGCTCTCGACCCTCCCAAAGCGTCCGACCAGGGTGCACCCTGCCGGGCATGGTTAGCCGCCAGCCCCCTTCCTGGAGGTCTGGTTGGCACGGGGTTTTGATTTTTCGGTTTCATATCTCTGGGCTCCTTGGGAGCAGAAAGTCGGTTGAGGGCCCTTTGGAAAGAGCCGGGGCTGCCGTTTAACGCTGTCCAAGCGGCAGGCGAAGCGCACCCACCGTTTTTACGCTATGATTTTTTAAAACCGCCGGGGCGGCAAACACAGGGCCGGTCGGGTTTGAAGACGAATATCTCTTCGGCCCTTGGGAGGAGAGAAGCAGCGCGGGTCACCTTTGAACGCGCTCGCTGCCAGGAACGTCTGGCGTAAAAGTTTCGTGGGAATCGGACGTTCCTAGGCTGAGAAGCGAGCGCCCGCCCTCGGGCGGTCGGGGGCCCCTTTCTCATTCCCCGTCTGGGCTAAAAATACGAGGTCGGACCCGATGGACTCGGGAGACTGTGGAGAGTACCAGGGAGACCCTGGAAGCAGGCGACCCGACCCACGCTTCGCTGTCTCCTCGGCCCTCGGGAGTAGAAGCGCGGGGACGGTGGCGTGGGCAGCAGGGGGCGCTCCTGGCCATGCCCAGCGAGTTTCGTGCGAATCGGACCTGGTCCGGAAGAGATACGAAGGGAAAACTCATTACTCGTCGGGGTGGCACATCCAGGCTCTCGACCCTCCCAAAGCGTCCGACCAGGGTGCACCCTGCCGGGCATGGTTAGCCGCCAGCCCCCTTCCTGGAGGTCTGGTTGGCACGGGGTTTTGATTTATCGGTTTCATATCTCTGGGCTCCTTGGGAGCAGAAAGTCGGTTGAGGGCCCTTTGGAAAGAGCCGGGGCTGCCGTTTAACGCTGTCCAAGCGGCAGGCGAAGCGCACCCACCGTTTTTACGCTATGATTTTTTAAAACCGCCGGGGCGGCAAACACAGGGCCGGTCGGGTTTGAAGACGAATATCTCTTCGGCCCTTGGGAGGAGAGAAGCAGCGCGGGTCACCTTTGAACGCGCTCGCTGCCAGGAACGTCTGGCGTAAAAGTTTCGTGGGAATCGGACGTTCCTAGGCTGAGAAGCGAGCGCCCGCCCTCGGGCGGTCGGGGGCCCCTTTCTCATTCCCCGTCTGGGCTAAAAATACGAGGTCGGACCCGATGGACTCGGGAGACTGGAGAGTACCAGGGAGACCCTGGAAGCAGGCGACCCGACCCACGCTTCGCTGTCTCCTCGGCCCTCGGGAGTAGAAGCGCGGGGACGGTGGCGTGGGCAGCAGGGGGCGCTCCTGGCCATGCCCAGCGAGTTTCGTGCGAATCGGACCTGGTCCGGAAGAGATACGAAGGGAAAACTCATTACTCGTCGGGGTGGCACATCCAGGCTCTCGACCCTCCCAAAGCGTCCGACCAGGGTGCACCCTGCCGGGCATGGTTAGCCGCCAGCCCCCTTCCTGGAGGTCTGGTTGGCACGGGGTTTTGATTTATCGGTTTCATATCTCTGGGCTCCTTGGGAGCAGAAAGTCGGTTGAGGGCCCTTTGGAAAGAGCCGGGGCTGCCGTTTAACGCTGTCCAAGCGGCAGGCGAAGCGCACCCACCGTTTTTACGCTATGATTTTTTAAAACCGCCGGGGCGGCAAACACAGGGCCGGTCGGGTTTGAAGACGAATATCTCTTCGGCCCTTGGGAGGAGAGAAGCAGCGCGGGTCACCTTTGAACGCGCTCGCTGCCAGGAACGTCTGGCGTAAAAGTTTCGTGGGAATCGGACGTTCCTAGGCTGAGAAGCGAGCGCCCGCCCTCGGGCGGTCGGGGGCCCCTTTCTCATTCCCCGTCTGGGCTAAAAATACGAGGTCGGACCCGATGGACTCGGGAGACTGGAGAGTACCAGGGAGACCCTGGAAGCAGGCGACCCGACCCACGCTTCGCTGTCTCCTCGGCCCTCGGGAGTAGAAGCGCGGGGACGGTGGCGTGGGCAGCAGGGGGCGCTCCTGGCCATGCCCAGCGAGTTTCGTGCGAATCGGACCTGGTCCGGAAGAGATACGAAGGGAAAACTCATTACTCGTCGGGGTGGCACATCCAGGCTCTCGACCCTCCCAAAGTGTCCGACCAGGGTGCACCCTGCCGGGCTAAGAGAACAGCCAGGTGAACCCTGGAGGTTCCGAACTCCAGACCCCTGGACCCGACGGCTCAGTCCGCCTCAGGTGCACTACAGAGGTCCTCGGGCTGTCCCTGAGTGCATTAAAACGGAAATCAGAATTACTCCCCCGGGTGGCACTTCCAGGCTCTCGACCCTCCCAAAGTGTCCGACCAGGGTGCACCCTGCTGGGCATGGTTAGCCGCCAGCCCCCTTCCTGGAGGTCTGGTTGGCACGGGGTTTTGCAAATAGGTCCCGTCGGGTATATGGGAGAGCAAAGAGAATCAATGGGGTCCAAGCACTAAATTCATCCAGTGGCGTTCTCTGGAAGCCCAAGGGGAGTCCGAGGGGTGTTCGGCCGGCAAGGGGAGCTCTCCCTCGGACACATGATCAAACGCCTGTCCCCTACCGGAAAGTGGTGTGCTCTGGATGCCCCCCCCCCCCCCCCATCCCCCGAGGGGGGTGCTTATCCCGCGAGGGGAGCCCTCCTCGGGTTAAGTGAACCATCATGCCGATTCCCCTATGGAAGTGGGCACATCCAGGCACACAGTCTGCTTTGCTCTCCCCGACCCGAGTGCGTCTGTTGGGCTGAGTGTACGCCCAGGCAACTGGATCCAATGGCTCAGTCCGCCGCAGCGTGCTTCGACGATGGGTCGTACAGCCATGCCACCAGGGTGGGCGTGTTTGTAAATGTACCAGTGGATTCTCGTCGGCCTGCCACATCCATGGTATCGACCCACCAGGCCTGTCCGACCAGGGGTTGACCCTGGACGGGCACGGTCTGTGGTTTGGCCCTTGTCCTAGATGAAATCGGGCACGGGGTTTTCTGGCCAGGTACCATCGGGTTACTGGGAGAGCGGCTTCGGTCTCCAGGTGAGACCAATGGTGAAGCAGCACGAGGCAATGGAGAGCATGCAAAGCGATGGGGAAGCCATGCACGGCAATGGCCACGAAAAAAAAAAAAAAATCACCACGGAAGGAACGTGAAGAACAAGGAGGAGTGTAGTGACACTGCCCAAAGCTGCCCGGTGTTGCAGGGGTCTATTGGTGTGTTGCTTCCTTGTTTGGTAGAGTGGAGTACCAGACCCGCCAGGGGTAGGCAAACCATTCCCCCTACGGTAAGTGAGGAGCCAGCCATTTGACGAGCGGGTGTCCACGTGTACGGGTGCGAGCGCTATCCCCCCACACGGGGTTAGGCCACGGCCTTAGGTGGACGTCTGCCGACCAGCCCCGGCTGATCCAGAACTTCTGATGTGGAGAGCGGTTTTGACAGATCCTCCCTGGTTCTAGCGGGTCAAGCCTCTGATGGGGGGTGGGGGTTATTTGTAACCCATCCCAGAACTCTCTGGGGGAGACTCAGACGGCCAGTCTGTCTACTCAGTTGTCCTATACTGGTGTCTGTGGTTTGGGAGGAAGGGAGTGCCCTGCTTTGTTGGCCTCCTCTTCAAACCTACCTGGGCCCACGAATCACTCTTCTTGGTTACATCACGAAACGTAGGTTGAGCGAGGCTAGGGGGGAGGGAATTCGACGAGGTCTTTCCCTTGTCCCCCCACCAGCGGCCCACGAAAATCAAAACGGCGTGAAGAGAGGGAACGCCGAAAGCACCTGGAGTCGGCCGTCCGCACCTCCGGAGGAGGTGGACGGGGTACGGTGCGGGCATGACCGGATGGGACAGCTTTGCATCAAGGTGAGAGGTCGGCGTCCGAAGGCCAGAGGGCG
>NW_027658382.1:201686-209186 GCF_041902795.1 Electrophorus electricus | reverse complement strand
CCAGGCCCAGAGCTACTTTGCTGGGCATGACTGTGTTTGACGTCTTGGGCCTGGAAGTCTGGTAGTAGTAGTATGATTTAAAGGTACAAAGTGAATGAAGTGTGCCCAGGCCCAGAGCTACTTTGCTGGGCATGACTGTGTTTGACCTCTTGGCTCTGGAAGTCTATTTCTAGGCTTATATAAAGGGTCAAACTTCTTGAAGTGTGCCCAGGCCCAGAGCTACTTTGCTGGGCATGACTGTGTTTGACCTCTGGGGCCTGGAAGTCTGGTAGTAGTAGTATGATTTAAAGGCACAAAGTGATTGAAGTGTGCCCAGGCCCAGAGCTACTTTGCTGGGCATGAATGTGTTTGAACTCTTGGGCCTGGAAGTCTATTTCTAGGCTTATATAAAGGGTCAAACTTCTTGAAGTGTGCCCAGGCCCAGAGCTACTTTGCTGGGCATGACTGTGTTTGACCTCTTGGGCCTGGAAGTCTGGTAGTAGTAGTAGTAGTAGTAGTAGTAGTAGTAGTAGTAGTAGTAGTAGTATGATTTAAAGGTACAAAGTGAATGAAGTGTGCCCAGGCCCACAGCTACTTTGCTGGGCATGACTGTGTTTGACCTCTTGGGCCTGAAAGTCTATTTCTAGGCTTATATAAAGGGTCAAACTTCTTGAAGTGTGCCCAGGCCCAGAGCTACTTTGCTGGGCATGACTGTGTTTGACCTCTGGGGCCTGGAAGTCTGGTAGTAGTAGTATGATTTAAAGACACAAAGTGATTGAAGTGTGCCCAGGCCCAGAGCTACTTTGCTGGGCATGAATGTGTTTGAACTCTTGGGCCTGGAAGTCTGGTAGTAGTAGTATGATTTAAAGGTACAAAGTGAATGAAGTGTGCCCAGGCCCAGAGCTACTTTGCTGTGCATGACTGTGTTTGACCTCTTGGCTCTGGAAGTCTATTTCTAGGCTTATATAAAGGGTCAAACTTCTTGAAGTGTGCCCAGGCCCAGAGCTACTTTGCTGGGCATGACTGTGTTTGACCTCTGGGGCCTGGAAGTCTGGTAGTAGTAGTATGATTTAAAGGCACAAAGTGATTGAAGTGTGCCCAGGCCCAGAGCTACTTTGCTGGGCATGATTCTGTGACCTCTTGGGTCTGGAAATGTGGTACTTTGAAGGATTAAAAGAGTGAAACGGTCTGAAGTGTGCGCAGGTGTAAAGCAACCTTGCTAGGCATGAAGGTGTGACCTCCAGGGCCTGGAAGTCTGGTGGTAGTAGTAGTATGATTTAAAGGCACAAAGTGATTGAAGTGTGCCCAGGCCCAGAGCTACTTTGCTGGGCATGACTGTGTTTGACCTCTTGGGCCTGGAAGTCTGGTGGTAGTAGTAGTATGATTTAAAGGCACAAAGTGATTGAAGTGTGCCCAGGCCCAGAGCTACTTTGCTGGGCATGACTGTGTTTGACCTCTTGGCTCTGGAAGTCTATTTCTAGGCTTATATAAAGGGTCAAACTTCTTGAAGTGTGCCCAGGCCCAGAGCTACTTTGCTGGGCATGACTGTGTTTGACCTCTGGGGCCTGGAAGTCTGGTAGTAGTAGTATGATTTAAAGGCACAAAGTGATTGAAGTGTGCCCAGGCCCAGAGCTACTTTGCTGGGCATGAATGTGTTTGAACTCTTGGGCCTGGAAGTCTATTTCTAGGCTTATATAAAGGGTCAAACTTCTTGAAGTGTGCCCAGGCCCAGAGCTACTTTGCTGGGCATGACTGTGTTTGACCTCTTGGGCCTGGAAGTCTGGTAGTAGTAGTAGTAGTAGTAGTAGTAGTAGTAGTAGTAGTAGTAGTATGATTTAAAGGTACAAAGTGAATGAAGTGTGCCCAGGCCCACAGCTACTTTGCTGGGCATGACTGTGTTTGACCTCTTGGGCCTGAAAGTCTATTTCTAGGCTTATATAAAGGGTCAAACTTCTTGAAGTGTGCCCAGGCCCAGAGCTACTTTGCTGGGCATGACTGTGTTTGACCTCTGGGGCCTGGAAGTCTGGTAGTAGTAGTATGATTTAAAGACACAAAGTGATTGAAGTGTGCCCAGGCCCAGAGCTACTTTGCTGGGCATGAATGTGTTTGAACTCTTGGGCCTGGAAGTCTGGTAGTAGTAGTATGATTTAAAGGTACAAAGTGAATGAAGTGTGCCCAGGCCCAGAGCTACTTTGCTGTGCATGACTGTGTTTGACCTCTTGGCTCTGGAAGTCTATTTCTAGGCTTATATAAAGGGTCAAACTTCTTGAAGTGTGCCCAGGCCCAGAGCTACTTTGCTGGGCATGACTGTGTTTGACCTCTGGGGCCTGGAAGTCTGGTAGTAGTAGTATGATTTAAAGGCACAAAGTGATTGAAGTGTGCCCAGGCCCAGAGCTACTTTGCTGGGCATGATTCTGTGACCTCTTGGGTCTGGAAATGTGGTACTTTGAAGGATTAAAAGAGTGAAACGGTCTGAAGTGTGCGCAGGTGTAAAGCAACCTTGCTAGGCATGAAGGTGTGACCTCCAGGGCCTGGAAGTCTGGTGGTAGTAGTAGTATGATTTAAAGGCACAAAGTGATTGAAGTGTGCCCAGGCCCAGAGCTACTTTGCTGGGCATGACTGTGTTTGACCTCTTGGGCCTGGAAGTCTGGTGGTAGTAGTAGTATGATTTAAAGGCACAAAGTGATTGAAGTGTGCCCAGGCCCAGAGCTACTTTGCTGGGCATGAATGTGTTTGAACTCTTGGGCCTGGAAGTCTATTTCTAGGCTTATATAAAGGGTCAAACATCTTGAAGTGTGCCCAGGCCCAGAGCTACTTTGCTGTGCATGACTGTGGTTGACCTCTTGGCCCTGGAAGTCTGGTGGTAGTAGTAGTATGATTTAAAGGCACAAAGTGAATGAAGTGTGCCCAGGCCCAGAGCTACTTTGCTGGGCATGAATGTGTTTGAACTCTTGGGCCTGGAAGTCTGGTAGTAGTAGTAGTAGTAGTAGTAGTAGTAGTAGTATGATTTAAAGGCACAAAGTGCTTGAAGTGTGCCCAGGCCCAGAGCTACTTTGCTGTGCATGACTGTGTTTGACCTCTTGGCTCTGGAAGTCTATTTCTAGGCTTATATAAAGGGTCAAACTTCTTGAAGTGTGCCCAGGCCCAGAGCTACTTTGCTGTGTATGACTGTGTGACCTCTTGGCCCTGGAATTCTGGTGGTAGTAGTAGTATGATTTAAAGGCACAAAGTGAATGAAGTGTGCCCAGGCCCAGAGCTACTTTGCTGGGCATGACTGTGTTTGACCTCTTGGGCCTGGAAGTCTGGTAGTAGTAGTATGATTTAAAGGCACAAAGTGATTGAAGTGTGCCCAGGCCCAGAGCTACTTTGCTGGGCATGAATGTGTTTGAACTCTTGGGCCTGGAAGTCTATTTCTAGGCTTATATAAAGGGACAAACTTCTTGAAGTGTGCCCAGGCCCAGAGCTACTTTGCTGTGTATGACTGTGTGACCTCTTGGCCCTGGAATTCTGGTGGTAGTAGTAGTAGTAGTAGTATGATTTAAAGGTACAAAGTGAATGAAGTGTGCCCAGGCCCAGAGCCAGGCCTGGGCAGCAGGGGGCGCTCCTGGCCATGCCCAGCGAGTTTCGTGCGAATCGGACCTGGTCCGGAAGAGATACGAAGGGAAAACTCATTACTCGTCGGGGTGGCACATCCAGGCTCTCGACCCTCCCAAAGCGTCCGACCAGGGTGCACCCTGCCGGGCATGGTTAGCCGCCAGCCCCCTTCCTGGAGGTCTGGTTGGCACGGGGTTTTGATTTATCGGTTTCATATCTCTGGGCTCCTTGGGAGCAGAAAGTCGGTTGAGGGCCCTTTGGAAAGAGCCGGGGCTGCCGTTTAACGCTGTCCAAGCGGCAGGCGAAGCGCACCCACCGTTTTTACGCTATGATTTTTTAAAACCGCCGGGGCGGCAAACACAGGGCCGGTCGGGTTTGAAGACGAATATCTCTTCGGCCCTTGGGAGGAGAGAAGCAGCGCGGGTCACCTTTGAACGCGCTCGCTGCCAGGAACGTCTGGCGTAAAAGTTTCGTGGGAATCGGACGTTCCTAGGCTGAGAAGCGAGCGCCCGCCCTCGGGCGGTCGGGGGCCCCTTTCTCATTCCCCGTCTGGGCTAAAAATACGAGGTCGGACCCGATGGACTCGGGAGACTGGAGAGTACCAGGGAGACCCTGGAAGCAGGCGACCCGACCCACGCTTCGCTGTCTCCTCGGCCCTCGGGAGTAGAAGCGCGGGGACGGTGGCGTGGGCAGCAGGGGGCGCTCCTGGCCATGCCCAGCGAGTTTCGTGCGAATCGGACCTGGTCCGGAAGAGATACGAAGGGAAAACTCATTACTCGTCGGGGTGGCACATCCAGGCTCTCGACCCTCCCAAAGCGTCCGACCAGGGTGCACCCTGCCGGGCATGGTTAGCCGCCAGCCCCCTTCCTGGAGGTCTGGTTGGCACGGGGTTTTGATTTTTCGGTTTCATATCTCTGGGCTCCTTGGGAGCAGAAAGTCGGTTGAGGGCCCTTTGGAAAGAGCCGGGGCTGCCGTTTAACGCTGTCCAAGCGGCAGGCGAAGCGCACCCACCGTTTTTACGCTATGATTTTTTAAAACCGCCGGGGCGGCAAACACAGGGCCGGTCGGGTTTGAAGACGAATATCTCTTCGGCCCTTGGGAGGAGAGAAGCAGCGCGGGTCACCTTTGAACGCGCTCGCTGCCAGGAACGTCTGGCGTAAAAGTTTCGTGGGAATCGGACGTTCCTAGGCTGAGAAGCGAGCGCCCGCCCTCGGGCGGTCGGGGGCCCCTTTCTCATTCCCCGTCTGGGCTAAAAATACGAGGTCGGACCCGATGGACTCGGGAGACTGGAGAGTACCAGGGAGACCCTGGAAGCAGGCGACCCGACCCACGCTTCGCTGTCTCCTCGGCCCTCGGGAGTAGAAGCGCGGGGACGGTGGCGTGGGCAGCAGGGGGCGCTCCTGGCCATGCCCAGCGAGTTTCGTGCGAATCGGACCTGGTCCGGAAGAGATACGAAGGGAAAACTCATTACTCGTCGGGGTGGCACATCCAGGCTCTCGACCCTCCCAAAGCGTCCGACCAGGGTGCACCCTGCCGGGCATGGTTAGCCGCCAGCCCCCTTCCTGGAGGTCTGGTTGGCACGGGGTTTTGATTTATCGGTTTCATATCTCTGGGCTCCTTGGGAGCAGAAAGTCGGTTGAGGGCCCTTTGGAAAGAGCCGGGGCTGCCGTTTAACGCTGTCCAAGCGGCAGGCGAAGCGCACCCACCGTTTTTACGCTATGATTTTTTAAAACCGCCGGGGCGGCAAACACAGGGCCGGTCGGGTTTGAAGACGAATATCTCTTCGGCCCTTGGGAGGAGAGAAGCAGCGCGGGTCACCTTTGAACGCGCTCGCTGCCAGGAACGTCTGGCGTAAAAGTTTCGTGGGAATCGGACGTTCCTAGGCTGAGAAGCGAGCGCCCGCCCTCGGGCGGTCGGGGGCCCCTTTCTCATTCCCCGTCTGGGCTAAAAATACGAGGTCGGACCCGATGGACTCGGGAGACTGGAGAGTACCAGGGAGACCCTGGAAGCAGGCGACCCGACCCACGCTTCGCTGTCTCCTCGGCCCTCGGGAGTAGAAGCGCGGGGACGGTGGCGTGGGCAGCAGGGGGCGCTCCTGGCCATGCCCAGCGAGTTTCGTGCGAATCGGACCTGGTCCGGAAGAGATACGAAGGGAAAACTCATTACTCGTCGGGGTGGCACATCCAGGCTCTCGACCCTCCCAAAGTGTCCGACCAGGGTGCACCCTGCCGGGCTAAGAGAACAGCCAGGTGAACCCTGGAGGTTCCGAACTCCAGACCCCTGGACCCGACGGCTCAGTCCGCCTCAGGTGCACTACAGAGGTCCTCGGGCTGTCCCTGAGTGCATTAAAACGGAAATCAGAATTACTCCCCCGGGTGGCACTTCCAGGCTCTCGACCCTCCCAAAGTGTCCGACCAGGGTGCACCCTGCTGGGCATGGTTAGCCGCCAGCCCCCTTCCTGGAGGTCTGGTTGGCACGGGGTTTTGCAAATAGGTCCCGTCGGGTATATGGGAGAGCAAAGAGAATCAATGGGGTCCAAGCACTAAATTCATCCAGTGGCGTTCTCTGGAAGCCCAAGGGGAGTCCGAGGGGTGTTCGGCCGGCAAGGGGAGCTCTCCCTCGGACACATGATCAAACGCCTGTCCCCTACCGGAAAGTGGTGTGCTCTGGATGCCCCCCCCCCCCCCCCATCCCCCGAGGGGGGTGCTTATCCCGCGAGGGGAGCCCTCCTCGGGTTAAGTGAACCATCATGCCGATTCCCCTATGGAAGTGGGCACATCCAGGCACACAGTCTGCTTTGCTCTCCCCGACCCGAGTGCGTCTGTTGGGCTGAGTGTACGCCCAGGCAACTGGATCCAATGGCTCAGTCCGCCGCAGCGTGCTTCGACGATGGGTCGTACAGCCATGCCACCAGGGTGGGCGTGTTTGTAAATGTACCAGTGGATTCTCGTCGGCCTGCCACATCCATGGTATCGACCCACCAGGCCTGTCCGACCAGGGGTTGACCCTGGACGGGCACGGTCTGTGGTTTGGCCCTTGTCCTAGATGAAATCGGGCACGGGGTTTTCTGGCCAGGTACCATCGGGTTACTGGGAGAGCGGCTTCGGTCTCCAGGTGAGACCAATGGTGAAGCAGCACGAGGCAATGGAGAGCATGCAAAGCGATGGGGAAGCCATGCACGGCAATGGCCACGAAAAAAAAAAAAAAATCACCACGGAAGGAACGTGAAGAACAAGGAGGAGTGTAGTGACACTGCCCAAAGCTGCCCGGTGTTGCAGGGGTCTATTGGTGTGTTGCTTCCTTGTTTGGTAGAGTGGAGTACCAGACCCGCCAGGGGTAGGCAAACCATTCCCCCTACGGTAAGTGAGGAGCCAGCCATTTGACGAGCGGGTGTCCACGTGTACGGGTGCGAGCGCTATCCCCCCACACGGGGTTAGGCCACGGCCTTAGGTGGACGTCTGCCGACCAGCCCCGGCTGATCCAGAACTTCTGATGTGGAGAGCGGTTTTGACAGATCCTCCCTGGTTCTAGCGGGTCAAGCCTCTGATGGGGGGTGGGGGTTATTTGTAACCCATCCCAGAACTCTCTGGGGGAGACTCAGACGGCCAGTCTGTCTACTCAGTTGTCCTATACTGGTGTCTGTGGTTTGGGAGGAAGGGAGTGCCCTGCTTTGTTGGCCTCCTCTTCAAACCTACCTGGGCCCACGAATCACTCTTCTTGGTTACATCACGAAACGTAGGTTGAGCGAGGCTAGGGGGGAGGGAATTCGACGAGGTCTTTCCCTTGTCCCCCCACCAGCGGCCCACGAAAATCAAAACGGCGTGAAGAGAGGGAACGCCGAAAGCACCTGGAGTCGGCCGTCCGCACCTCCGGAGGAGGTGGACGGGGTACGGTGCGGGCATGACCGGATGGGACAGCTTTGCATCA
>NW_027658382.1:174186-191686 GCF_041902795.1 Electrophorus electricus | reverse complement strand
TATGATTTAAAGGTACAAAGTGAATGAAGTGTGCCCAGGCCCAGAGCTACTTTGCTGGGCATGACTGTGTTTGACGTCTTGGGCCTGGAAGTCTGGTAGTAGTAGTATGATTTAAAGGTACAAAGTGAATGAAGTGTGCCCAGGCCCAGAGCTACTTTGCTGGGCATGACTGTGTTTGACCTCTTGGCTCTGGAAGTCTATTTCTAGGCTTATATAAAGGGTCAAACTTCTTGAAGTGTGCCCAGGCCCAGAGCTACTTTGCTGGGCATGACTGTGTTTGACCTCTGGGGCCTGGAAGTCTGGTAGTAGTAGTATGATTTAAAGGCACAAAGTGATTGAAGTGTGCCCAGGCCCAGAGCTACTTTGCTGGGCATGAATGTGTTTGAACTCTTGGGCCTGGAAGTCTATTTCTAGGCTTATATAAAGGGTCAAACTTCTTGAAGTGTGCCCAGGCCCAGAGCTACTTTGCTGGGCATGACTGTGTTTGACCTCTTGGGCCTGGAAGTCTGGTAGTAGTAGTAGTAGTAGTAGTAGTAGTAGTAGTAGTAGTAGTAGTAGTATGATTTAAAGGTACAAAGTGAATGAAGTGTGCCCAGGCCCACAGCTACTTTGCTGGGCATGACTGTGTTTGACCTCTTGGGCCTGAAAGTCTATTTCTAGGCTTATATAAAGGGTCAAACTTCTTGAAGTGTGCCCAGGCCCAGAGCTACTTTGCTGGGCATGACTGTGTTTGACCTCTGGGGCCTGGAAGTCTGGTAGTAGTAGTATGATTTAAAGACACAAAGTGATTGAAGTGTGCCCAGGCCCAGAGCTACTTTGCTGGGCATGAATGTGTTTGAACTCTTGGGCCTGGAAGTCTGGTAGTAGTAGTATGATTTAAAGGTACAAAGTGAATGAAGTGTGCCCAGGCCCAGAGCTACTTTGCTGTGCATGACTGTGTTTGACCTCTTGGCTCTGGAAGTCTATTTCTAGGCTTATATAAAGGGTCAAACTTCTTGAAGTGTGCCCAGGCCCAGAGCTACTTTGCTGGGCATGACTGTGTTTGACCTCTGGGGCCTGGAAGTCTGGTAGTAGTAGTATGATTTAAAGGCACAAAGTGATTGAAGTGTGCCCAGGCCCAGAGCTACTTTGCTGGGCATGATTCTGTGACCTCTTGGGTCTGGAAATGTGGTACTTTGAAGGATTAAAAGAGTGAAACGGTCTGAAGTGTGCGCAGGTGTAAAGCAACCTTGCTAGGCATGAAGGTGTGACCTCCAGGGCCTGGAAGTCTGGTGGTAGTAGTAGTATGATTTAAAGGCACAAAGTGATTGAAGTGTGCCCAGGCCCAGAGCTACTTTGCTGGGCATGACTGTGTTTGACCTCTTGGGCCTGGAAGTCTGGTGGTAGTAGTAGTATGATTTAAAGGCACAAAGTGATTGAAGTGTGCCCAGGCCCAGAGCTACTTTGCTGGGCATGACTGTGTTTGACCTCTTGGCTCTGGAAGTCTATTTCTAGGCTTATATAAAGGGTCAAACTTCTTGAAGTGTGCCCAGGCCCAGAGCTACTTTGCTGGGCATGACTGTGTTTGACCTCTGGGGCCTGGAAGTCTGGTAGTAGTAGTATGATTTAAAGGCACAAAGTGATTGAAGTGTGCCCAGGCCCAGAGCTACTTTGCTGGGCATGAATGTGTTTGAACTCTTGGGCCTGGAAGTCTATTTCTAGGCTTATATAAAGGGTCAAACTTCTTGAAGTGTGCCCAGGCCCAGAGCTACTTTGCTGGGCATGACTGTGTTTGACCTCTTGGGCCTGGAAGTCTGGTAGTAGTAGTAGTAGTAGTAGTAGTAGTAGTAGTAGTAGTAGTAGTATGATTTAAAGGTACAAAGTGAATGAAGTGTGCCCAGGCCCACAGCTACTTTGCTGGGCATGACTGTGTTTGACCTCTTGGGCCTGAAAGTCTATTTCTAGGCTTATATAAAGGGTCAAACTTCTTGAAGTGTGCCCAGGCCCAGAGCTACTTTGCTGGGCATGACTGTGTTTGACCTCTGGGGCCTGGAAGTCTGGTAGTAGTAGTATGATTTAAAGACACAAAGTGATTGAAGTGTGCCCAGGCCCAGAGCTACTTTGCTGGGCATGAATGTGTTTGAACTCTTGGGCCTGGAAGTCTGGTAGTAGTAGTATGATTTAAAGGTACAAAGTGAATGAAGTGTGCCCAGGCCCAGAGCTACTTTGCTGTGCATGACTGTGTTTGACCTCTTGGCTCTGGAAGTCTATTTCTAGGCTTATATAAAGGGTCAAACTTCTTGAAGTGTGCCCAGGCCCAGAGCTACTTTGCTGGGCATGACTGTGTTTGACCTCTGGGGCCTGGAAGTCTGGTAGTAGTAGTATGATTTAAAGGCACAAAGTGATTGAAGTGTGCCCAGGCCCAGAGCTACTTTGCTGGGCATGATTCTGTGACCTCTTGGGTCTGGAAATGTGGTACTTTGAAGGATTAAAAGAGTGAAACGGTCTGAAGTGTGCGCAGGTGTAAAGCAACCTTGCTAGGCATGAAGGTGTGACCTCCAGGGCCTGGAAGTCTGGTGGTAGTAGTAGTATGATTTAAAGGCACAAAGTGATTGAAGTGTGCCCAGGCCCAGAGCTACTTTGCTGGGCATGACTGTGTTTGACCTCTTGGGCCTGGAAGTCTGGTGGTAGTAGTAGTATGATTTAAAGGCACAAAGTGATTGAAGTGTGCCCAGGCCCAGAGCTACTTTGCTGGGCATGACTGTGTTTGACCTCTTGGCTCTGGAAGTCTATTTCTAGGCTTATATAAAGGGTCAAACTTCTTGAAGTGTGCCCAGGCCCAGAGCTACTTTGCTGGGCATGACTGTGTTTGACCTCTGGGGCCTGGAAGTCTGGTAGTAGTAGTATGATTTAAAGGCACAAAGTGATTGAAGTGTGCCCAGGCCCAGAGCTACTTTGCTGGGCATGAATGTGTTTGAACTCTTGGGCCTGGAAGTCTATTTCTAGGCTTATATAAAGGGTCAAACTTCTTGAAGTGTGCCCAGGCCCAGAGCTACTTTGCTGGGCATGACTGTGTTTGACCTCTTGGGCCTGGAAGTCTGGTAGTAGTAGTAGTAGTAGTAGTAGTAGTAGTAGTAGTAGTAGTAGTATGATTTAAAGGTACAAAGTGAATGAAGTGTGCCCAGGCCCACAGCTACTTTGCTGGGCATGACTGTGTTTGACCTCTTGGGCCTGAAAGTCTATTTCTAGGCTTATATAAAGGGTCAAACTTCTTGAAGTGTGCCCAGGCCCAGAGCTACTTTGCTGGGCATGACTGTGTTTGACCTCTGGGGCCTGGAAGTCTGGTAGTAGTAGTATGATTTAAAGACACAAAGTGATTGAAGTGTGCCCAGGCCCAGAGCTACTTTGCTGGGCATGAATGTGTTTGAACTCTTGGGCCTGGAAGTCTGGTAGTAGTAGTATGATTTAAAGGTACAAAGTGAATGAAGTGTGCCCAGGCCCAGAGCTACTTTGCTGTGCATGACTGTGTTTGACCTCTTGGCTCTGGAAGTCTATTTCTAGGCTTATATAAAGGGTCAAACTTCTTGAAGTGTGCCCAGGCCCAGAGCTACTTTGCTGGGCATGACTGTGTTTGACCTCTGGGGCCTGGAAGTCTGGTAGTAGTAGTATGATTTAAAGGCACAAAGTGATTGAAGTGTGCCCAGGCCCAGAGCTACTTTGCTGGGCATGATTCTGTGACCTCTTGGGTCTGGAAATGTGGTACTTTGAAGGATTAAAAGAGTGAAACGGTCTGAAGTGTGCGCAGGTGTAAAGCAACCTTGCTAGGCATGAAGGTGTGACCTCCAGGGCCTGGAAGTCTGGTGGTAGTAGTAGTATGATTTAAAGGCACAAAGTGATTGAAGTGTGCCCAGGCCCAGAGCTACTTTGCTGGGCATGACTGTGTTTGACCTCTTGGGCCTGGAAGTCTGGTGGTAGTAGTAGTATGATTTAAAGGCACAAAGTGATTGAAGTGTGCCCAGGCCCAGAGCTACTTTGCTGGGCATGACTGTGTTTGACCTCTTGGCTCTGGAAGTCTATTTCTAGGCTTATATAAAGGGTCAAACTTCTTGAAGTGTGCCCAGGCCCAGAGCTACTTTGCTGGGCATGACTGTGTTTGACCTCTTGGGCCTGGAAGTCTGGTAGTAGTAGTATGATTTAAAGGCACAAAGTGATTGAAGTGTGCCCAGGCCCAGAGCTACTTTGCTGGGCATGAATGTGTTTGAACTCTTGGGCCTGGAAGTCTATTTCTAGGCTTATATAAAGGGTCAAACTTCTTGAAGTGTGCCCAGGCCCAGAGCTACTTTGCTGGGCATGACTGTGTTTGACCTCTTGGGCCTGGAAGTCTGGTAGTAGTAGTAGTAGTAGTAGTAGTAGTAGTAGTAGTAGTAGTAGTATGATTTAAAGGTACAAAGTGAATGAAGTGTGCCCAGGCCCACAGCTACTTTGCTGGGCATGACTGTGTTTGACCTCTTGGGCCTGAAAGTCTATTTCTAGGCTTATATAAAGGGTCAAACTTCTTGAAGTGTGCCCAGGCCCAGAGCTACTTTGCTGGGCATGACTGTGTTTGACCTCTGGGGCCTGGAAGTCTGGTAGTAGTAGTATGATTTAAAGACACAAAGTGATTGAAGTGTGCCCAGGCCCAGAGCTACTTTGCTGGGCATGAATGTGTTTGAACTCTTGGGCCTGGAAGTCTGGTAGTAGTAGTATGATTTAAAGGTACAAAGTGAATGAAGTGTGCCCAGGCCCAGAGCTACTTTGCTGTGCATGACTGTGTTTGACCTCTTGGCTCTGGAAGTCTATTTCTAGGCTTATATAAAGGGTCAAACTTCTTGAAGTGTGCCCAGGCCCAGAGCTACTTTGCTGGGCATGACTGTGTTTGACCTCTGGGGCCTGGAAGTCTGGTAGTAGTAGTATGATTTAAAGGCACAAAGTGATTGAAGTGTGCCCAGGCCCAGAGCTACTTTGCTGGGCATGATTCTGTGACCTCTTGGGTCTGGAAATGTGGTACTTTGAAGGATTAAAAGAGTGAAACGGTCTGAAGTGTGCGCAGGTGTAAAGCAACCTTGCTAGGCATGAAGGTGTGACCTCCAGGGCCTGGAAGTCTGGTGGTAGTAGTAGTATGATTTAAAGGCACAAAGTGATTGAAGTGTGCCCAGGCCCAGAGCTACTTTGCTGGGCATGACTGTGTTTGACCTCTTGGGCCTGGAAGTCTGGTGGTAGTAGTAGTATGATTTAAAGGCACAAAGTGATTGAAGTGTGCCCAGGCCCAGAGCTACTTTGCTGGGCATGACTGTGTTTGACCTCTTGGCTCTGGAAGTCTATTTCTAGGCTTATATAAAGGGTCAAACTTCTTGAAGTGTGCCCAGGCCCAGAGCTACTTTGCTGGGCATGACTGTGTTTGACCTCTGGGGCCTGGAAGTCTGGTAGTAGTAGTATGATTTAAAGGCACAAAGTGATTGAAGTGTGCCCAGGCCCAGAGCTACTTTGCTGGGCATGAATGTGTTTGAACTCTTGGGCCTGGAAGTCTATTTCTAGGCTTATATAAAGGGTCAAACTTCTTGAAGTGTGCCCAGGCCCAGAGCTACTTTGCTGGGCATGACTGTGTTTGACCTCTTGGGCCTGGAAGTCTGGTAGTAGTAGTAGTAGTAGTAGTAGTAGTAGTAGTAGTAGTAGTAGTATGATTTAAAGGTACAAAGTGAATGAAGTGTGCCCAGGCCCACAGCTACTTTGCTGGGCATGACTGTGTTTGACCTCTTGGGCCTGAAAGTCTATTTCTAGGCTTATATAAAGGGTCAAACTTCTTGAAGTGTGCCCAGGCCCAGAGCTACTTTGCTGGGCATGACTGTGTTTGACCTCTGGGGCCTGGAAGTCTGGTAGTAGTAGTATGATTTAAAGACACAAAGTGATTGAAGTGTGCCCAGGCCCAGAGCTACTTTGCTGGGCATGAATGTGTTTGAACTCTTGGGCCTGGAAGTCTGGTAGTAGTAGTATGATTTAAAGGTACAAAGTGAATGAAGTGTGCCCAGGCCCAGAGCTACTTTGCTGGGCATGACTGTGTTTGACCTCTTGGCTCTGGAAGTCTATTTCTAGGCTTATATAAAGGGTCAAACTTCTTGAAGTGTGCCCAGGCCCAGAGCTACTTTGCTGGGCATGACTGTGTTTGACCTCTGGGGCCTGGAAGTCTGGTAGTAGTAGTATGATTTAAAGGCACAAAGTGATTGAAGTGTGCCCAGGCCCAGAGCTACTTTGCTGGGCATGACTGTGTTTGACCTCTTGGGCCTGGAAGTCTGGTAGTAGTAGTAGTAGTAGTAGTAGTAGTAGTAGTAGTAGTATGATTTAAAGGTACAAAGTGAATGAAGTGTGCCCAGGCCCAGAGCTACTTTGCTGGGCATGACTGTGTTTGACGTCTTGGGCCTGGAAGTCTGGTAGTAGTAGTATGATTTAAAGGTACAAAGTGAATGAAGTGTGCCCAGGCCCAGAGCTACTTTGCTGGGCATGACTGTGTTTGACCTCTTGGCTCTGGAAGTCTATTTCTAGGCTTATATAAAGGGTCAAACTTCTTGAAGTGTGCCCAGGCCCAGAGCTACTTTGCTGGGCATGACTGTGTTTGACCTCTGGGGCCTGGAAGTCTGGTAGTAGTAGTATGATTTAAAGGCACAAAGTGATTGAAGTGTGCCCAGGCCCAGAGCTACTTTGCTGGGCATGAATGTGTTTGAACTCTTGGGCCTGGAAGTCTATTTCTAGGCTTATATAAAGGGTCAAACTTCTTGAAGTGTGCCCAGGCCCAGAGCTACTTTGCTGGGCATGACTGTGTTTGACCTCTTGGGCCTGGAAGTCTGGTAGTAGTAGTAGTAGTAGTAGTAGTAGTAGTAGTAGTAGTAGTAGTATGATTTAAAGGTACAAAGTGAATGAAGTGTGCCCAGGCCCACAGCTACTTTGCTGGGCATGACTGTGTTTGACCTCTTGGGCCTGAAAGTCTATTTCTAGGCTTATATAAAGGGTCAAACTTCTTGAAGTGTGCCCAGGCCCAGAGCTACTTTGCTGGGCATGACTGTGTTTGACCTCTGGGGCCTGGAAGTCTGGTAGTAGTAGTATGATTTAAAGACACAAAGTGATTGAAGTGTGCCCAGGCCCAGAGCTACTTTGCTGGGCATGAATGTGTTTGAACTCTTGGGCCTGGAAGTCTGGTAGTAGTAGTATGATTTAAAGGTACAAAGTGAATGAAGTGTGCCCAGGCCCAGAGCTACTTTGCTGTGCATGACTGTGTTTGACCTCTTGGCTCTGGAAGTCTATTTCTAGGCTTATATAAAGGGTCAAACTTCTTGAAGTGTGCCCAGGCCCAGAGCTACTTTGCTGGGCATGACTGTGTTTGACCTCTGGGGCCTGGAAGTCTGGTAGTAGTAGTATGATTTAAAGGCACAAAGTGATTGAAGTGTGCCCAGGCCCAGAGCTACTTTGCTGGGCATGATTCTGTGACCTCTTGGGTCTGGAAATGTGGTACTTTGAAGGATTAAAAGAGTGAAACGGTCTGAAGTGTGCGCAGGTGTAAAGCAACCTTGCTAGGCATGAAGGTGTGACCTCCAGGGCCTGGAAGTCTGGTGGTAGTAGTAGTATGATTTAAAGGCACAAAGTGATTGAAGTGTGCCCAGGCCCAGAGCTACTTTGCTGGGCATGACTGTGTTTGACCTCTTGGGCCTGGAAGTCTGGTGGTAGTAGTAGTATGATTTAAAGGCACAAAGTGATTGAAGTGTGCCCAGGCCCAGAGCTACTTTGCTGGGCATGACTGTGTTTGACCTCTTGGCTCTGGAAGTCTATTTCTAGGCTTATATAAAGGGTCAAACTTCTTGAAGTGTGCCCAGGCCCAGAGCTACTTTGCTGGGCATGACTGTGTTTGACCTCTGGGGCCTGGAAGTCTGGTAGTAGTAGTATGATTTAAAGGCACAAAGTGATTGAAGTGTGCCCAGGCCCAGAGCTACTTTGCTGGGCATGAATGTGTTTGAACTCTTGGGCCTGGAAGTCTATTTCTAGGCTTATATAAAGGGTCAAACTTCTTGAAGTGTGCCCAGGCCCAGAGCTACTTTGCTGGGCATGACTGTGTTTGACCTCTTGGGCCTGGAAGTCTGGTAGTAGTAGTAGTAGTAGTAGTAGTAGTAGTAGTAGTAGTAGTAGTATGATTTAAAGGTACAAAGTGAATGAAGTGTGCCCAGGCCCACAGCTACTTTGCTGGGCATGACTGTGTTTGACCTCTTGGGCCTGAAAGTCTATTTCTAGGCTTATATAAAGGGTCAAACTTCTTGAAGTGTGCCCAGGCCCAGAGCTACTTTGCTGGGCATGACTGTGTTTGACCTCTGGGGCCTGGAAGTCTGGTAGTAGTAGTATGATTTAAAGACACAAAGTGATTGAAGTGTGCCCAGGCCCAGAGCTACTTTGCTGGGCATGAATGTGTTTGAACTCTTGGGCCTGGAAGTCTGGTAGTAGTAGTATGATTTAAAGGTACAAAGTGAATGAAGTGTGCCCAGGCCCAGAGCTACTTTGCTGTGCATGACTGTGTTTGACCTCTTGGCTCTGGAAGTCTATTTCTAGGCTTATATAAAGGGTCAAACTTCTTGAAGTGTGCCCAGGCCCAGAGCTACTTTGCTGGGCATGACTGTGTTTGACCTCTGGGGCCTGGAAGTCTGGTAGTAGTAGTATGATTTAAAGGCACAAAGTGATTGAAGTGTGCCCAGGCCCAGAGCTACTTTGCTGGGCATGATTCTGTGACCTCTTGGGTCTGGAAATGTGGTACTTTGAAGGATTAAAAGAGTGAAACGGTCTGAAGTGTGCGCAGGTGTAAAGCAACCTTGCTAGGCATGAAGGTGTGACCTCCAGGGCCTGGAAGTCTGGTGGTAGTAGTAGTATGATTTAAAGGCACAAAGTGATTGAAGTGTGCCCAGGCCCAGAGCTACTTTGCTGGGCATGACTGTGTTTGACCTCTTGGGCCTGGAAGTCTGGTGGTAGTAGTAGTATGATTTAAAGGCACAAAGTGATTGAAGTGTGCCCAGGCCCAGAGCTACTTTGCTGGGCATGACTGTGTTTGACCTCTTGGCTCTGGAAGTCTATTTCTAGGCTTATATAAAGGGTCAAACTTCTTGAAGTGTGCCCAGGCCCAGAGCTACTTTGCTGGGCATGACTGTGTTTGACCTCTGGGGCCTGGAAGTCTGGTAGTAGTAGTATGATTTAAAGGCACAAAGTGATTGAAGTGTGCCCAGGCCCAGAGCTACTTTGCTGGGCATGAATGTGTTTGAACTCTTGGGCCTGGAAGTCTATTTCTAGGCTTATATAAAGGGTCAAACTTCTTGAAGTGTGCCCAGGCCCAGAGCTACTTTGCTGGGCATGACTGTGTTTGACCTCTTGGGCCTGGAAGTCTGGTAGTAGTAGTAGTAGTAGTAGTAGTAGTAGTAGTAGTAGTAGTAGTATGATTTAAAGGTACAAAGTGAATGAAGTGTGCCCAGGCCCACAGCTACTTTGCTGGGCATGACTGTGTTTGACCTCTTGGGCCTGAAAGTCTATTTCTAGGCTTATATAAAGGGTCAAACTTCTTGAAGTGTGCCCAGGCCCAGAGCTACTTTGCTGGGCATGACTGTGTTTGACCTCTGGGGCCTGGAAGTCTGGTAGTAGTAGTATGATTTAAAGACACAAAGTGATTGAAGTGTGCCCAGGCCCAGAGCTACTTTGCTGGGCATGAATGTGTTTGAACTCTTGGGCCTGGAAGTCTGGTAGTAGTAGTATGATTTAAAGGTACAAAGTGAATGAAGTGTGCCCAGGCCCAGAGCTACTTTGCTGTGCATGACTGTGTTTGACCTCTTGGCTCTGGAAGTCTATTTCTAGGCTTATATAAAGGGTCAAACTTCTTGAAGTGTGCCCAGGCCCAGAGCTACTTTGCTGGGCATGACTGTGTTTGACCTCTGGGGCCTGGAAGTCTGGTAGTAGTAGTATGATTTAAAGGCACAAAGTGATTGAAGTGTGCCCAGGCCCAGAGCTACTTTGCTGGGCATGATTCTGTGACCTCTTGGGTCTGGAAATGTGGTACTTTGAAGGATTAAAAGAGTGAAACGGTCTGAAGTGTGCGCAGGTGTAAAGCAACCTTGCTAGGCATGAAGGTGTGACCTCCAGGGCCTGGAAGTCTGGTGGTAGTAGTAGTATGATTTAAAGGCACAAAGTGATTGAAGTGTGCCCAGGCCCAGAGCTACTTTGCTGGGCATGACTGTGTTTGACCTCTTGGGCCTGGAAGTCTGGTGGTAGTAGTAGTAGTAGTAGTAGTAGTAGTAGTAGTATGATTTAAAGGCACAAAGTGCTTGAAGTGTGCCCAGGCCCAGAGCTACTTTGCTGGGCATGATTCTGTGACCTCTTGGGTCTGGAAATGTGGTACTTTGAAGGATTAAAAGAGTGAAACGGTCTGAAGTGTGCGCAGGTGTAAAGCAACCTTGCTAGGCATGAAGGTGTGACCTCCAGGGCCTGGAAGTCTGGTGGTAGTAGTAGTATGATTTAAAGGCACAAAGTGATTGAAGTGTGCCCAGGCCCAGAGCTACTTTGCTGGGCATGACTGTGTTTGACCTCTTGGGCCTGGAAGTCTGGTGGTAGTAGTAGTATGATTTAAAGGCACAAAGTGATTGAAGTGTGCCCAGGCCCAGAGCTACTTTGCTGGGCATGAATGTGTTTGAACTCTTGGGCCTGGAAGTCTATTTCTAGGCTTATATAAAGGGTCAAACATCTTGAAGTGTGCCCAGGCCCAGAGCTACTTTGCTGTGCATGACTGTGGTTGACCTCTTGGCCCTGGAAGTCTGGTGGTAGTAGTAGTATGATTTAAAGGCACAAAGTGAATGAAGTGTGCCCAGGCCCAGAGCTACTTTGCTGGGCATGAATGTGTTTGAACTCTTGGGCCTGGAAGTCTGGTAGTAGTAGTAGTAGTAGTAGTAGTAGTAGTAGTAGTATGATTTAAAGGCACAAAGTGCTTGAAGTGTGCCCAGGCCCAGAGCTACTTTGCTGTGCATGACTGTGTTTGACCTCTTGGCTCTGGAAGTCTATTTCTAGGCTTATATAAAGGGTCAAACTTCTTGAAGTGTGCCCAGGCCCAGAGCTACTTTGCTGTGTATGACTGTGTGACCTCTTGGCCCTGGAATTCTGGTGGTAGTAGTAGTATGATTTAAAGGCACAAAGTGAATGAAGTGTGCCCAGGCCCAGAGCTACTTTGCTGGGCATGACTGTGTTTGACCTCTTGGGCCTGGAAGTCTGGTAGTAGTAGTATGATTTAAAGGCACAAAGTGATTGAAGTGTGCCCAGGCCCAGAGCTACTTTGCTGGGCATGAATGTGTTTGAACTCTTGGGCCTGGAAGTCTATTTCTAGGCTTATATAAAGGGACAAACTTCTTGAAGTGTGCCCAGGCCCAGAGCTACTTTGCTGTGTATGACTGTGTGACCTCTTGGCCCTGGAATTCTGGTGGTAGTAGTAGTAGTAGTAGTATGATTTAAAGGTACAAAGTGAATGAAGTGTGCCCAGGCCCAGAGCCAGGCCTGGGCAGCAGGGGGCGCTCCTGGCCATGCCCAGCGAGTTTCGTGCGAATCGGACCTGGTCCGGAAGAGATACGAAGGGAAAACTCATTACTCGTCGGGGTGGCACATCCAGGCTCTCGACCCTCCCAAAGCGTCCGACCAGGGTGCACCCTGCCGGGCATGGTTAGCCGCCAGCCCCCTTCCTGGAGGTCTGGTTGGCACGGGGTTTTGATTTATCGGTTTCATATCTCTGGGCTCCTTGGGAGCAGAAAGTCGGTTGAGGGCCCTTTGGAAAGAGCCGGGGCTGCCGTTTAACGCTGTCCAAGCGGCAGGCGAAGCGCACCCACCGTTTTTACGCTATGATTTTTTAAAACCGCCGGGGCGGCAAACACAGGGCCGGTCGGGTTTGAAGACGAATATCTCTTCGGCCCTTGGGAGGAGAGAAGCAGCGCGGGTCACCTTTGAACGCGCTCGCTGCCAGGAACGTCTGGCGTAAAAGTTTCGTGGGAATCGGACGTTCCTAGGCTGAGAAGCGAGCGCCCGCCCTCGGGCGGTCGGGGGCCCCTTTCTCATTCCCCGTCTGGGCTAAAAATACGAGGTCGGACCCGATGGACTCGGGAGACTGGAGAGTACCAGGGAGACCCTGGAAGCAGGCGACCCGACCCACGCTTCGCTGTCTCCTCGGCCCTCGGGAGTAGAAGCGCGGGGACGGTGGCGTGGGCAGCAGGGGGCGCTCCTGGCCATGCCCAGCGAGTTTCGTGCGAATCGGACCTGGTCCGGAAGAGATACGAAGGGAAAACTCATTACTCGTCGGGGTGGCACATCCAGGCTCTCGACCCTCCCAAAGCGTCCGACCAGGGTGCACCCTGCCGGGCATGGTTAGCCGCCAGCCCCCTTCCTGGAGGTCTGGTTGGCACGGGGTTTTGATTTTTCGGTTTCATATCTCTGGGCTCCTTGGGAGCAGAAAGTCGGTTGAGGGCCCTTTGGAAAGAGCCGGGGCTGCCGTTTAACGCTGTCCAAGCGGCAGGCGAAGCGCACCCACCGTTTTTACGCTATGATTTTTTAAAACCGCCGGGGCGGCAAACACAGGGCCGGTCGGGTTTGAAGACGAATATCTCTTCGGCCCTTGGGAGGAGAGAAGCAGCGCGGGTCACCTTTGAACGCGCTCGCTGCCAGGAACGTCTGGCGTAAAAGTTTCGTGGGAATCGGACGTTCCTAGGCTGAGAAGCGAGCGCCCGCCCTCGGGCGGTCGGGGGCCCCTTTCTCATTCCCCGTCTGGGCTAAAAATACGAGGTCGGACCCGATGGACTCGGGAGACTGGAGAGTACCAGGGAGACCCTGGAAGCAGGCGACCCGACCCACGCTTCGCTGTCTCCTCGGCCCTCGGGAGTAGAAGCGCGGGGACGGTGGCGTGGGCAGCAGGGGGCGCTCCTGGCCATGCCCAGCGAGTTTCGTGCGAATCGGACCTGGTCCGGAAGAGATACGAAGGGAAAACTCATTACTCGTCGGGGTGGCACATCCAGGCTCTCGACCCTCCCAAAGCGTCCGACCAGGGTGCACCCTGCCGGGCATGGTTAGCCGCCAGCCCCCTTCCTGGAGGTCTGGTTGGCACGGGGTTTTGATTTATCGGTTTCATATCTCTGGGCTCCTTGGGAGCAGAAAGTCGGTTGAGGGCCCTTTGGAAAGAGCCGGGGCTGCCGTTTAACGCTGTCCAAGCGGCAGGCGAAGCGCACCCACCGTTTTTACGCTATGATTTTTTAAAACCGCCGGGGCGGCAAACACAGGGCCGGTCGGGTTTGAAGACGAATATCTCTTCGGCCCTTGGGAGGAGAGAAGCAGCGCGGGTCACCTTTGAACGCGCTCGCTGCCAGGAACGTCTGGCGTAAAAGTTTCGTGGGAATCGGACGTTCCTAGGCTGAGAAGCGAGCGCCCGCCCTCGGGCGGTCGGGGGCCCCTTTCTCATTCCCCGTCTGGGCTAAAAATACGAGGTCGGACCCGATGGACTCGGGAGACTGGAGAGTACCAGGGAGACCCTGGAAGCAGGCGACCCGACCCACGCTTCGCTGTCTCCTCGGCCCTCGGGAGTAGAAGCGCGGGGACGGTGGCGTGGGCAGCAGGGGGCGCTCCTGGCCATGCCCAGCGAGTTTCGTGCGAATCGGACCTGGTCCGGAAGAGATACGAAGGGAAAACTCATTACTCGTCGGGGTGGCACATCCAGGCTCTCGACCCTCCCAAAGTGTCCGACCAGGGTGCACCCTGCCGGGCTAAGAGAACAGCCAGGTGAACCCTGGAGGTTCCGAACTCCAGACCCCTGGACCCGACGGCTCAGTCCGCCTCAGGTGCACTACAGAGGTCCTCGGGCTGTCCCTGAGTGCATTAAAACGGAAATCAGAATTACTCCCCCGGGTGGCACTTCCAGGCTCTCGACCCTCCCAAAGTGTCCGACCAGGGTGCACCCTGCTGGGCATGGTTAGCCGCCAGCCCCCTTCCTGGAGGTCTGGTTGGCACGGGGTTTTGCAAATAGGTCCCGTCGGGTATATGGGAGAGCAAAGAGAATCAATGGGGTCCAAGCACTAAATTCATCCAGTGGCGTTCTCTGGAAGCCCAAGGGGAGTCCGAGGGGTGTTCGGCCGGCAAGGGGAGCTCTCCCTCGGACACATGATCAAACGCCTGTCCCCTACCGGAAAGTGGTGTGCTCTGGATGCCCCCCCCCCCCCCCCATCCCCCGAGGGGGGTGCTTATCCCGCGAGGGGAGCCCTCCTCGGGTTAAGTGAACCATCATGCCGATTCCCCTATGGAAGTGGGCACATCCAGGCACACAGTCTGCTTTGCTCTCCCCGACCCGAGTGCGTCTGTTGGGCTGAGTGTACGCCCAGGCAACTGGATCCAATGGCTCAGTCCGCCGCAGCGTGCTTCGACGATGGGTCGTACAGCCATGCCACCAGGGTGGGCGTGTTTGTAAATGTACCAGTGGATTCTCGTCGGCCTGCCACATCCATGGTATCGACCCACCAGGCCTGTCCGACCAGGGGTTGACCCTGGACGGGCACGGTCTGTGGTTTGGCCCTTGTCCTAGATGAAATCGGGCACGGGGTTTTCTGGCCAGGTACCATCGGGTTACTGGGAGAGCGGCTTCGGTCTCCAGGTGAGACCAATGGTGAAGCAGCACGAGGCAATGGAGAGCATGCAAAGCGATGGGGAAGCCATGCACGGCAATGGCCACGAAAAAAAAAAAAAAATCACCACGGAAGGAACGTGAAGAACAAGGAGGAGTGTAGTGACACTGCCCAAAGCTGCCCGGTGTTGCAGGGGTCTATTGGTGTGTTGCTTCCTTGTTTGGTAGAGTGGAGTACCAGACCCGCCAGGGGTAGGCAAACCATTCCCCCTACGGTAAGTGAGGAGCCAGCCATTTGACGAGCGGGTGTCCACGTGTACGGGTGCGAGCGCTATCCCCCCACACGGGGTTAGGCCACGGCCTTAGGTGGACGTCTGCCGACCAGCCCCGGCTGATCCAGAACTTCTGATGTGGAGAGCGGTTTTGACAGATCCTCCCTGGTTCTAGCGGGTCAAGCCTCTGATGGGGGGTGGGGGTTATTTGTAACCCATCCCAGAACTCTCTGGGGGAGACTCAGACGGCCAGTCTGTCTACTCAGTTGTCCTATACTGGTGTCTGTGGTTTGGGAGGAAGGGAGTGCCCTGCTTTGTTGGCCTCCTCTTCAAACCTACCTGGGCCCACGAATCACTCTTCTTGGTTACATCACGAAACGTAGGTTGAGCGAGGCTAGGGGGGAGGGAATTCGACGAGGTCTTTCCCTTGTCCCCCCACCAGCGGCCCACGAAAATCAAAACGGCGTGAAGAGAGGGAACGCCGAAAGCACCTGGAGTCGGCCGTCCGCACCTCCGGAGGAGGTGGACGGGGTACGGTGCGGGCATGACCGGATGGGACAGCTTTGCATCAAGGTGAGAGGTCGGCGTCCGAAGGCCAGAGGGCGGTGCGCGAGCACGTTTACACTGGCCGCGGAAGCTGTCCTGGGTAGCCCTGTATGGCGTCTGGACCTGACGGCGCACGCACTTACAACCCGCTGCTTCCTAGCCCCCGGAAGGGGAGGCGGATGTCACTCGTGGTTCATCCCAGACCACGGTGCAAACTACCTGGTTGATCCTGCCAGTAACATATGCTTGTCTCAAAGATTAAGCCATGCAGGTCTAAGTGCACACGGCCGGTACAGTGAAACTGCGAATGGCTCATTAAATCAGTTATGGTTCCTTTGATCGCTCCACACGTTACTCGGATAACTGTGGTAATTCTAGAGCTAATACATGCAAACGAGCGCTGACCCTTCGGGGGATGCGTGCATTTATCAGACCCAAAACCCATCCGGGGGGCTCGGGCCCCCCGGCCGCTTTGGTGACTCTAGATAACCTCGGGCCGATCGCGCGCCCTCCGCGGCGGCGACGTCTCATTCGAATGTCTGCCCTATCAACTTTCGATGGTACCATAGTCGGCTACCATGGTGACCACGGGTAACGGGGAATCAGGGTTCGATTCCGGAGAGGGAGCCTGAGAAACGGCTACCACATCCAAGGAAGGCAGCAGGCGCGCAAATTACCCATTCCCGACACGGGGAGGTAGTGACGAAAAATAACGATACAGGTCTCTTTCGAGGCCCTGTAATCGGAATGAGCGTATCCTAAACCCATGGGTGAGGACCCATTGGAGGGCAAGTCTGGTGCCAGCAGCCGCGGTAATTCCAGCTCCAATAGCGTATATTAAAGTTGCTGCAGTTAAAAAGCTCGTAGTTGGATGTCGGGAGTGGGCTGGCGGTCCGCCGCGAGGCGTGCCACCGCCTGTCTCAGACCCTGTCTCCCGGTGCCCCCCGGATGCCCTTGGCTGGGTGTCCGGACGGGGCTCGGAGCGTTTACTTTGAAAAAATTAGAGTGTTCAAAGCGGGCCCGCTTCTCGCCTGAATACCTGAGCTAGGAATAATGGAATAGGACTCCGGTTCTATTTTGTGGGTTTCCTGAACCAGGGCCATGATTAAGAGGGACGGCCGGGGGCATTCGTATTGCGCCGCTAGAGGTGAAATTCTTGGACCGGCGCAAGACGGACGAAAGCGAAAGCATTTGCCAAGAATGTTTTCATTAATCAAGAACGAAAGTCGGAGGTTCGAAGACGATCAGATACCGTCGTAGTTCCGACCGTAAACTATGCCGACCCGCGATCCGGCGGCGTTATTCCCATGACCCGCCGGGCAGCGTGAGGGAAACCACGAGTCTGTGGGTTCCGGGGGGAGTATGGTTGCAAAGCTGAAACTTAAAGGAATTGACGGAAGGGCACCACCAGGAGTGGAGCCTGCGGCTTAATTTGACTCAACACGGGAAACCTCACCCGGCCCGGACACGGAAAGGATTGACAGATTGATAGCTCTTTCTCGATTCTGTGGGTGGTGGTGCATGGCCGTTCTTAGTTGGTGGAGCGATTTGTCTGGTTAATTCCGATAACGAACGAGACTCCGGCATGCTAAATAGTTACGCGGCCCTCCGCGGTCGGCGTCAAACTTCTTAGAGGGACAAGTGGCGTTCAGCCACGCGAGATGGAGCAATAACAGGTCTGTGATGCCCTTAGATGTCCGGGGCTGCACGCGCGCCACAATGGTTGGATCAGCGTGTGCCTACCCTACACCGAGAGGTGCGGGTAATCCGCTGAACCCCATTCGTGATGGGGACTGGGGATTGCAATTATTCCCCATGAACGAGGAATTCCCAGTAAGCGCGGGTCATAAGCTCGCGTTGATTAAGTCCCTGCCCTTTGTACACACCGCCCGTCGCTACTACCGATCGGATGGTTTAGTGAGGTCCTCGGATCGGCCCCGCCGGGGCTCCTCGCGGGCCTTGGCGGAGCGCCGAGAAGTCGATCAAACTTGACTATCTAGAGGAAGTAAAAGTCGTAACA
>NW_027658382.1:149186-166686 GCF_041902795.1 Electrophorus electricus | reverse complement strand
TAGTAGTAGTAGTAGTAGTAGTAGTAGTAGTAGTAGTATGATTTAAAGGTACAAAGTGAATGAAGTGTGCCCAGGCCCACAGCTACTTTGCTGGGCATGACTGTGTTTGACCTCTTGGGCCTGAAAGTCTATTTCTAGGCTTATATAAAGGGTCAAACTTCTTGAAGTGTGCCCAGGCCCAGATCTACTTTGCTGGGCATGACTGTGTTTGACCTCTTGGGCCTGGAAGTCTGGTAGTAGTAGTAGTAGTAGTAGTAGTAGTATGATTTAAAGGTACAAAGTGAATGAAGTGTGCCCAGGCCCAGAGCTACTTTGCTGGGCATGACTGTGTTTGACCTCTTGGGCCTGGAAGTCTATTTCTAGGCTTATATAAAGGGTCAAACTTCTTGAAGTGTGCCCAGGCCCAGAGCTACTTTGCTGTGTATGACTGTGTGACCTCTTGGCCCTGGAATTCTGGTGGTAGTAGTAGTATGATTTAAAGGCACAAAGTGAATGAAGTGTGCCCAGGCCCAGAGCTACTTTGCTGGGCATGACTGTGTTTGACCTCTTGGGCCTGGAAGTCTGGTAGTAGTAGTAGTAGTAGTAGTAGTAGTAGTAGTAGTAGTAGTATGATTTAAAGGTACAAAGTGAATGAAGTGTGCCCAGGCCCAGAGCTACTTTGCTGGGCATGACTGTGTTTGACGTCTTGGGCCTGGAAGTCTGGTAGTAGTAGTATGATTTAAAGGTACAAAGTGAATGAAGTGTGCCCAGGCCCAGAGCTACTTTGCTGGGCATGACTGTGTTTGACCTCTTGGCTCTGGAAGTCTATTTCTAGGCTTATATAAAGGGTCAAACTTCTTGAAGTGTGCCCAGGCCCAGAGCTACTTTGCTGGGCATGACTGTGTTTGACCTCTGGGGCCTGGAAGTCTGGTAGTAGTAGTATGATTTAAAGGCACAAAGTGATTGAAGTGTGCCCAGGCCCAGAGCTACTTTGCTGGGCATGAATGTGTTTGAACTCTTGGGCCTGGAAGTCTATTTCTAGGCTTATATAAAGGGTCAAACTTCTTGAAGTGTGCCCAGGCCCAGAGCTACTTTGCTGGGCATGACTGTGTTTGACCTCTTGGCTCTGGAAGTCTATTTCTAGGCTTATATAAAGGGTCAAACTTCTTGAAGTGTGCCCAGGCCCAGAGCTACTTTGCTGGGCATGACTGTGTTTGACCTCTGGGGCCTGGAAGTCTGGTAGTAGTAGTATGATTTAAAGGCACAAAGTGATTGAAGTGTGCCCAGGCCCAGAGCTACTTTGCTGGGCATGAATGTGTTTGAACTCTTGGGCCTGGAAGTCTATTTCTAGGCTTATATAAAGGGTCAAACTTCTTGAAGTGTGCCCAGGCCCAGAGCTACTTTGCTGGGCATGACTGTGTTTGACCTCTTGGGCCTGGAAGTCTGGTAGTAGTAGTAGTAGTAGTAGTAGTAGTAGTAGTAGTAGTAGTAGTATGATTTAAAGGTACAAAGTGAATGAAGTGTGCCCAGGCCCACAGCTACTTTGCTGGGCATGACTGTGTTTGACCTCTTGGGCCTGAAAGTCTATTTCTAGGCTTATATAAAGGGTCAAACTTCTTGAAGTGTGCCCAGGCCCAGAGCTACTTTGCTGGGCATGACTGTGTTTGACCTCTTGGCTCTGGAAGTCTATTTCTAGGCTTATATAAAGGGTCAAACTTCTTGAAGTGTGCCCAGGCCCAGAGCTACTTTGCTGGGCATGACTGTGTTTGACCTCTGGGGCCTGGAAGTCTGGTAGTAGTAGTATGATTTAAAGGCACAAAGTGATTGAAGTGTGCCCAGGCCCAGAGCTACTTTGCTGGGCATGAATGTGTTTGAACTCTTGGGCCTGGAAGTCTATTTCTAGGCTTATATAAAGGGTCAAACTTCTTGAAGTGTGCCCAGGCCCAGAGCTACTTTGCTGGGCATGACTGTGTTTGACCTCTTGGGCCTGGAAGTCTGGTAGTAGTAGTAGTAGTAGTAGTAGTAGTAGTAGTAGTAGTAGTAGTATGATTTAAAGGTACAAAGTGAATGAAGTGTGCCCAGGCCCACAGCTACTTTGCTGGGCATGACTGTGTTTGACCTCTTGGGCCTGAAAGTCTATTTCTAGGCTTATATAAAGGGTCAAACTTCTTGAAGTGTGCCCAGGCCCAGAGCTACTTTGCTGGGCATGACTGTGTTTGACCTCTGGGGCCTGGAAGTCTGGTAGTAGTAGTATGATTTAAAGACACAAAGTGATTGAAGTGTGCCCAGGCCCAGAGCTACTTTGCTGGGCATGAATGTGTTTGAACTCTTGGGCCTGGAAGTCTGGTAGTAGTAGTATGATTTAAAGGTACAAAGTGAATGAAGTGTGCCCAGGCCCAGAGCTACTTTGCTGGGCATGACTGTGTTTGACCTCTTGGCTCTGGAAGTCTATTTCTAGGCTTATATAAAGGGTCAAACTTCTTGAAGTGTGCCCAGGCCCAGAGCTACTTTGCTGGGCATGACTGTGTTTGACCTCTGGGGCCTGGAAGTCTGGTAGTAGTAGTATGATTTAAAGGCACAAAGTGATTGAAGTGTGCCCAGGCCCAGAGCTACTTTGCTGGGCATGACTGTGTTTGACCTCTTGGGCCTGGAAGTCTGGTAGTAGTAGTAGTAGTAGTAGTAGTAGTAGTAGTAGTAGTATGATTTAAAGGTACAAAGTGAATGAAGTGTGCCCAGGCCCAGAGCTACTTTGCTGGGCATGACTGTGTTTGACGTCTTGGGCCTGGAAGTCTGGTAGTAGTAGTATGATTTAAAGGTACAAAGTGAATGAAGTGTGCCCAGGCCCAGAGCTACTTTGCTGGGCATGACTGTGTTTGACCTCTTGGCTCTGGAAGTCTATTTCTAGGCTTATATAAAGGGTCAAACTTCTTGAAGTGTGCCCAGGCCCAGAGCTACTTTGCTGGGCATGACTGTGTTTGACCTCTGGGGCCTGGAAGTCTGGTAGTAGTAGTATGATTTAAAGGCACAAAGTGATTGAAGTGTGCCCAGGCCCAGAGCTACTTTGCTGGGCATGAATGTGTTTGAACTCTTGGGCCTGGAAGTCTATTTCTAGGCTTATATAAAGGGTCAAACTTCTTGAAGTGTGCCCAGGCCCAGAGCTACTTTGCTGGGCATGACTGTGTTTGACCTCTTGGGCCTGGAAGTCTGGTAGTAGTAGTAGTAGTAGTAGTAGTAGTAGTAGTAGTAGTAGTAGTATGATTTAAAGGTACAAAGTGAATGAAGTGTGCCCAGGCCCACAGCTACTTTGCTGGGCATGACTGTGTTTGACCTCTTGGGCCTGAAAGTCTATTTCTAGGCTTATATAAAGGGTCAAACTTCTTGAAGTGTGCCCAGGCCCAGAGCTACTTTGCTGGGCATGACTGTGTTTGACCTCTGGGGCCTGGAAGTCTGGTAGTAGTAGTATGATTTAAAGACACAAAGTGATTGAAGTGTGCCCAGGCCCAGAGCTACTTTGCTGGGCATGAATGTGTTTGAACTCTTGGGCCTGGAAGTCTGGTAGTAGTAGTATGATTTAAAGGTACAAAGTGAATGAAGTGTGCCCAGGCCCAGAGCTACTTTGCTGTGCATGACTGTGTTTGACCTCTTGGCTCTGGAAGTCTATTTCTAGGCTTATATAAAGGGTCAAACTTCTTGAAGTGTGCCCAGGCCCAGAGCTACTTTGCTGGGCATGACTGTGTTTGACCTCTGGGGCCTGGAAGTCTGGTAGTAGTAGTATGATTTAAAGGCACAAAGTGATTGAAGTGTGCCCAGGCCCAGAGCTACTTTGCTGGGCATGATTCTGTGACCTCTTGGGTCTGGAAATGTGGTACTTTGAAGGATTAAAAGAGTGAAACGGTCTGAAGTGTGCGCAGGTGTAAAGCAACCTTGCTAGGCATGAAGGTGTGACCTCCAGGGCCTGGAAGTCTGGTGGTAGTAGTAGTATGATTTAAAGGCACAAAGTGATTGAAGTGTGCCCAGGCCCAGAGCTACTTTGCTGGGCATGACTGTGTTTGACCTCTTGGGCCTGGAAGTCTGGTGGTAGTAGTAGTATGATTTAAAGGCACAAAGTGATTGAAGTGTGCCCAGGCCCAGAGCTACTTTGCTGGGCATGACTGTGTTTGACCTCTTGGCTCTGGAAGTCTATTTCTAGGCTTATATAAAGGGTCAAACTTCTTGAAGTGTGCCCAGGCCCAGAGCTACTTTGCTGGGCATGACTGTGTTTGACCTCTGGGGCCTGGAAGTCTGGTAGTAGTAGTATGATTTAAAGGCACAAAGTGATTGAAGTGTGCCCAGGCCCAGAGCTACTTTGCTGGGCATGAATGTGTTTGAACTCTTGGGCCTGGAAGTCTATTTCTAGGCTTATATAAAGGGTCAAACTTCTTGAAGTGTGCCCAGGCCCAGAGCTACTTTGCTGGGCATGACTGTGTTTGACCTCTTGGGCCTGGAAGTCTGGTAGTAGTAGTAGTAGTAGTAGTAGTAGTAGTAGTAGTAGTAGTAGTATGATTTAAAGGTACAAAGTGAATGAAGTGTGCCCAGGCCCACAGCTACTTTGCTGGGCATGACTGTGTTTGACCTCTTGGGCCTGAAAGTCTATTTCTAGGCTTATATAAAGGGTCAAACTTCTTGAAGTGTGCCCAGGCCCAGAGCTACTTTGCTGGGCATGACTGTGTTTGACCTCTGGGGCCTGGAAGTCTGGTAGTAGTAGTATGATTTAAAGACACAAAGTGATTGAAGTGTGCCCAGGCCCAGAGCTACTTTGCTGGGCATGAATGTGTTTGAACTCTTGGGCCTGGAAGTCTGGTAGTAGTAGTATGATTTAAAGGTACAAAGTGAATGAAGTGTGCCCAGGCCCAGAGCTACTTTGCTGTGCATGACTGTGTTTGACCTCTTGGCTCTGGAAGTCTATTTCTAGGCTTATATAAAGGGTCAAACTTCTTGAAGTGTGCCCAGGCCCAGAGCTACTTTGCTGGGCATGACTGTGTTTGACCTCTGGGGCCTGGAAGTCTGGTAGTAGTAGTATGATTTAAAGGCACAAAGTGATTGAAGTGTGCCCAGGCCCAGAGCTACTTTGCTGGGCATGATTCTGTGACCTCTTGGGTCTGGAAATGTGGTACTTTGAAGGATTAAAAGAGTGAAACGGTCTGAAGTGTGCGCAGGTGTAAAGCAACCTTGCTAGGCATGAAGGTGTGACCTCCAGGGCCTGGAAGTCTGGTGGTAGTAGTAGTATGATTTAAAGGCACAAAGTGATTGAAGTGTGCCCAGGCCCAGAGCTACTTTGCTGGGCATGACTGTGTTTGACCTCTTGGGCCTGGAAGTCTGGTGGTAGTAGTAGTATGATTTAAAGGCACAAAGTGATTGAAGTGTGCCCAGGCCCAGAGCTACTTTGCTGGGCATGACTGTGTTTGACCTCTTGGCTCTGGAAGTCTATTTCTAGGCTTATATAAAGGGTCAAACTTCTTGAAGTGTGCCCAGGCCCAGAGCTACTTTGCTGGGCATGACTGTGTTTGACCTCTGGGGCCTGGAAGTCTGGTAGTAGTAGTATGATTTAAAGGCACAAAGTGATTGAAGTGTGCCCAGGCCCAGAGCTACTTTGCTGGGCATGAATGTGTTTGAACTCTTGGGCCTGGAAGTCTATTTCTAGGCTTATATAAAGGGTCAAACTTCTTGAAGTGTGCCCAGGCCCAGAGCTACTTTGCTGGGCATGACTGTGTTTGACCTCTTGGGCCTGGAAGTCTGGTAGTAGTAGTAGTAGTAGTAGTAGTAGTAGTAGTAGTAGTAGTAGTATGATTTAAAGGTACAAAGTGAATGAAGTGTGCCCAGGCCCACAGCTACTTTGCTGGGCATGACTGTGTTTGACCTCTTGGGCCTGAAAGTCTATTTCTAGGCTTATATAAAGGGTCAAACTTCTTGAAGTGTGCCCAGGCCCAGAGCTACTTTGCTGGGCATGACTGTGTTTGACCTCTGGGGCCTGGAAGTCTGGTAGTAGTAGTATGATTTAAAGACACAAAGTGATTGAAGTGTGCCCAGGCCCAGAGCTACTTTGCTGGGCATGAATGTGTTTGAACTCTTGGGCCTGGAAGTCTGGTAGTAGTAGTATGATTTAAAGGTACAAAGTGAATGAAGTGTGCCCAGGCCCAGAGCTACTTTGCTGTGCATGACTGTGTTTGACCTCTTGGCTCTGGAAGTCTATTTCTAGGCTTATATAAAGGGTCAAACTTCTTGAAGTGTGCCCAGGCCCAGAGCTACTTTGCTGGGCATGACTGTGTTTGACCTCTGGGGCCTGGAAGTCTGGTAGTAGTAGTATGATTTAAAGGCACAAAGTGATTGAAGTGTGCCCAGGCCCAGAGCTACTTTGCTGGGCATGATTCTGTGACCTCTTGGGTCTGGAAATGTGGTACTTTGAAGGATTAAAAGAGTGAAACGGTCTGAAGTGTGCGCAGGTGTAAAGCAACCTTGCTAGGCATGAAGGTGTGACCTCCAGGGCCTGGAAGTCTGGTGGTAGTAGTAGTATGATTTAAAGGCACAAAGTGATTGAAGTGTGCCCAGGCCCAGAGCTACTTTGCTGGGCATGACTGTGTTTGACCTCTTGGGCCTGGAAGTCTGGTGGTAGTAGTAGTATGATTTAAAGGCACAAAGTGATTGAAGTGTGCCCAGGCCCAGAGCTACTTTGCTGGGCATGACTGTGTTTGACCTCTTGGCTCTGGAAGTCTATTTCTAGGCTTATATAAAGGGTCAAACTTCTTGAAGTGTGCCCAGGCCCAGAGCTACTTTGCTGGGCATGACTGTGTTTGACCTCTGGGGCCTGGAAGTCTGGTAGTAGTAGTATGATTTAAAGGCACAAAGTGATTGAAGTGTGCCCAGGCCCAGAGCTACTTTGCTGGGCATGAATGTGTTTGAACTCTTGGGCCTGGAAGTCTATTTCTAGGCTTATATAAAGGGTCAAACTTCTTGAAGTGTGCCCAGGCCCAGAGCTACTTTGCTGGGCATGACTGTGTTTGACCTCTTGGGCCTGGAAGTCTGGTAGTAGTAGTAGTAGTAGTAGTAGTAGTAGTAGTAGTAGTAGTAGTATGATTTAAAGGTACAAAGTGAATGAAGTGTGCCCAGGCCCACAGCTACTTTGCTGGGCATGACTGTGTTTGACCTCTTGGGCCTGAAAGTCTATTTCTAGGCTTATATAAAGGGTCAAACTTCTTGAAGTGTGCCCAGGCCCAGAGCTACTTTGCTGGGCATGACTGTGTTTGACCTCTGGGGCCTGGAAGTCTGGTAGTAGTAGTATGATTTAAAGACACAAAGTGATTGAAGTGTGCCCAGGCCCAGAGCTACTTTGCTGGGCATGAATGTGTTTGAACTCTTGGGCCTGGAAGTCTGGTAGTAGTAGTATGATTTAAAGGTACAAAGTGAATGAAGTGTGCCCAGGCCCAGAGCTACTTTGCTGTGCATGACTGTGTTTGACCTCTTGGCTCTGGAAGTCTATTTCTAGGCTTATATAAAGGGTCAAACTTCTTGAAGTGTGCCCAGGCCCAGAGCTACTTTGCTGGGCATGACTGTGTTTGACCTCTGGGGCCTGGAAGTCTGGTAGTAGTAGTATGATTTAAAGGCACAAAGTGATTGAAGTGTGCCCAGGCCCAGAGCTACTTTGCTGGGCATGATTCTGTGACCTCTTGGGTCTGGAAATGTGGTACTTTGAAGGATTAAAAGAGTGAAACGGTCTGAAGTGTGCGCAGGTGTAAAGCAACCTTGCTAGGCATGAAGGTGTGACCTCCAGGGCCTGGAAGTCTGGTGGTAGTAGTAGTATGATTTAAAGGCACAAAGTGATTGAAGTGTGCCCAGGCCCAGAGCTACTTTGCTGGGCATGACTGTGTTTGACCTCTTGGGCCTGGAAGTCTGGTGGTAGTAGTAGTATGATTTAAAGGCACAAAGTGATTGAAGTGTGCCCAGGCCCAGAGCTACTTTGCTGGGCATGAATGTGTTTGAACTCTTGGGCCTGGAAGTCTATTTCTAGGCTTATATAAAGGGTCAAACATCTTGAAGTGTGCCCAGGCCCAGAGCTACTTTGCTGTGCATGACTGTGGTTGACCTCTTGGCCCTGGAAGTCTGGTGGTAGTAGTAGTATGATTTAAAGGCACAAAGTGAATGAAGTGTGCCCAGGCCCAGAGCTACTTTGCTGGGCATGAATGTGTTTGAACTCTTGGGCCTGGAAGTCTGGTAGTAGTAGTATGATTTAAAGGCACAAAGTGATTGAAGTGTGCCCAGGCCCAGAGCTACTTTGCTGGGCATGACTGTGTTTGACCTCTTGGGCCTGGAAGTCTGGTGGTAGTAGTAGTATGATTTAAAGGCACAAAGTGAATGAAGTGTGCCCAGGCCCAGAGCTACTTTGCTGGGCATGAATGTGTTTGAACTCTTGGGCCTGGAAGTCTGGTAGTAGTAGTAGTAGTAGTAGTAGTAGTAGTAGTAGTAGTAGTAGTAGTAGTAGTAGTATGATTTAAAGGTACAAAGTGAATGAAGTGTGCCCAGGCCCACAGCTACTTTGCTGGGCATGACTGTGTTTGACCTCTTGGGCCTGAAAGTCTATTTCTAGGCTTATATAAAGGGTCAAACTTCTTGAAGTGTGCCCAGGCCCAGATCTACTTTGCTGGGCATGACTGTGTTTGACCTCTTGGGCCTGGAAGTCTGGTAGTAGTAGTAGTAGTAGTAGTAGTAGTATGATTTAAAGGTACAAAGTGAATGAAGTGTGCCCAGGCCCAGAGCTACTTTGCTGGGCATGACTGTGTTTGACCTCTTGGGCCTGGAAGTCTATTTCTAGGCTTATATAAAGGGTCAAACTTCTTGAAGTGTGCCCAGGCCCAGAGCTACTTTGCTGTGTATGACTGTGTGACCTCTTGGCCCTGGAATTCTGGTGGTAGTAGTAGTATGATTTAAAGGCACAAAGTGAATGAAGTGTGCCCAGGCCCAGAGCTACTTTGCTGGGCATGACTGTGTTTGACCTCTTGGGCCTGGAAGTCTGGTAGTAGTAGTAGTAGTAGTAGTAGTAGTAGTAGTAGTAGTAGTATGATTTAAAGGTACAAAGTGAATGAAGTGTGCCCAGGCCCAGAGCTACTTTGCTGGGCATGACTGTGTTTGACGTCTTGGGCCTGGAAGTCTGGTAGTAGTAGTATGATTTAAAGGTACAAAGTGAATGAAGTGTGCCCAGGCCCAGAGCTACTTTGCTGGGCATGACTGTGTTTGACCTCTTGGCTCTGGAAGTCTATTTCTAGGCTTATATAAAGGGTCAAACTTCTTGAAGTGTGCCCAGGCCCAGAGCTACTTTGCTGGGCATGACTGTGTTTGACCTCTGGGGCCTGGAAGTCTGGTAGTAGTAGTATGATTTAAAGGCACAAAGTGATTGAAGTGTGCCCAGGCCCAGAGCTACTTTGCTGGGCATGAATGTGTTTGAACTCTTGGGCCTGGAAGTCTATTTCTAGGCTTATATAAAGGGTCAAACTTCTTGAAGTGTGCCCAGGCCCAGAGCTACTTTGCTGGGCATGACTGTGTTTGACCTCTTGGCTCTGGAAGTCTATTTCTAGGCTTATATAAAGGGTCAAACTTCTTGAAGTGTGCCCAGGCCCAGAGCTACTTTGCTGGGCATGACTGTGTTTGACCTCTGGGGCCTGGAAGTCTGGTAGTAGTAGTATGATTTAAAGGCACAAAGTGATTGAAGTGTGCCCAGGCCCAGAGCTACTTTGCTGGGCATGAATGTGTTTGAACTCTTGGGCCTGGAAGTCTATTTCTAGGCTTATATAAAGGGTCAAACTTCTTGAAGTGTGCCCAGGCCCAGAGCTACTTTGCTGGGCATGACTGTGTTTGACCTCTTGGGCCTGGAAGTCTGGTAGTAGTAGTAGTAGTAGTAGTAGTAGTAGTAGTAGTAGTAGTAGTATGATTTAAAGGTACAAAGTGAATGAAGTGTGCCCAGGCCCACAGCTACTTTGCTGGGCATGACTGTGTTTGACCTCTTGGGCCTGAAAGTCTATTTCTAGGCTTATATAAAGGGTCAAACTTCTTGAAGTGTGCCCAGGCCCAGAGCTACTTTGCTGGGCATGACTGTGTTTGACCTCTGGGGCCTGGAAGTCTGGTAGTAGTAGTATGATTTAAAGACACAAAGTGATTGAAGTGTGCCCAGGCCCAGAGCTACTTTGCTGGGCATGAATGTGTTTGAACTCTTGGGCCTGGAAGTCTGGTAGTAGTAGTATGATTTAAAGGTACAAAGTGAATGAAGTGTGCCCAGGCCCAGAGCTACTTTGCTGTGCATGACTGTGTTTGACCTCTTGGCTCTGGAAGTCTATTTCTAGGCTTATATAAAGGGTCAAACTTCTTGAAGTGTGCCCAGGCCCAGAGCTACTTTGCTGGGCATGACTGTGTTTGACCTCTGGGGCCTGGAAGTCTGGTAGTAGTAGTATGATTTAAAGGCACAAAGTGATTGAAGTGTGCCCAGGCCCAGAGCTACTTTGCTGGGCATGATTCTGTGACCTCTTGGGTCTGGAAATGTGGTACTTTGAAGGATTAAAAGAGTGAAACGGTCTGAAGTGTGCGCAGGTGTAAAGCAACCTTGCTAGGCATGAAGGTGTGACCTCCAGGGCCTGGAAGTCTGGTGGTAGTAGTAGTATGATTTAAAGGCACAAAGTGATTGAAGTGTGCCCAGGCCCAGAGCTACTTTGCTGGGCATGACTGTGTTTGACCTCTTGGGCCTGGAAGTCTGGTGGTAGTAGTAGTATGATTTAAAGGCACAAAGTGATTGAAGTGTGCCCAGGCCCAGAGCTACTTTGCTGGGCATGACTGTGTTTGACCTCTTGGCTCTGGAAGTCTATTTCTAGGCTTATATAAAGGGTCAAACTTCTTGAAGTGTGCCCAGGCCCAGAGCTACTTTGCTGGGCATGACTGTGTTTGACCTCTGGGGCCTGGAAGTCTGGTAGTAGTAGTATGATTTAAAGGCACAAAGTGATTGAAGTGTGCCCAGGCCCAGAGCTACTTTGCTGGGCATGAATGTGTTTGAACTCTTGGGCCTGGAAGTCTATTTCTAGGCTTATATAAAGGGTCAAACTTCTTGAAGTGTGCCCAGGCCCAGAGCTACTTTGCTGGGCATGACTGTGTTTGACCTCTTGGGCCTGGAAGTCTGGTAGTAGTAGTAGTAGTAGTAGTAGTAGTAGTAGTAGTAGTAGTAGTATGATTTAAAGGTACAAAGTGAATGAAGTGTGCCCAGGCCCACAGCTACTTTGCTGGGCATGACTGTGTTTGACCTCTTGGGCCTGAAAGTCTATTTCTAGGCTTATATAAAGGGTCAAACTTCTTGAAGTGTGCCCAGGCCCAGAGCTACTTTGCTGGGCATGACTGTGTTTGACCTCTGGGGCCTGGAAGTCTGGTAGTAGTAGTATGATTTAAAGACACAAAGTGATTGAAGTGTGCCCAGGCCCAGAGCTACTTTGCTGGGCATGAATGTGTTTGAACTCTTGGGCCTGGAAGTCTGGTAGTAGTAGTATGATTTAAAGGTACAAAGTGAATGAAGTGTGCCCAGGCCCAGAGCTACTTTGCTGTGCATGACTGTGTTTGACCTCTTGGCTCTGGAAGTCTATTTCTAGGCTTATATAAAGGGTCAAACTTCTTGAAGTGTGCCCAGGCCCAGAGCTACTTTGCTGGGCATGACTGTGTTTGACCTCTGGGGCCTGGAAGTCTGGTAGTAGTAGTATGATTTAAAGGCACAAAGTGATTGAAGTGTGCCCAGGCCCAGAGCTACTTTGCTGGGCATGATTCTGTGACCTCTTGGGTCTGGAAATGTGGTACTTTGAAGGATTAAAAGAGTGAAACGGTCTGAAGTGTGCGCAGGTGTAAAGCAACCTTGCTAGGCATGAAGGTGTGACCTCCAGGGCCTGGAAGTCTGGTGGTAGTAGTAGTATGATTTAAAGGCACAAAGTGATTGAAGTGTGCCCAGGCCCAGAGCTACTTTGCTGGGCATGACTGTGTTTGACCTCTTGGGCCTGGAAGTCTGGTGGTAGTAGTAGTATGATTTAAAGGCACAAAGTGATTGAAGTGTGCCCAGGCCCAGAGCTACTTTGCTGGGCATGAATGTGTTTGAACTCTTGGGCCTGGAAGTCTATTTCTAGGCTTATATAAAGGGTCAAACATCTTGAAGTGTGCCCAGGCCCAGAGCTACTTTGCTGTGCATGACTGTGGTTGACCTCTTGGCCCTGGAAGTCTGGTGGTAGTAGTAGTATGATTTAAAGGCACAAAGTGAATGAAGTGTGCCCAGGCCCAGAGCTACTTTGCTGGGCATGAATGTGTTTGAACTCTTGGGCCTGGAAGTCTGGTAGTAGTAGTAGTAGTAGTAGTAGTAGTAGTAGTAGTATGATTTAAAGGCACAAAGTGCTTGAAGTGTGCCCAGGCCCAGAGCTACTTTGCTGTGCATGACTGTGTTTGACCTCTTGGCTCTGGAAGTCTATTTCTAGGCTTATATAAAGGGTCAAACTTCTTGAAGTGTGCCCAGGCCCAGAGCTACTTTGCTGTGTATGACTGTGTGACCTCTTGGCCCTGGAATTCTGGTGGTAGTAGTAGTATGATTTAAAGGCACAAAGTGAATGAAGTGTGCCCAGGCCCAGAGCTACTTTGCTGGGCATGACTGTGTTTGACCTCTTGGGCCTGGAAGTCTGGTAGTAGTAGTATGATTTAAAGGCACAAAGTGATTGAAGTGTGCCCAGGCCCAGAGCTACTTTGCTGGGCATGAATGTGTTTGAACTCTTGGGCCTGGAAGTCTATTTCTAGGCTTATATAAAGGGACAAACTTCTTGAAGTGTGCCCAGGCCCAGAGCTACTTTGCTGTGTATGACTGTGTGACCTCTTGGCCCTGGAATTCTGGTGGTAGTAGTAGTAGTAGTAGTATGATTTAAAGGTACAAAGTGAATGAAGTGTGCCCAGGCCCAGAGCCAGGCCTGGGCAGCAGGGGGCGCTCCTGGCCATGCCCAGCGAGTTTCGTGCGAATCGGACCTGGTCCGGAAGAGATACGAAGGGAAAACTCATTACTCGTCGGGGTGGCACATCCAGGCTCTCGACCCTCCCAAAGCGTCCGACCAGGGTGCACCCTGCCGGGCATGGTTAGCCGCCAGCCCCCTTCCTGGAGGTCTGGTTGGCACGGGGTTTTGATTTATCGGTTTCATATCTCTGGGCTCCTTGGGAGCAGAAAGTCGGTTGAGGGCCCTTTGGAAAGAGCCGGGGCTGCCGTTTAACGCTGTCCAAGCGGCAGGCGAAGCGCACCCACCGTTTTTACGCTATGATTTTTTAAAACCGCCGGGGCGGCAAACACAGGGCCGGTCGGGTTTGAAGACGAATATCTCTTCGGCCCTTGGGAGGAGAGAAGCAGCGCGGGTCACCTTTGAACGCGCTCGCTGCCAGGAACGTCTGGCGTAAAAGTTTCGTGGGAATCGGACGTTCCTAGGCTGAGAAGCGAGCGCCCGCCCTCGGGCGGTCGGGGGCCCCTTTCTCATTCCCCGTCTGGGCTAAAAATACGAGGTCGGACCCGATGGACTCGGGAGACTGGAGAGTACCAGGGAGACCCTGGAAGCAGGCGACCCGACCCACGCTTCGCTGTCTCCTCGGCCCTCGGGAGTAGAAGCGCGGGGACGGTGGCGTGGGCAGCAGGGGGCGCTCCTGGCCATGCCCAGCGAGTTTCGTGCGAATCGGACCTGGTCCGGAAGAGATACGAAGGGAAAACTCATTACTCGTCGGGGTGGCACATCCAGGCTCTCGACCCTCCCAAAGCGTCCGACCAGGGTGCACCCTGCCGGGCATGGTTAGCCGCCAGCCCCCTTCCTGGAGGTCTGGTTGGCACGGGGTTTTGATTTTTCGGTTTCATATCTCTGGGCTCCTTGGGAGCAGAAAGTCGGTTGAGGGCCCTTTGGAAAGAGCCGGGGCTGCCGTTTAACGCTGTCCAAGCGGCAGGCGAAGCGCACCCACCGTTTTTACGCTATGATTTTTTAAAACCGCCGGGGCGGCAAACACAGGGCCGGTCGGGTTTGAAGACGAATATCTCTTCGGCCCTTGGGAGGAGAGAAGCAGCGCGGGTCACCTTTGAACGCGCTCGCTGCCAGGAACGTCTGGCGTAAAAGTTTCGTGGGAATCGGACGTTCCTAGGCTGAGAAGCGAGCGCCCGCCCTCGGGCGGTCGGGGGCCCCTTTCTCATTCCCCGTCTGGGCTAAAAATACGAGGTCGGACCCGATGGACTCGGGAGACTGGAGAGTACCAGGGAGACCCTGGAAGCAGGCGACCCGACCCACGCTTCGCTGTCTCCTCGGCCCTCGGGAGTAGAAGCGCGGGGACGGTGGCGTGGGCAGCAGGGGGCGCTCCTGGCCATGCCCAGCGAGTTTCGTGCGAATCGGACCTGGTCCGGAAGAGATACGAAGGGAAAACTCATTACTCGTCGGGGTGGCACATCCAGGCTCTCGACCCTCCCAAAGCGTCCGACCAGGGTGCACCCTGCCGGGCATGGTTAGCCGCCAGCCCCCTTCCTGGAGGTCTGGTTGGCACGGGGTTTTGATTTATCGGTTTCATATCTCTGGGCTCCTTGGGAGCAGAAAGTCGGTTGAGGGCCCTTTGGAAAGAGCCGGGGCTGCCGTTTAACGCTGTCCAAGCGGCAGGCGAAGCGCACCCACCGTTTTTACGCTATGATTTTTTAAAACCGCCGGGGCGGCAAACACAGGGCCGGTCGGGTTTGAAGACGAATATCTCTTCGGCCCTTGGGAGGAGAGAAGCAGCGCGGGTCACCTTTGAACGCGCTCGCTGCCAGGAACGTCTGGCGTAAAAGTTTCGTGGGAATCGGACGTTCCTAGGCTGAGAAGCGAGCGCCCGCCCTCGGGCGGTCGGGGGCCCCTTTCTCATTCCCCGTCTGGGCTAAAAATACGAGGTCGGACCCGATGGACTCGGGAGACTGGAGAGTACCAGGGAGACCCTGGAAGCAGGCGACCCGACCCACGCTTCGCTGTCTCCTCGGCCCTCGGGAGTAGAAGCGCGGGGACGGTGGCGTGGGCAGCAGGGGGCGCTCCTGGCCATGCCCAGCGAGTTTCGTGCGAATCGGACCTGGTCCGGAAGAGATACGAAGGGAAAACTCATTACTCGTCGGGGTGGCACATCCAGGCTCTCGACCCTCCCAAAGTGTCCGACCAGGGTGCACCCTGCCGGGCTAAGAGAACAGCCAGGTGAACCCTGGAGGTTCCGAACTCCAGACCCCTGGACCCGACGGCTCAGTCCGCCTCAGGTGCACTACAGAGGTCCTCGGGCTGTCCCTGAGTGCATTAAAACGGAAATCAGAATTACTCCCCCGGGTGGCACTTCCAGGCTCTCGACCCTCCCAAAGTGTCCGACCAGGGTGCACCCTGCTGGGCATGGTTAGCCGCCAGCCCCCTTCCTGGAGGTCTGGTTGGCACGGGGTTTTGCAAATAGGTCCCGTCGGGTATATGGGAGAGCAAAGAGAATCAATGGGGTCCAAGCACTAAATTCATCCAGTGGCGTTCTCTGGAAGCCCAAGGGGAGTCCGAGGGGTGTTCGGCCGGCAAGGGGAGCTCTCCCTCGGACACATGATCAAACGCCTGTCCCCTACCGGAAAGTGGTGTGCTCTGGATGCCCCCCCCCCCCCCCCATCCCCCGAGGGGGGTGCTTATCCCGCGAGGGGAGCCCTCCTCGGGTTAAGTGAACCATCATGCCGATTCCCCTATGGAAGTGGGCACATCCAGGCACACAGTCTGCTTTGCTCTCCCCGACCCGAGTGCGTCTGTTGGGCTGAGTGTACGCCCAGGCAACTGGATCCAATGGCTCAGTCCGCCGCAGCGTGCTTCGACGATGGGTCGTACAGCCATGCCACCAGGGTGGGCGTGTTTGTAAATGTACCAGTGGATTCTCGTCGGCCTGCCACATCCATGGTATCGACCCACCAGGCCTGTCCGACCAGGGGTTGACCCTGGACGGGCACGGTCTGTGGTTTGGCCCTTGTCCTAGATGAAATCGGGCACGGGGTTTTCTGGCCAGGTACCATCGGGTTACTGGGAGAGCGGCTTCGGTCTCCAGGTGAGACCAATGGTGAAGCAGCACGAGGCAATGGAGAGCATGCAAAGCGATGGGGAAGCCATGCACGGCAATGGCCACGAAAAAAAAAAAAAAATCACCACGGAAGGAACGTGAAGAACAAGGAGGAGTGTAGTGACACTGCCCAAAGCTGCCCGGTGTTGCAGGGGTCTATTGGTGTGTTGCTTCCTTGTTTGGTAGAGTGGAGTACCAGACCCGCCAGGGGTAGGCAAACCATTCCCCCTACGGTAAGTGAGGAGCCAGCCATTTGACGAGCGGGTGTCCACGTGTACGGGTGCGAGCGCTATCCCCCCACACGGGGTTAGGCCACGGCCTTAGGTGGACGTCTGCCGACCAGCCCCGGCTGATCCAGAACTTCTGATGTGGAGAGCGGTTTTGACAGATCCTCCCTGGTTCTAGCGGGTCAAGCCTCTGATGGGGGGTGGGGGTTATTTGTAACCCATCCCAGAACTCTCTGGGGGAGACTCAGACGGCCAGTCTGTCTACTCAGTTGTCCTATACTGGTGTCTGTGGTTTGGGAGGAAGGGAGTGCCCTGCTTTGTTGGCCTCCTCTTCAAACCTACCTGGGCCCACGAATCACTCTTCTTGGTTACATCACGAAACGTAGGTTGAGCGAGGCTAGGGGGGAGGGAATTCGACGAGGTCTTTCCCTTGTCCCCCCACCAGCGGCCCACGAAAATCAAAACGGCGTGAAGAGAGGGAACGCCGAAAGCACCTGGAGTCGGCCGTCCGCACCTCCGGAGGAGGTGGACGGGGTACGGTGCGGGCATGACCGGATGGGACAGCTTTGCATCAAGGTGAGAGGTCGGCGTCCGAAGGCCAGAGGGCGGTGCGCGAGCACGTTTACACTGGCCGCGGAAGCTGTCCTGGGTAGCCCTGTATGGCGTCTGGACCTGACGGCGCACGCACTTACAACCCGCTGCTTCCTAGCCCCCGGAAGGGGAGGCGGATGTCACTCGTGGTTCATCCCAGACCACGGTGCAAACTACCTGGTTGATCCTGCCAGTAACATATGCTTGTCTCAAAGATTAAGCCATGCAGGTCTAAGTGCACACGGCCGGTACAGTGAAACTGCGAATGGCTCATTAAATCAGTTATGGTTCCTTTGATCGCTCCACACGTTACTCGGATAACTGTGGTAATTCTAGAGCTAATACATGCAAACGAGCGCTGACCCTTCGGGGGATGCGTGCATTTATCAGACCCAAAACCCATCCGGGGGGCTCGGGCCCCCCGGCCGCTTTGGTGACTCTAGATAACCTCGGGCCGATCGCGCGCCCTCCGCGGCGGCGACGTCTCATTCGAATGTCTGCCCTATCAACTTTCGATGGTACCATAGTCGGCTACCATGGTGACCACGGGTAACGGGGAATCAGGGTTCGATTCC
>NW_027658382.1:77500-87500 GCF_041902795.1 Electrophorus electricus | reverse complement strand
CATGACTGTGTTTGACCTCTTGGCTCTGGAAGTCTATTTCTAGGCTTATATAAAGGGTCAAACTTCTTGAAGTGTGCCCAGGCCCAGAGCTACTTTGCTGGGCATGACTGTGTTTGACCTCTGGGGCCTGGAAGTCTGGTAGTAGTAGTATGATTTAAAGGCACAAAGTGATTGAAGTGTGCCCAGGCCCAGAGCTACTTTGCTGGGCATGATTCTGTGACCTCTTGGGTCTGGAAATGTGGTACTTTGAAGGATTAAAAGAGTGAAACGGTCTGAAGTGTGCGCAGGTGTAAAGCAACCTTGCTAGGCATGAAGGTGTGACCTCCAGGGCCTGGAAGTCTGGTGGTAGTAGTAGTATGATTTAAAGGCACAAAGTGATTGAAGTGTGCCCAGGCCCAGAGCTACTTTGCTGGGCATGACTGTGTTTGACCTCTTGGGCCTGGAAGTCTGGTGGTAGTAGTAGTATGATTTAAAGGCACAAAGTGATTGAAGTGTGCCCAGGCCCAGAGCTACTTTGCTGGGCATGACTGTGTTTGACCTCTTGGCTCTGGAAGTCTATTTCTAGGCTTATATAAAGGGTCAAACTTCTTGAAGTGTGCCCAGGCCCAGAGCTACTTTGCTGGGCATGACTGTGTTTGACCTCTGGGGCCTGGAAGTCTGGTGGTAGTAGTAGTAGTAGTAGTATGATTTAAAGGTACAAAGTGAATGAAGTGTGCCCAGGCCCAGAGCCAGGCCTGGGCAGCAGGGGGCGCTCCTGGCCATGCCCAGCGAGTTTCGTGCGAATCGGACCTGGTCCGGAAGAGATACGAAGGGAAAACTCATTACTCGTCGGGGTGGCACATCCAGGCTCTCGACCCTCCCAAAGCGTCCGACCAGGGTGCACCCTGCCGGGCATGGTTAGCCGCCAGCCCCCTTCCTGGAGGTCTGGTTGGCACGGGGTTTTGATTTATCGGTTTCATATCTCTGGGCTCCTTGGGAGCAGAAAGTCGGTTGAGGGCCCTTTGGAAAGAGCCGGGGCTGCCGTTTAACGCTGTCCAAGCGGCAGGCGAAGCGCACCCACCGTTTTTACGCTATGATTTTTTAAAACCGCCGGGGCGGCAAACACAGGGCCGGTCGGGTTTGAAGACGAATATCTCTTCGGCCCTTGGGAGGAGAGAAGCAGCGCGGGTCACCTTTGAACGCGCTCGCTGCCAGGAACGTCTGGCGTAAAAGTTTCGTGGGAATCGGACGTTCCTAGGCTGAGAAGCGAGCGCCCGCCCTCGGGCGGTCGGGGGCCCCTTTCTCATTCCCCGTCTGGGCTAAAAATACGAGGTCGGACCCGATGGACTCGGGAGACTGGAGAGTACCAGGGAGACCCTGGAAGCAGGCGACCCGACCCACGCTTCGCTGTCTCCTCGGCCCTCGGGAGTAGAAGCGCGGGGACGGTGGCGTGGGCAGCAGGGGGCGCTCCTGGCCATGCCCAGCGAGTTTCGTGCGAATCGGACCTGGTCCGGAAGAGATACGAAGGGAAAACTCATTACTCGTCGGGGTGGCACATCCAGGCTCTCGACCCTCCCAAAGCGTCCGACCAGGGTGCACCCTGCCGGGCATGGTTAGCCGCCAGCCCCCTTCCTGGAGGTCTGGTTGGCACGGGGTTTTGATTTTTCGGTTTCATATCTCTGGGCTCCTTGGGAGCAGAAAGTCGGTTGAGGGCCCTTTGGAAAGAGCCGGGGCTGCCGTTTAACGCTGTCCAAGCGGCAGGCGAAGCGCACCCACCGTTTTTACGCTATGATTTTTTAAAACCGCCGGGGCGGCAAACACAGGGCCGGTCGGGTTTGAAGACGAATATCTCTTCGGCCCTTGGGAGGAGAGAAGCAGCGCGGGTCACCTTTGAACGCGCTCGCTGCCAGGAACGTCTGGCGTAAAAGTTTCGTGGGAATCGGACGTTCCTAGGCTGAGAAGCGAGCGCCCGCCCTCGGGCGGTCGGGGGCCCCTTTCTCATTCCCCGTCTGGGCTAAAAATACGAGGTCGGACCCGATGGACTCGGGAGACTGGAGAGTACCAGGGAGACCCTGGAAGCAGGCGACCCGACCCACGCTTCGCTGTCTCCTCGGCCCTCGGGAGTAGAAGCGCGGGGACGGTGGCGTGGGCAGCAGGGGGCGCTCCTGGCCATGCCCAGCGAGTTTCGTGCGAATCGGACCTGGTCCGGAAGAGATACGAAGGGAAAACTCATTACTCGTCGGGGTGGCACATCCAGGCTCTCGACCCTCCCAAAGCGTCCGACCAGGGTGCACCCTGCCGGGCATGGTTAGCCGCCAGCCCCCTTCCTGGAGGTCTGGTTGGCACGGGGTTTTGATTTATCGGTTTCATATCTCTGGGCTCCTTGGGAGCAGAAAGTCGGTTGAGGGCCCTTTGGAAAGAGCCGGGGCTGCCGTTTAACGCTGTCCAAGCGGCAGGCGAAGCGCACCCACCGTTTTTACGCTATGATTTTTTAAAACCGCCGGGGCGGCAAACACAGGGCCGGTCGGGTTTGAAGACGAATATCTCTTCGGCCCTTGGGAGGAGAGAAGCAGCGCGGGTCACCTTTGAACGCGCTCGCTGCCAGGAACGTCTGGCGTAAAAGTTTCGTGGGAATCGGACGTTCCTAGGCTGAGAAGCGAGCGCCCGCCCTCGGGCGGTCGGGGGCCCCTTTCTCATTCCCCGTCTGGGCTAAAAATACGAGGTCGGACCCGATGGACTCGGGAGACTGGAGAGTACCAGGGAGACCCTGGAAGCAGGCGACCCGACCCACGCTTCGCTGTCTCCTCGGCCCTCGGGAGTAGAAGCGCGGGGACGGTGGCGTGGGCAGCAGGGGGCGCTCCTGGCCATGCCCAGCGAGTTTCGTGCGAATCGGACCTGGTCCGGAAGAGATACGAAGGGAAAACTCATTACTCGTCGGGGTGGCACATCCAGGCTCTCGACCCTCCCAAAGCGTCCGACCAGGGTGCACCCTGCCGGGCATGGTTAGCCGCCAGCCCCCTTCCTGGAGGTCTGGTTGGCACGGGGTTTTGATTTATCGGTTTCATATCTCTGGGCTCCTTGGGAGCAGAAAGTCGGTTGAGGGCCCTTTGGAAAGAGCCGGGGCTGCCGTTTAACGCTGTCCAAGCGGCAGGCGAAGCGCACCCACCGTTTTTACGCTATGATTTTTTAAAACCGCCGGGGCGGCAAACACAGGGCCGGTCGGGTTTGAAGACGAATATCTCTTCGGCCCTTGGGAGGAGAGAAGCAGCGCGGGTCACCTTTGAACGCGCTCGCTGCCAGGAACGTCTGGCGTAAAAGTTTCGTGGGAATCGGACGTTCCTAGGCTGAGAAGCGAGCGCCCGCCCTCGGGCGGTCGGGGGCCCCTTTCTCATTCCCCGTCTGGGCTAAAAATACGAGGTCGGACCCGATGGACTCGGGAGACTGGAGAGTACCAGGGAGACCCTGGAAGCAGGCGACCCGACCCACGCTTCGCTGTCTCCTCGGCCCTCGGGAGTAGAAGCGCGGGGACGGTGGCGTGGGCAGCAGGGGGCGCTCCTGGCCATGCCCAGCGAGTTTCGTGCGAATCGGACCTGGTCCGGAAGAGATACGAAGGGAAAACTCATTACTCGTCGGGGTGGCACATCCAGGCTCTCGACCCTCCCAAAGCGTCCGACCAGGGTGCACCCTGCCGGGCATGGTTAGCCGCCAGCCCCCTTCCTGGAGGTCTGGTTGGCACGGGGTTTTGATTTTTCGGTTTCATATCTCTGGGCTCCTTGGGAGCAGAAAGTCGGTTGAGGGCCCTTTGGAAAGAGCCGGGGCTGCCGTTTAACGCTGTCCAAGCGGCAGGCGAAGCGCACCCACCGTTTTTACGCTATGATTTTTTAAAACCGCCGGGGCGGCAAACACAGGGCCGGTCGGGTTTGAAGACGAATATCTCTTCGGCCCTTGGGAGGAGAGAAGCAGCGCGGGTCACCTTTGAACGCGCTCGCTGCCAGGAACGTCTGGCGTAAAAGTTTCGTGGGAATCGGACGTTCCTAGGCTGAGAAGCGAGCGCCCGCCCTCGGGCGGTCGGGGGCCCCTTTCTCATTCCCCGTCTGGGCTAAAAATACGAGGTCGGACCCGATGGACTCGGGAGACTGGAGAGTACCAGGGAGACCCTGGAAGCAGGCGACCCGACCCACGCTTCGCTGTCTCCTCGGCCCTCGGGAGTAGAAGCGCGGGGACGGTGGCGTGGGCAGCAGGGGGCGCTCCTGGCCATGCCCAGCGAGTTTCGTGCGAATCGGACCTGGTCCGGAAGAGATACGAAGGGAAAACTCATTACTCGTCGGGGTGGCACATCCAGGCTCTCGACCCTCCCAAAGCGTCCGACCAGGGTGCACCCTGCCGGGCATGGTTAGCCGCCAGCCCCCTTCCTGGAGGTCTGGTTGGCACGGGGTTTTGATTTATCGGTTTCATATCTCTGGGCTCCTTGGGAGCAGAAAGTCGGTTGAGGGCCCTTTGGAAAGAGCCGGGGCTGCCGTTTAACGCTGTCCAAGCGGCAGGCGAAGCGCACCCACCGTTTTTACGCTATGATTTTTTAAAACCGCCGGGGCGGCAAACACAGGGCCGGTCGGGTTTGAAGACGAATATCTCTTCGGCCCTTGGGAGGAGAGAAGCAGCGCGGGTCACCTTTGAACGCGCTCGCTGCCAGGAACGTCTGGCGTAAAAGTTTCGTGGGAATCGGACGTTCCTAGGCTGAGAAGCGAGCGCCCGCCCTCGGGCGGTCGGGGGCCCCTTTCTCATTCCCCGTCTGGGCTAAAAATACGAGGTCGGACCCGATGGACTCGGGAGACTGGAGAGTACCAGGGAGACCCTGGAAGCAGGCGACCCGACCCACGCTTCGCTGTCTCCTCGGCCCTCGGGAGTAGAAGCGCGGGGACGGTGGCGTGGGCAGCAGGGGGCGCTCCTGGCCATGCCCAGCGAGTTTCGTGCGAATCGGACCTGGTCCGGAAGAGATACGAAGGGAAAACTCATTACTCGTCGGGGTGGCACATCCAGGCTCTCGACCCTCCCAAAGTGTCCGACCAGGGTGCACCCTGCCGGGCTAAGAGAACAGCCAGGTGAACCCTGGAGGTTCCGAACTCCAGACCCCTGGACCCGACGGCTCAGTCCGCCTCAGGTGCACTACAGAGGTCCTCGGGCTGTCCCTGAGTGCATTAAAACGGAAATCAGAATTACTCCCCCGGGTGGCACTTCCAGGCTCTCGACCCTCCCAAAGTGTCCGACCAGGGTGCACCCTGCTGGGCATGGTTAGCCGCCAGCCCCCTTCCTGGAGGTCTGGTTGGCACGGGGTTTTGCAAATAGGTCCCGTCGGGTATATGGGAGAGCAAAGAGAATCAATGGGGTCCAAGCACTAAATTCATCCAGTGGCGTTCTCTGGAAGCCCAAGGGGAGTCCGAGGGGTGTTCGGCCGGCAAGGGGAGCTCTCCCTCGGACACATGATCAAACGCCTGTCCCCTACCGGAAAGTGGTGTGCTCTGGATGCCCCCCCCCCCCCCCCATCCCCCGAGGGGGGTGCTTATCCCGCGAGGGGAGCCCTCCTCGGGTTAAGTGAACCATCATGCCGATTCCCCTATGGAAGTGGGCACATCCAGGCACACAGTCTGCTTTGCTCTCCCCGACCCGAGTGCGTCTGTTGGGCTGAGTGTACGCCCAGGCAACTGGATCCAATGGCTCAGTCCGCCGCAGCGTGCTTCGACGATGGGTCGTACAGCCATGCCACCAGGGTGGGCGTGTTTGTAAATGTACCAGTGGATTCTCGTCGGCCTGCCACATCCATGGTATCGACCCACCAGGCCTGTCCGACCAGGGGTTGACCCTGGACGGGCACGGTCTGTGGTTTGGCCCTTGTCCTAGATGAAATCGGGCACGGGGTTTTCTGGCCAGGTACCATCGGGTTACTGGGAGAGCGGCTTCGGTCTCCAGGTGAGACCAATGGTGAAGCAGCACGAGGCAATGGAGAGCATGCAAAGCGATGGGGAAGCCATGCACGGCAATGGCCACGAAAAAAAAAAAAAAATCACCACGGAAGGAACGTGAAGAACAAGGAGGAGTGTAGTGACACTGCCCAAAGCTGCCCGGTGTTGCAGGGGTCTATTGGTGTGTTGCTTCCTTGTTTGGTAGAGTGGAGTACCAGACCCGCCAGGGGTAGGCAAACCATTCCCCCTACGGTAAGTGAGGAGCCAGCCATTTGACGAGCGGGTGTCCACGTGTACGGGTGCGAGCGCTATCCCCCCACACGGGGTTAGGCCACGGCCTTAGGTGGACGTCTGCCGACCAGCCCCGGCTGATCCAGAACTTCTGATGTGGAGAGCGGTTTTGACAGATCCTCCCTGGTTCTAGCGGGTCAAGCCTCTGATGGGGGGTGGGGGTTATTTGTAACCCATCCCAGAACTCTCTGGGGGAGACTCAGACGGCCAGTCTGTCTACTCAGTTGTCCTATACTGGTGTCTGTGGTTTGGGAGGAAGGGAGTGCCCTGCTTTGTTGGCCTCCTCTTCAAACCTACCTGGGCCCACGAATCACTCTTCTTGGTTACATCACGAAACGTAGGTTGAGCGAGGCTAGGGGGGAGGGAATTCGACGAGGTCTTTCCCTTGTCCCCCCACCAGCGGCCCACGAAAATCAAAACGGCGTGAAGAGAGGGAACGCCGAAAGCACCTGGAGTCGGCCGTCCGCACCTCCGGAGGAGGTGGACGGGGTACGGTGCGGGCATGACCGGATGGGACAGCTTTGCATCAAGGTGAGAGGTCGGCGTCCGAAGGCCAGAGGGCGGTGCGCGAGCACGTTTACACTGGCCGCGGAAGCTGTCCTGGGTAGCCCTGTATGGCGTCTGGACCTGACGGCGCACGCACTTACAACCCGCTGCTTCCTAGCCCCCGGAAGGGGAGGCGGATGTCACTCGTGGTTCATCCCAGACCACGGTGCAAACTACCTGGTTGATCCTGCCAGTAACATATGCTTGTCTCAAAGATTAAGCCATGCAGGTCTAAGTGCACACGGCCGGTACAGTGAAACTGCGAATGGCTCATTAAATCAGTTATGGTTCCTTTGATCGCTCCACACGTTACTCGGATAACTGTGGTAATTCTAGAGCTAATACATGCAAACGAGCGCTGACCCTTCGGGGGATGCGTGCATTTATCAGACCCAAAACCCATCCGGGGGGCTCGGGCCCCCCGGCCGCTTTGGTGACTCTAGATAACCTCGGGCCGATCGCGCGCCCTCCGCGGCGGCGACGTCTCATTCGAATGTCTGCCCTATCAACTTTCGATGGTACCATAGTCGGCTACCATGGTGACCACGGGTAACGGGGAATCAGGGTTCGATTCCGGAGAGGGAGCCTGAGAAACGGCTACCACATCCAAGGAAGGCAGCAGGCGCGCAAATTACCCATTCCCGACACGGGGAGGTAGTGACGAAAAATAACGATACAGGTCTCTTTCGAGGCCCTGTAATCGGAATGAGCGTATCCTAAACCCATGGGTGAGGACCCATTGGAGGGCAAGTCTGGTGCCAGCAGCCGCGGTAATTCCAGCTCCAATAGCGTATATTAAAGTTGCTGCAGTTAAAAAGCTCGTAGTTGGATGTCGGGAGTGGGCTGGCGGTCCGCCGCGAGGCGTGCCACCGCCTGTCTCAGACCCTGTCTCCCGGTGCCCCCCGGATGCCCTTGGCTGGGTGTCCGGACGGGGCTCGGAGCGTTTACTTTGAAAAAATTAGAGTGTTCAAAGCGGGCCCGCTTCTCGCCTGAATACCTGAGCTAGGAATAATGGAATAGGACTCCGGTTCTATTTTGTGGGTTTCCTGAACCAGGGCCATGATTAAGAGGGACGGCCGGGGGCATTCGTATTGCGCCGCTAGAGGTGAAATTCTTGGACCGGCGCAAGACGGACGAAAGCGAAAGCATTTGCCAAGAATGTTTTCATTAATCAAGAACGAAAGTCGGAGGTTCGAAGACGATCAGATACCGTCGTAGTTCCGACCGTAAACTATGCCGACCCGCGATCCGGCGGCGTTATTCCCATGACCCGCCGGGCAGCGTGAGGGAAACCACGAGTCTGTGGGTTCCGGGGGGAGTATGGTTGCAAAGCTGAAACTTAAAGGAATTGACGGAAGGGCACCACCAGGAGTGGAGCCTGCGGCTTAATTTGACTCAACACGGGAAACCTCACCCGGCCCGGACACGGAAAGGATTGACAGATTGATAGCTCTTTCTCGATTCTGTGGGTGGTGGTGCATGGCCGTTCTTAGTTGGTGGAGCGATTTGTCTGGTTAATTCCGATAACGAACGAGACTCCGGCATGCTAAATAGTTACGCGGCCCTCCGCGGTCGGCGTCAAACTTCTTAGAGGGACAAGTGGCGTTCAGCCACGCGAGATGGAGCAATAACAGGTCTGTGATGCCCTTAGATGTCCGGGGCTGCACGCGCGCCACAATGGTTGGATCAGCGTGTGCCTACCCTACACCGAGAGGTGCGGGTAATCCGCTGAACCCCATTCGTGATGGGGACTGGGGATTGCAATTATTCCCCATGAACGAGGAATTCCCAGTAAGCGCGGGTCATAAGCTCGCGTTGATTAAGTCCCTGCCCTTTGTACACACCGCCCGTCGCTACTACCGATCGGATGGTTTAGTGAGGTCCTCGGATCGGCCCCGCCGGGGCTCCTCGCGGGCCTTGGCGGAGCGCCGAGAAGTCGATCAAACTTGACTATCTAGAGGAAGTAAAAGTCGTAACAAGGTTTTCGTAGGTGAACCTGCGAAAGGATCATTAACGGGTAACGCTGTCCGGCGTGCCTCCTCTCCCGACCCCCTCGACTTCGCCGTCCCCCCGCGTCGGGGCCCAGGGTCGAAAGGGTCTTCGGGGTTGCTGTTACACGTGGTCGCTTGCAGGTCAGGCTGGACAGAAGGCATAAAGGAGGAGCCTAGTCCCTCCCACCCCTTCCTCGTCCTCCGCCTCTTCCTCCGCGTCGTCCTTCAGCACCCCCCCCCCGCAGGCCCCGGTATTCTCTGGGTTCCAGCGCGAGAGACGCGTCGTTCAAAAAACTCGGCGTCCCCGCTCGTCGGGCGAAGGCCGGTTTCCCCTCACCTTGCCGGCAGGAGAAGCGCCTGCGAGTCGAGCGGGTCGTACGGGTCCGTCCCGCGCCCTCCCTCTCGCTCGCACGGCCGCTGCCTCCGTCCACCGCGAGGGGTTTTCCTATTTTGTTGTCCTTGTCATTCATCCCCGTCCCCTTGCTCGCTGACGAGCGGACTTTCCGGGGGGGGTTGCGAGCGCTGCTCCTCGTGGGGCAGGCCATGGCCCTTCCTGTGTTCGTCCGCCCACCGGCGTCCTGGGGCGTGGTGGTGGTGGGTGGCGCAGCCGGTTCCCCTGCTTCTCTCTCTCAGAAAGGAGTCTCAGGGGGACCCCCGGCAGGTACCTAGGGCTTGGCCCACGCTACGTGAGTTCCACCCCTTTCGAGGGGTCGGACGGGGCGGGCGCGGAGGGCCGCGGTTCAAAGACTGACTCGTCTGCCACGTGGGGCGTGTGGGCAAAGCGCAACCCCGCGCCCGTTTCAACACTCGCAGACGGGGGCGCCTGACCGGTTGGTGAAACCTTTTAAACCTGTCTTTGTAGTCGTGGTGAAAGACCTAAACTGAGCCTGAAATAAAAGAGTACAACTCTTAGCGGTGGATCACTTGGCTCGTGCGTCGATGAAGAACGCAGCCAGCTGCGAGAACTAATGTGAATTGCAGGACACATTGATCATCGACATTTCGAACGCACATTGCGGCCCCGGGTCCATCCCGGGGCTACGCCTGTCTGAGGGTCGCTATTCCTATCTGTCGGACCTGCCTTCTCAGGCGGGACCGCGGTTGGAGGTTCGTAGGTGGGGGGGTGCCCCCTGGCCTCCGTCTTCCTAAAAGCAGACGGTTCCCGGTCGCTGTCTCGGTGAGATCCGGTCGGTGGGTTCGCTGCGGTTGAGTGCCCGTTCTCCGTGCACAAGCTTC
>NW_027658382.1:62500-70000 GCF_041902795.1 Electrophorus electricus | reverse complement strand
TGGAAGTCTGGTAGTAGTAGTATGATTTAAAGACACAAAGTGATTGAAGTGTGCCCAGGCCCAGAGCTACTTTGCTGGGCATGAATGTGTTTGAACTCTTGGGCCTGGAAGTCTGGTAGTAGTAGTATGATTTAAAGGTACAAAGTGAATGAAGTGTGCCCAGGCCCAGAGCTACTTTGCTGTGCATGACTGTGTTTGACCTCTTGGCTCTGGAAGTCTATTTCTAGGCTTATATAAAGGGTCAAACTTCTTGAAGTGTGCCCAGGCCCAGAGCTACTTTGCTGGGCATGACTGTGTTTGACCTCTGGGGCCTGGAAGTCTGGTAGTAGTAGTATGATTTAAAGGCACAAAGTGATTGAAGTGTGCCCAGGCCCAGAGCTACTTTGCTGGGCATGATTCTGTGACCTCTTGGGTCTGGAAATGTGGTACTTTGAAGGATTAAAAGAGTGAAACGGTCTGAAGTGTGCGCAGGTGTAAAGCAACCTTGCTAGGCATGAAGGTGTGACCTCCAGGGCCTGGAAGTCTGGTGGTAGTAGTAGTATGATTTAAAGGCACAAAGTGATTGAAGTGTGCCCAGGCCCAGAGCTACTTTGCTGGGCATGACTGTGTTTGACCTCTTGGGCCTGGAAGTCTGGTGGTAGTAGTAGTATGATTTAAAGGCACAAAGTGATTGAAGTGTGCCCAGGCCCAGAGCTACTTTGCTGGGCATGACTGTGTTTGACCTCTTGGCTCTGGAAGTCTATTTCTAGGCTTATATAAAGGGTCAAACTTCTTGAAGTGTGCCCAGGCCCAGAGCTACTTTGCTGGGCATGACTGTGTTTGACCTCTGGGGCCTGGAAGTCTGGTGGTAGTAGTAGTAGTAGTAGTATGATTTAAAGGTACAAAGTGAATGAAGTGTGCCCAGGCCCAGAGCCAGGCCTGGGCAGCAGGGGGCGCTCCTGGCCATGCCCAGCGAGTTTCGTGCGAATCGGACCTGGTCCGGAAGAGATACGAAGGGAAAACTCATTACTCGTCGGGGTGGCACATCCAGGCTCTCGACCCTCCCAAAGCGTCCGACCAGGGTGCACCCTGCCGGGCATGGTTAGCCGCCAGCCCCCTTCCTGGAGGTCTGGTTGGCACGGGGTTTTGATTTATCGGTTTCATATCTCTGGGCTCCTTGGGAGCAGAAAGTCGGTTGAGGGCCCTTTGGAAAGAGCCGGGGCTGCCGTTTAACGCTGTCCAAGCGGCAGGCGAAGCGCACCCACCGTTTTTACGCTATGATTTTTTAAAACCGCCGGGGCGGCAAACACAGGGCCGGTCGGGTTTGAAGACGAATATCTCTTCGGCCCTTGGGAGGAGAGAAGCAGCGCGGGTCACCTTTGAACGCGCTCGCTGCCAGGAACGTCTGGCGTAAAAGTTTCGTGGGAATCGGACGTTCCTAGGCTGAGAAGCGAGCGCCCGCCCTCGGGCGGTCGGGGGCCCCTTTCTCATTCCCCGTCTGGGCTAAAAATACGAGGTCGGACCCGATGGACTCGGGAGACTGGAGAGTACCAGGGAGACCCTGGAAGCAGGCGACCCGACCCACGCTTCGCTGTCTCCTCGGCCCTCGGGAGTAGAAGCGCGGGGACGGTGGCGTGGGCAGCAGGGGGCGCTCCTGGCCATGCCCAGCGAGTTTCGTGCGAATCGGACCTGGTCCGGAAGAGATACGAAGGGAAAACTCATTACTCGTCGGGGTGGCACATCCAGGCTCTCGACCCTCCCAAAGCGTCCGACCAGGGTGCACCCTGCCGGGCATGGTTAGCCGCCAGCCCCCTTCCTGGAGGTCTGGTTGGCACGGGGTTTTGATTTTTCGGTTTCATATCTCTGGGCTCCTTGGGAGCAGAAAGTCGGTTGAGGGCCCTTTGGAAAGAGCCGGGGCTGCCGTTTAACGCTGTCCAAGCGGCAGGCGAAGCGCACCCACCGTTTTTACGCTATGATTTTTTAAAACCGCCGGGGCGGCAAACACAGGGCCGGTCGGGTTTGAAGACGAATATCTCTTCGGCCCTTGGGAGGAGAGAAGCAGCGCGGGTCACCTTTGAACGCGCTCGCTGCCAGGAACGTCTGGCGTAAAAGTTTCGTGGGAATCGGACGTTCCTAGGCTGAGAAGCGAGCGCCCGCCCTCGGGCGGTCGGGGGCCCCTTTCTCATTCCCCGTCTGGGCTAAAAATACGAGGTCGGACCCGATGGACTCGGGAGACTGGAGAGTACCAGGGAGACCCTGGAAGCAGGCGACCCGACCCACGCTTCGCTGTCTCCTCGGCCCTCGGGAGTAGAAGCGCGGGGACGGTGGCGTGGGCAGCAGGGGGCGCTCCTGGCCATGCCCAGCGAGTTTCGTGCGAATCGGACCTGGTCCGGAAGAGATACGAAGGGAAAACTCATTACTCGTCGGGGTGGCACATCCAGGCTCTCGACCCTCCCAAAGCGTCCGACCAGGGTGCACCCTGCCGGGCATGGTTAGCCGCCAGCCCCCTTCCTGGAGGTCTGGTTGGCACGGGGTTTTGATTTATCGGTTTCATATCTCTGGGCTCCTTGGGAGCAGAAAGTCGGTTGAGGGCCCTTTGGAAAGAGCCGGGGCTGCCGTTTAACGCTGTCCAAGCGGCAGGCGAAGCGCACCCACCGTTTTTACGCTATGATTTTTTAAAACCGCCGGGGCGGCAAACACAGGGCCGGTCGGGTTTGAAGACGAATATCTCTTCGGCCCTTGGGAGGAGAGAAGCAGCGCGGGTCACCTTTGAACGCGCTCGCTGCCAGGAACGTCTGGCGTAAAAGTTTCGTGGGAATCGGACGTTCCTAGGCTGAGAAGCGAGCGCCCGCCCTCGGGCGGTCGGGGGCCCCTTTCTCATTCCCCGTCTGGGCTAAAAATACGAGGTCGGACCCGATGGACTCGGGAGACTGGAGAGTACCAGGGAGACCCTGGAAGCAGGCGACCCGACCCACGCTTCGCTGTCTCCTCGGCCCTCGGGAGTAGAAGCGCGGGGACGGTGGCGTGGGCAGCAGGGGGCGCTCCTGGCCATGCCCAGCGAGTTTCGTGCGAATCGGACCTGGTCCGGAAGAGATACGAAGGGAAAACTCATTACTCGTCGGGGTGGCACATCCAGGCTCTCGACCCTCCCAAAGCGTCCGACCAGGGTGCACCCTGCCGGGCATGGTTAGCCGCCAGCCCCCTTCCTGGAGGTCTGGTTGGCACGGGGTTTTGATTTATCGGTTTCATATCTCTGGGCTCCTTGGGAGCAGAAAGTCGGTTGAGGGCCCTTTGGAAAGAGCCGGGGCTGCCGTTTAACGCTGTCCAAGCGGCAGGCGAAGCGCACCCACCGTTTTTACGCTATGATTTTTTAAAACCGCCGGGGCGGCAAACACAGGGCCGGTCGGGTTTGAAGACGAATATCTCTTCGGCCCTTGGGAGGAGAGAAGCAGCGCGGGTCACCTTTGAACGCGCTCGCTGCCAGGAACGTCTGGCGTAAAAGTTTCGTGGGAATCGGACGTTCCTAGGCTGAGAAGCGAGCGCCCGCCCTCGGGCGGTCGGGGGCCCCTTTCTCATTCCCCGTCTGGGCTAAAAATACGAGGTCGGACCCGATGGACTCGGGAGACTGGAGAGTACCAGGGAGACCCTGGAAGCAGGCGACCCGACCCACGCTTCGCTGTCTCCTCGGCCCTCGGGAGTAGAAGCGCGGGGACGGTGGCGTGGGCAGCAGGGGGCGCTCCTGGCCATGCCCAGCGAGTTTCGTGCGAATCGGACCTGGTCCGGAAGAGATACGAAGGGAAAACTCATTACTCGTCGGGGTGGCACATCCAGGCTCTCGACCCTCCCAAAGTGTCCGACCAGGGTGCACCCTGCCGGGCTAAGAGAACAGCCAGGTGAACCCTGGAGGTTCCGAACTCCAGACCCCTGGACCCGACGGCTCAGTCCGCCTCAGGTGCACTACAGAGGTCCTCGGGCTGTCCCTGAGTGCATTAAAACGGAAATCAGAATTACTCCCCCGGGTGGCACTTCCAGGCTCTCGACCCTCCCAAAGTGTCCGACCAGGGTGCACCCTGCTGGGCATGGTTAGCCGCCAGCCCCCTTCCTGGAGGTCTGGTTGGCACGGGGTTTTGCAAATAGGTCCCGTCGGGTATATGGGAGAGCAAAGAGAATCAATGGGGTCCAAGCACTAAATTCATCCAGTGGCGTTCTCTGGAAGCCCAAGGGGAGTCCGAGGGGTGTTCGGCCGGCAAGGGGAGCTCTCCCTCGGACACATGATCAAACGCCTGTCCCCTACCGGAAAGTGGTGTGCTCTGGATGCCCCCCCCCCCCCCATCCCCCGAGGGGGGTGCTTATCCCGCGAGGGGAGCCCTCCTCGGGTTAAGTGAACCATCATGCCGATTCCCCTATGGAAGTGGGCACATCCAGGCACACAGTCTGCTTTGCTCTCCCCGACCCGAGTGCGTCTGTTGGGCTGAGTGTACGCCCAGGCAACTGGATCCAATGGCTCAGTCCGCCGCAGCGTGCTTCGACGATGGGTCGTACAGCCATGCCACCAGGGTGGGCGTGTTTGTAAATGTACCAGTGGATTCTCGTCGGCCTGCCACATCCATGGTATCGACCCACCAGGCCTGTCCGACCAGGGGTTGACCCTGGACGGGCACGGTCTGTGGTTTGGCCCTTGTCCTAGATGAAATCGGGCACGGGGTTTTCTGGCCAGGTACCATCGGGTTACTGGGAGAGCGGCTTCGGTCTCCAGGTGAGACCAATGGTGAAGCAGCACGAGGCAATGGAGAGCATGCAAAGCGATGGGGAAGCCATGCACGGCAATGGCCACGAAAAAAAAAAAAAAATCACCACGGAAGGAACGTGAAGAACAAGGAGGAGTGTAGTGACACTGCCCAAAGCTGCCCGGTGTTGCAGGGGTCTATTGGTGTGTTGCTTCCTTGTTTGGTAGAGTGGAGTACCAGACCCGCCAGGGGTAGGCAAACCATTCCCCCTACGGTAAGTGAGGAGCCAGCCATTTGACGAGCGGGTGTCCACGTGTACGGGTGCGAGCGCTATCCCCCCACACGGGGTTAGGCCACGGCCTTAGGTGGACGTCTGCCGACCAGCCCCGGCTGATCCAGAACTTCTGATGTGGAGAGCGGTTTTGACAGATCCTCCCTGGTTCTAGCGGGTCAAGCCTCTGATGGGGGGTGGGGGTTATTTGTAACCCATCCCAGAACTCTCTGGGGGAGACTCAGACGGCCAGTCTGTCTACTCAGTTGTCCTATACTGGTGTCTGTGGTTTGGGAGGAAGGGAGTGCCCTGCTTTGTTGGCCTCCTCTTCAAACCTACCTGGGCCCACGAATCACTCTTCTTGGTTACATCACGAAACGTAGGTTGAGCGAGGCTAGGGGGGAGGGAATTCGACGAGGTCTTTCCCTTGTCCCCCCACCAGCGGCCCACGAAAATCAAAACGGCGTGAAGAGAGGGAACGCCGAAAGCACCTGGAGTCGGCCGTCCGCACCTCCGGAGGAGGTGGACGGGGTACGGTGCGGGCATGACCGGATGGGACAGCTTTGCATCAAGGTGAGAGGTCGGCGTCCGAAGGCCAGAGGGCGGTGCGCGAGCACGTTTACACTGGCCGCGGAAGCTGTCCTGGGTAGCCCTGTATGGCGTCTGGACCTGACGGCGCACGCACTTACAACCCGCTGCTTCCTAGCCCCCGGAAGGGGAGGCGGATGTCACTCGTGGTTCATCCCAGACCACGGTGCAAACTACCTGGTTGATCCTGCCAGTAACATATGCTTGTCTCAAAGATTAAGCCATGCAGGTCTAAGTGCACACGGCCGGTACAGTGAAACTGCGAATGGCTCATTAAATCAGTTATGGTTCCTTTGATCGCTCCACACGTTACTCGGATAACTGTGGTAATTCTAGAGCTAATACATGCAAACGAGCGCTGACCCTTCGGGGGATGCGTGCATTTATCAGACCCAAAACCCATCCGGGGGGCTCGGGCCCCCCGGCCGCTTTGGTGACTCTAGATAACCTCGGGCCGATCGCGCGCCCTCCGCGGCGGCGACGTCTCATTCGAATGTCTGCCCTATCAACTTTCGATGGTACCATAGTCGGCTACCATGGTGACCACGGGTAACGGGGAATCAGGGTTCGATTCCGGAGAGGGAGCCTGAGAAACGGCTACCACATCCAAGGAAGGCAGCAGGCGCGCAAATTACCCATTCCCGACACGGGGAGGTAGTGACGAAAAATAACGATACAGGTCTCTTTCGAGGCCCTGTAATCGGAATGAGCGTATCCTAAACCCATGGGTGAGGACCCATTGGAGGGCAAGTCTGGTGCCAGCAGCCGCGGTAATTCCAGCTCCAATAGCGTATATTAAAGTTGCTGCAGTTAAAAAGCTCGTAGTTGGATGTCGGGAGTGGGCTGGCGGTCCGCCGCGAGGCGTGCCACCGCCTGTCTCAGACCCTGTCTCCCGGTGCCCCCCGGATGCCCTTGGCTGGGTGTCCGGACGGGGCTCGGAGCGTTTACTTTGAAAAAATTAGAGTGTTCAAAGCGGGCCCGCTTCTCGCCTGAATACCTGAGCTAGGAATAATGGAATAGGACTCCGGTTCTATTTTGTGGGTTTCCTGAACCAGGGCCATGATTAAGAGGGACGGCCGGGGGCATTCGTATTGCGCCGCTAGAGGTGAAATTCTTGGACCGGCGCAAGACGGACGAAAGCGAAAGCATTTGCCAAGAATGTTTTCATTAATCAAGAACGAAAGTCGGAGGTTCGAAGACGATCAGATACCGTCGTAGTTCCGACCGTAAACTATGCCGACCCGCGATCCGGCGGCGTTATTCCCATGACCCGCCGGGCAGCGTGAGGGAAACCACGAGTCTGTGGGTTCCGGGGGGAGTATGGTTGCAAAGCTGAAACTTAAAGGAATTGACGGAAGGGCACCACCAGGAGTGGAGCCTGCGGCTTAATTTGACTCAACACGGGAAACCTCACCCGGCCCGGACACGGAAAGGATTGACAGATTGATAGCTCTTTCTCGATTCTGTGGGTGGTGGTGCATGGCCGTTCTTAGTTGGTGGAGCGATTTGTCTGGTTAATTCCGATAACGAACGAGACTCCGGCATGCTAAATAGTTACGCGGCCCTCCGCGGTCGGCGTCAAACTTCTTAGAGGGACAAGTGGCGTTCAGCCACGCGAGATGGAGCAATAACAGGTCTGTGATGCCCTTAGATGTCCGGGGCTGCACGCGCGCCACAATGGTTGGATCAGCGTGTGCCTACCCTACACCGAGAGGTGCGGGTAATCCGCTGAACCCCATTCGTGATGGGGACTGGGGATTGCAATTATTCCCCATGAACGAGGAATTCCCAGTAAGCGCGGGTCATAAGCTCGCGTTGATTAAGTCCCTGCCCTTTGTACACACCGCCCGTCGCTACTACCGATCGGATGGTTTAGTGAGGTCCTCGGATCGGCCCCGCCGGGGCTCCTCGCGGGCCTTGGCGGAGCGCCGAGAA
>NW_027658382.1:45000-55000 GCF_041902795.1 Electrophorus electricus | reverse complement strand
GCTGGGCATGACTGTGTTTGACCTCTTGGGCCTGGAAGTCTGGTAGTAGTAGTAGTAGTAGTAGTAGTAGTAGTAGTAGTAGTAGTAGTATGATTTAAAGGTACAAAGTGAATGAAGTGTGCCCAGGCCCACAGCTACTTTGCTGGGCATGACTGTGTTTGACCTCTTGGGCCTGAAAGTCTATTTCTAGGCTTATATAAAGGGTCAAACTTCTTGAAGTGTGCCCAGGCCCAGAGCTACTTTGCTGGGCATGACTGTGTTTGACCTCTGGGGCCTGGAAGTCTGGTAGTAGTAGTATGATTTAAAGACACAAAGTGATTGAAGTGTGCCCAGGCCCAGAGCTACTTTGCTGGGCATGAATGTGTTTGAACTCTTGGGCCTGGAAGTCTGGTAGTAGTAGTATGATTTAAAGGTACAAAGTGAATGAAGTGTGCCCAGGCCCAGAGCTACTTTGCTGTGCATGACTGTGTTTGACCTCTTGGCTCTGGAAGTCTATTTCTAGGCTTATATAAAGGGTCAAACTTCTTGAAGTGTGCCCAGGCCCAGAGCTACTTTGCTGGGCATGACTGTGTTTGACCTCTGGGGCCTGGAAGTCTGGTAGTAGTAGTATGATTTAAAGGCACAAAGTGATTGAAGTGTGCCCAGGCCCAGAGCTACTTTGCTGGGCATGATTCTGTGACCTCTTGGGTCTGGAAATGTGGTACTTTGAAGGATTAAAAGAGTGAAACGGTCTGAAGTGTGCGCAGGTGTAAAGCAACCTTGCTAGGCATGAAGGTGTGACCTCCAGGGCCTGGAAGTCTGGTGGTAGTAGTAGTATGATTTAAAGGCACAAAGTGATTGAAGTGTGCCCAGGCCCAGAGCTACTTTGCTGGGCATGACTGTGTTTGACCTCTTGGGCCTGGAAGTCTGGTGGTAGTAGTAGTATGATTTAAAGGCACAAAGTGATTGAAGTGTGCCCAGGCCCAGAGCTACTTTGCTGGGCATGACTGTGTTTGACCTCTTGGCTCTGGAAGTCTATTTCTAGGCTTATATAAAGGGTCAAACTTCTTGAAGTGTGCCCAGGCCCAGAGCTACTTTGCTGGGCATGACTGTGTTTGACCTCTGGGGCCTGGAAGTCTGGTGGTAGTAGTAGTAGTAGTAGTATGATTTAAAGGTACAAAGTGAATGAAGTGTGCCCAGGCCCAGAGCCAGGCCTGGGCAGCAGGGGGCGCTCCTGGCCATGCCCAGCGAGTTTCGTGCGAATCGGACCTGGTCCGGAAGAGATACGAAGGGAAAACTCATTACTCGTCGGGGTGGCACATCCAGGCTCTCGACCCTCCCAAAGCGTCCGACCAGGGTGCACCCTGCCGGGCATGGTTAGCCGCCAGCCCCCTTCCTGGAGGTCTGGTTGGCACGGGGTTTTGATTTATCGGTTTCATATCTCTGGGCTCCTTGGGAGCAGAAAGTCGGTTGAGGGCCCTTTGGAAAGAGCCGGGGCTGCCGTTTAACGCTGTCCAAGCGGCAGGCGAAGCGCACCCACCGTTTTTACGCTATGATTTTTTAAAACCGCCGGGGCGGCAAACACAGGGCCGGTCGGGTTTGAAGACGAATATCTCTTCGGCCCTTGGGAGGAGAGAAGCAGCGCGGGTCACCTTTGAACGCGCTCGCTGCCAGGAACGTCTGGCGTAAAAGTTTCGTGGGAATCGGACGTTCCTAGGCTGAGAAGCGAGCGCCCGCCCTCGGGCGGTCGGGGGCCCCTTTCTCATTCCCCGTCTGGGCTAAAAATACGAGGTCGGACCCGATGGACTCGGGAGACTGGAGAGTACCAGGGAGACCCTGGAAGCAGGCGACCCGACCCACGCTTCGCTGTCTCCTCGGCCCTCGGGAGTAGAAGCGCGGGGACGGTGGCGTGGGCAGCAGGGGGCGCTCCTGGCCATGCCCAGCGAGTTTCGTGCGAATCGGACCTGGTCCGGAAGAGATACGAAGGGAAAACTCATTACTCGTCGGGGTGGCACATCCAGGCTCTCGACCCTCCCAAAGCGTCCGACCAGGGTGCACCCTGCCGGGCATGGTTAGCCGCCAGCCCCCTTCCTGGAGGTCTGGTTGGCACGGGGTTTTGATTTTTCGGTTTCATATCTCTGGGCTCCTTGGGAGCAGAAAGTCGGTTGAGGGCCCTTTGGAAAGAGCCGGGGCTGCCGTTTAACGCTGTCCAAGCGGCAGGCGAAGCGCACCCACCGTTTTTACGCTATGATTTTTTAAAACCGCCGGGGCGGCAAACACAGGGCCGGTCGGGTTTGAAGACGAATATCTCTTCGGCCCTTGGGAGGAGAGAAGCAGCGCGGGTCACCTTTGAACGCGCTCGCTGCCAGGAACGTCTGGCGTAAAAGTTTCGTGGGAATCGGACGTTCCTAGGCTGAGAAGCGAGCGCCCGCCCTCGGGCGGTCGGGGGCCCCTTTCTCATTCCCCGTCTGGGCTAAAAATACGAGGTCGGACCCGATGGACTCGGGAGACTGGAGAGTACCAGGGAGACCCTGGAAGCAGGCGACCCGACCCACGCTTCGCTGTCTCCTCGGCCCTCGGGAGTAGAAGCGCGGGGACGGTGGCGTGGGCAGCAGGGGGCGCTCCTGGCCATGCCCAGCGAGTTTCGTGCGAATCGGACCTGGTCCGGAAGAGATACGAAGGGAAAACTCATTACTCGTCGGGGTGGCACATCCAGGCTCTCGACCCTCCCAAAGCGTCCGACCAGGGTGCACCCTGCCGGGCATGGTTAGCCGCCAGCCCCCTTCCTGGAGGTCTGGTTGGCACGGGGTTTTGATTTATCGGTTTCATATCTCTGGGCTCCTTGGGAGCAGAAAGTCGGTTGAGGGCCCTTTGGAAAGAGCCGGGGCTGCCGTTTAACGCTGTCCAAGCGGCAGGCGAAGCGCACCCACCGTTTTTACGCTATGATTTTTTAAAACCGCCGGGGCGGCAAACACAGGGCCGGTCGGGTTTGAAGACGAATATCTCTTCGGCCCTTGGGAGGAGAGAAGCAGCGCGGGTCACCTTTGAACGCGCTCGCTGCCAGGAACGTCTGGCGTAAAAGTTTCGTGGGAATCGGACGTTCCTAGGCTGAGAAGCGAGCGCCCGCCCTCGGGCGGTCGGGGGCCCCTTTCTCATTCCCCGTCTGGGCTAAAAATACGAGGTCGGACCCGATGGACTCGGGAGACTGGAGAGTACCAGGGAGACCCTGGAAGCAGGCGACCCGACCCACGCTTCGCTGTCTCCTCGGCCCTCGGGAGTAGAAGCGCGGGGACGGTGGCGTGGGCAGCAGGGGGCGCTCCTGGCCATGCCCAGCGAGTTTCGTGCGAATCGGACCTGGTCCGGAAGAGATACGAAGGGAAAACTCATTACTCGTCGGGGTGGCACATCCAGGCTCTCGACCCTCCCAAAGCGTCCGACCAGGGTGCACCCTGCCGGGCATGGTTAGCCGCCAGCCCCCTTCCTGGAGGTCTGGTTGGCACGGGGTTTTGATTTATCGGTTTCATATCTCTGGGCTCCTTGGGAGCAGAAAGTCGGTTGAGGGCCCTTTGGAAAGAGCCGGGGCTGCCGTTTAACGCTGTCCAAGCGGCAGGCGAAGCGCACCCACCGTTTTTACGCTATGATTTTTTAAAACCGCCGGGGCGGCAAACACAGGGCCGGTCGGGTTTGAAGACGAATATCTCTTCGGCCCTTGGGAGGAGAGAAGCAGCGCGGGTCACCTTTGAACGCGCTCGCTGCCAGGAACGTCTGGCGTAAAAGTTTCGTGGGAATCGGACGTTCCTAGGCTGAGAAGCGAGCGCCCGCCCTCGGGCGGTCGGGGGCCCCTTTCTCATTCCCCGTCTGGGCTAAAAATACGAGGTCGGACCCGATGGACTCGGGAGACTGGAGAGTACCAGGGAGACCCTGGAAGCAGGCGACCCGACCCACGCTTCGCTGTCTCCTCGGCCCTCGGGAGTAGAAGCGCGGGGACGGTGGCGTGGGCAGCAGGGGGCGCTCCTGGCCATGCCCAGCGAGTTTCGTGCGAATCGGACCTGGTCCGGAAGAGATACGAAGGGAAAACTCATTACTCGTCGGGGTGGCACATCCAGGCTCTCGACCCTCCCAAAGTGTCCGACCAGGGTGCACCCTGCCGGGCTAAGAGAACAGCCAGGTGAACCCTGGAGGTTCCGAACTCCAGACCCCTGGACCCGACGGCTCAGTCCGCCTCAGGTGCACTACAGAGGTCCTCGGGCTGTCCCTGAGTGCATTAAAACGGAAATCAGAATTACTCCCCCGGGTGGCACTTCCAGGCTCTCGACCCTCCCAAAGTGTCCGACCAGGGTGCACCCTGCTGGGCATGGTTAGCCGCCAGCCCCCTTCCTGGAGGTCTGGTTGGCACGGGGTTTTGCAAATAGGTCCCGTCGGGTATATGGGAGAGCAAAGAGAATCAATGGGGTCCAAGCACTAAATTCATCCAGTGGCGTTCTCTGGAAGCCCAAGGGGAGTCCGAGGGGTGTTCGGCCGGCAAGGGGAGCTCTCCCTCGGACACATGATCAAACGCCTGTCCCCTACCGGAAAGTGGTGTGCTCTGGATGCCCCCCCCCCCCCCATCCCCCGAGGGGGGTGCTTATCCCGCGAGGGGAGCCCTCCTCGGGTTAAGTGAACCATCATGCCGATTCCCCTATGGAAGTGGGCACATCCAGGCACACAGTCTGCTTTGCTCTCCCCGACCCGAGTGCGTCTGTTGGGCTGAGTGTACGCCCAGGCAACTGGATCCAATGGCTCAGTCCGCCGCAGCGTGCTTCGACGATGGGTCGTACAGCCATGCCACCAGGGTGGGCGTGTTTGTAAATGTACCAGTGGATTCTCGTCGGCCTGCCACATCCATGGTATCGACCCACCAGGCCTGTCCGACCAGGGGTTGACCCTGGACGGGCACGGTCTGTGGTTTGGCCCTTGTCCTAGATGAAATCGGGCACGGGGTTTTCTGGCCAGGTACCATCGGGTTACTGGGAGAGCGGCTTCGGTCTCCAGGTGAGACCAATGGTGAAGCAGCACGAGGCAATGGAGAGCATGCAAAGCGATGGGGAAGCCATGCACGGCAATGGCCACGAAAAAAAAAAAAAAATCACCACGGAAGGAACGTGAAGAACAAGGAGGAGTGTAGTGACACTGCCCAAAGCTGCCCGGTGTTGCAGGGGTCTATTGGTGTGTTGCTTCCTTGTTTGGTAGAGTGGAGTACCAGACCCGCCAGGGGTAGGCAAACCATTCCCCCTACGGTAAGTGAGGAGCCAGCCATTTGACGAGCGGGTGTCCACGTGTACGGGTGCGAGCGCTATCCCCCCACACGGGGTTAGGCCACGGCCTTAGGTGGACGTCTGCCGACCAGCCCCGGCTGATCCAGAACTTCTGATGTGGAGAGCGGTTTTGACAGATCCTCCCTGGTTCTAGCGGGTCAAGCCTCTGATGGGGGGTGGGGGTTATTTGTAACCCATCCCAGAACTCTCTGGGGGAGACTCAGACGGCCAGTCTGTCTACTCAGTTGTCCTATACTGGTGTCTGTGGTTTGGGAGGAAGGGAGTGCCCTGCTTTGTTGGCCTCCTCTTCAAACCTACCTGGGCCCACGAATCACTCTTCTTGGTTACATCACGAAACGTAGGTTGAGCGAGGCTAGGGGGGAGGGAATTCGACGAGGTCTTTCCCTTGTCCCCCCACCAGCGGCCCACGAAAATCAAAACGGCGTGAAGAGAGGGAACGCCGAAAGCACCTGGAGTCGGCCGTCCGCACCTCCGGAGGAGGTGGACGGGGTACGGTGCGGGCATGACCGGATGGGACAGCTTTGCATCAAGGTGAGAGGTCGGCGTCCGAAGGCCAGAGGGCGGTGCGCGAGCACGTTTACACTGGCCGCGGAAGCTGTCCTGGGTAGCCCTGTATGGCGTCTGGACCTGACGGCGCACGCACTTACAACCCGCTGCTTCCTAGCCCCCGGAAGGGGAGGCGGATGTCACTCGTGGTTCATCCCAGACCACGGTGCAAACTACCTGGTTGATCCTGCCAGTAACATATGCTTGTCTCAAAGATTAAGCCATGCAGGTCTAAGTGCACACGGCCGGTACAGTGAAACTGCGAATGGCTCATTAAATCAGTTATGGTTCCTTTGATCGCTCCACACGTTACTCGGATAACTGTGGTAATTCTAGAGCTAATACATGCAAACGAGCGCTGACCCTTCGGGGGATGCGTGCATTTATCAGACCCAAAACCCATCCGGGGGGCTCGGGCCCCCCGGCCGCTTTGGTGACTCTAGATAACCTCGGGCCGATCGCGCGCCCTCCGCGGCGGCGACGTCTCATTCGAATGTCTGCCCTATCAACTTTCGATGGTACCATAGTCGGCTACCATGGTGACCACGGGTAACGGGGAATCAGGGTTCGATTCCGGAGAGGGAGCCTGAGAAACGGCTACCACATCCAAGGAAGGCAGCAGGCGCGCAAATTACCCATTCCCGACACGGGGAGGTAGTGACGAAAAATAACGATACAGGTCTCTTTCGAGGCCCTGTAATCGGAATGAGCGTATCCTAAACCCATGGGTGAGGACCCATTGGAGGGCAAGTCTGGTGCCAGCAGCCGCGGTAATTCCAGCTCCAATAGCGTATATTAAAGTTGCTGCAGTTAAAAAGCTCGTAGTTGGATGTCGGGAGTGGGCTGGCGGTCCGCCGCGAGGCGTGCCACCGCCTGTCTCAGACCCTGTCTCCCGGTGCCCCCCGGATGCCCTTGGCTGGGTGTCCGGACGGGGCTCGGAGCGTTTACTTTGAAAAAATTAGAGTGTTCAAAGCGGGCCCGCTTCTCGCCTGAATACCTGAGCTAGGAATAATGGAATAGGACTCCGGTTCTATTTTGTGGGTTTCCTGAACCAGGGCCATGATTAAGAGGGACGGCCGGGGGCATTCGTATTGCGCCGCTAGAGGTGAAATTCTTGGACCGGCGCAAGACGGACGAAAGCGAAAGCATTTGCCAAGAATGTTTTCATTAATCAAGAACGAAAGTCGGAGGTTCGAAGACGATCAGATACCGTCGTAGTTCCGACCGTAAACTATGCCGACCCGCGATCCGGCGGCGTTATTCCCATGACCCGCCGGGCAGCGTGAGGGAAACCACGAGTCTGTGGGTTCCGGGGGGAGTATGGTTGCAAAGCTGAAACTTAAAGGAATTGACGGAAGGGCACCACCAGGAGTGGAGCCTGCGGCTTAATTTGACTCAACACGGGAAACCTCACCCGGCCCGGACACGGAAAGGATTGACAGATTGATAGCTCTTTCTCGATTCTGTGGGTGGTGGTGCATGGCCGTTCTTAGTTGGTGGAGCGATTTGTCTGGTTAATTCCGATAACGAACGAGACTCCGGCATGCTAAATAGTTACGCGGCCCTCCGCGGTCGGCGTCAAACTTCTTAGAGGGACAAGTGGCGTTCAGCCACGCGAGATGGAGCAATAACAGGTCTGTGATGCCCTTAGATGTCCGGGGCTGCACGCGCGCCACAATGGTTGGATCAGCGTGTGCCTACCCTACACCGAGAGGTGCGGGTAATCCGCTGAACCCCATTCGTGATGGGGACTGGGGATTGCAATTATTCCCCATGAACGAGGAATTCCCAGTAAGCGCGGGTCATAAGCTCGCGTTGATTAAGTCCCTGCCCTTTGTACACACCGCCCGTCGCTACTACCGATCGGATGGTTTAGTGAGGTCCTCGGATCGGCCCCGCCGGGGCTCCTCGCGGGCCTTGGCGGAGCGCCGAGAAGTCGATCAAACTTGACTATCTAGAGGAAGTAAAAGTCGTAACAAGGTTTTCGTAGGTGAACCTGCGAAAGGATCATTAACGGGTAACGCTGTCCGGCGTGCCTCCTCTCCCGACCCCCTCGACTTCGCCGTCCCCCCGCGTCGGGGCCCAGGGTCGAAAGGGTCTTCGGGGTTGCTGTTACACGTGGTCGCTTGCAGGTCAGGCTGGACAGAAGGCATAAAGGAGGAGCCTAGTCCCTCCCACCCCTTCCTCGTCCTCCGCCTCTTCCTCCGCGTCGTCCTTCAGCACCCCCCCCCCGCAGGCCCCGGTATTCTCTGGGTTCCAGCGCGAGAGACGCGTCGTTCAAAAAACTCGGCGTCCCCGCTCGTCGGGCGAAGGCCGGTTTCCCCTCACCTTGCCGGCAGGAGAAGCGCCTGCGAGTCGAGCGGGTCGTACGGGTCCGTCCCGCGCCCTCCCTCTCGCTCGCACGGCCGCTGCCTCCGTCCACCGCGAGGGGTTTTCCTATTTTGTTGTCCTTGTCATTCATCCCCGTCCCCTTGCTCGCTGACGAGCGGACTTTCCGGGGGGGGTTGCGAGCGCTGCTCCTCGTGGGGCAGGCCATGGCCCTTCCTGTGTTCGTCCGCCCACCGGCGTCCTGGGGCGTGGTGGTGGTGGGTGGCGCAGCCGGTTCCCCTGCTTCTCTCTCTCAGAAAGGAGTCTCAGGGGGACCCCCGGCAGGTACCTAGGGCTTGGCCCACGCTACGTGAGTTCCACCCCTTTCGAGGGGTCGGACGGGGCGGGCGCGGAGGGCCGCGGTTCAAAGACTGACTCGTCTGCCACGTGGGGCGTGTGGGCAAAGCGCAACCCCGCGCCCGTTTCAACACTCGCAGACGGGGGCGCCTGACCGGTTGGTGAAACCTTTTAAACCTGTCTTTGTAGTCGTGGTGAAAGACCTAAACTGAGCCTGAAATAAAAGAGTACAACTCTTAGCGGTGGATCACTTGGCTCGTGCGTCGATGAAGAACGCAGCCAGCTGCGAGAACTAATGTGAATTGCAGGACACATTGATCATCGACATTTCGAACGCACATTGCGGCCCCGGGTCCATCCCGGGGCTACGCCTGTCTGAGGGTCGCTATTCCTATCTGTCGGACCTGCCTTCTCAGGCGGGACCGCGGTTGGAGGTTCGTAGGTGGGGGGGTGCCCCCTGGCCTCCGTCTTCCTAAAAGCAGACGGTTCCCGGTCGCTGTCTCGGTGAGATCCGGTCGGTGGGTTCGCTGCGGTTGAGTGCCCGTTCTCCGTGCACAAGCTTCTCCTCCCCCGCTTCGGTTCGTTTCGGTTCGTTTCGGCTCCGCTCCTGGCCTGGCCAGGAACGTGGTCCCCTGCGCCCGAGAAAGAAGCGAGCGTGGCTGCCGGTGGGTTCTCTCCGCTTTGGCTGCCCACGTTTTCGCTTCTTTTCTCACCCCCTGCGCAGGCGGATCACGGAAAGGTGTCTGTTCTGTTCCGTTACGTGCGCGAGCGGAGGGAGGTTGTTGTTACATGCGTTCCCCCCCCCCCTCCCCCGGTGGGGGGGGTGGGGGGGGTCGGGGTTCGGGTGGCTCTGCCTCTGGCGTTTTCCTTACGGGCCGACCTGTCCGTGGCACGTCCGTGACGTCCCGACCTGTGTCCTCGTTAGCCCGGGTGAAAAGGGACTCGTCCCCTAACCCGGCGGTGTTCACGCTTCTGGGCAACCCTCCAGAGCGAACTCGGGAGCGACCTCAGATCAGACGAGACAACCCGCTGAATTTAAGCATATTACTAAGCGGAGGAAAAGAAACTAACAAGGATTCCCTCAGTAGCGGCGAGCGAAGAGGGAAGAGCCCAGCGCTGAATCCCCCGTCCGGGTGCGGGCGAGGGGAATTGTGGCGTATGGAAGTCTGTTTTCTTCCTGGCGCGGGCCGGGGGCCTGAGTCCTTCTGATGGAGGCTCAGCCCGTGGACGGTGTGAGGCCGGTAAATGGCCCCAGCCCCGCCAGGGTAGCGGTCTTCTCGGAGTCGGGTTGCTTGGGAATGCAGCCCAAAGTGGGTGGTAAACTCCATCTAAGGCTAAATACCGGCACGAGACCGATAGCGAACAAGTACCGTAAGGGAAAGTTGAAAAGAACTTTGAAGAGAGAGTTCAACAGGGCGTGAAACCGTTAAGAGGTAAACGGGTGGGGTCCGCACAGTCTGCCCGGGGGATTCAACCCGGCGGTGAGGCCGTCCCTG
>NW_027658382.1:27500-40000 GCF_041902795.1 Electrophorus electricus | reverse complement strand
GAAGTCTATTTCTAGGCTTATATAAAGGGTCAAACTTCTTGAAGTGTGCCCAGGCCCAGAGCTACTTTGCTGGGCATGACTGTGTTTGACCTCTTGGGTCTGGAAGTCTGGTGGTAGTAGTAGTAGTATGATTTAAAGGCACAAAGTGATTGAAGTGTGCCCAGGCCCAGAGCTACTTTGCTGGGCATGAATGTGTTTGAACTCTTGGGCCTGGAAGTCTGGTAGTAGTAGTATGATTTAAAGGCACAAAGTGATTGAAGTGTGCCCAGGCCCAGAGCTACTTTGCTGGGCATGACTGTGTTTGACCTCTTGGGCCTGGAAGTCTGGTGGTAGTAGTAGTATGATTTAAAGGCACAAAGTGATTGAAGTGTGCCCAGGCCCAGAGCTACTTTGCTGGGCATGAATGTGTTTGAACTCTTGGGCCTGGAAGTCTGGTAGTAGTAGTAGTAGTAGTAGTAGTAGTAGTAGTAGTAGTAGTAGTAGTATGATTTAAAGGTACAAAGTGAATGAAGTGTGCCCAGGCCCAGAGCTACTTTGCTGGGCATGACTGTGTTTGACCTCTTGGCTCTGGAAGTCTATTTCTAGGCTTATATAAAGGGTCAAACTTCTTGAAGTGTGCCCAGGCCCAGAGCTACTTTGCTGGGCATGACTGTGTTTGACCTCTGGGGCCTGGAAGTCTGGTAGTAGTAGTATGATTTAAAGGCACAAAGTGATTGAAGTGTGCCCAGGCCCAGAGCTACTTTGCTGGGCATGACTGTGTTTGACCTCTTGGGCCTGGAAGTCTGGTAGTAGTAGTAGTAGTAGTAGTAGTAGTAGTAGTAGTAGTATGATTTAAAGGTACAAAGTGAATGAAGTGTGCCCAGGCCCAGAGCTACTTTGCTGGGCATGACTGTGTTTGACGTCTTGGGCCTGGAAGTCTGGTAGTAGTAGTATGATTTAAAGGTACAAAGTGAATGAAGTGTGCCCAGGCCCAGAGCTACTTTGCTGGGCATGACTGTGTTTGACCTCTTGGCTCTGGAAGTCTATTTCTAGGCTTATATAAAGGGTCAAACTTCTTGAAGTGTGCCCAGGCCCAGAGCTACTTTGCTGGGCATGACTGTGTTTGACCTCTGGGGCCTGGAAGTCTGGTAGTAGTAGTATGATTTAAAGGCACAAAGTGATTGAAGTGTGCCCAGGCCCAGAGCTACTTTGCTGGGCATGAATGTGTTTGAACTCTTGGGCCTGGAAGTCTATTTCTAGGCTTATATAAAGGGTCAAACTTCTTGAAGTGTGCCCAGGCCCAGAGCTACTTTGCTGGGCATGACTGTGTTTGACCTCTTGGGCCTGGAAGTCTGGTAGTAGTAGTAGTAGTAGTAGTAGTAGTAGTAGTAGTAGTAGTAGTATGATTTAAAGGTACAAAGTGAATGAAGTGTGCCCAGGCCCACAGCTACTTTGCTGGGCATGACTGTGTTTGACCTCTTGGGCCTGAAAGTCTATTTCTAGGCTTATATAAAGGGTCAAACTTCTTGAAGTGTGCCCAGGCCCAGAGCTACTTTGCTGGGCATGACTGTGTTTGACCTCTGGGGCCTGGAAGTCTGGTAGTAGTAGTATGATTTAAAGACACAAAGTGATTGAAGTGTGCCCAGGCCCAGAGCTACTTTGCTGGGCATGAATGTGTTTGAACTCTTGGGCCTGGAAGTCTGGTAGTAGTAGTATGATTTAAAGGTACAAAGTGAATGAAGTGTGCCCAGGCCCAGAGCTACTTTGCTGTGCATGACTGTTGACCTCTTGGCTCTGGAAGTCTATTTCTAGGCTTATATAAAGGGTCAAACTTCTTGAAGTGTGCCCAGGCCCAGAGCTACTTTGCTGGGCATGACTGTGTTTGACCTCTGGGGCCTGGAAGTCTGGTAGTAGTAGTATGATTTAAAGGCACAAAGTGATTGAAGTGTGCCCAGGCCCAGAGCTACTTTGCTGGGCATGATTCTGTGACCTCTTGGGTCTGGAAATGTGGTACTTTGAAGGATTAAAAGAGTGAAACGGTCTGAAGTGTGCGCAGGTGTAAAGCAACCTTGCTAGGCATGAAGGTGTGACCTCCAGGGCCTGGAAGTCTGGTGGTAGTAGTAGTATGATTTAAAGGCACAAAGTGATTGAAGTGTGCCCAGGCCCAGAGCTACTTTGCTGGGCATGACTGTGTTTGACCTCTTGGGCCTGGAAGTCTGGTGGTAGTAGTAGTATGATTTAAAGGCACAAAGTGATTGAAGTGTGCCCAGGCCCAGAGCTACTTTGCTGGGCATGACTGTGTTTGACCTCTTGGCTCTGGAAGTCTATTTCTAGGCTTATATAAAGGGTCAAACTTCTTGAAGTGTGCCCAGGCCCAGAGCTACTTTGCTGGGCATGACTGTGTTTGACCTCTGGGGCCTGGAAGTCTGGTAGTAGTAGTATGATTTAAAGGCACAAAGTGATTGAAGTGTGCCCAGGCCCAGAGCTACTTTGCTGGGCATGAATGTGTTTGAACTCTTGGGCCTGGAAGTCTATTTCTAGGCTTATATAAAGGGTCAAACTTCTTGAAGTGTGCCCAGGCCCAGAGCTACTTTGCTGGGCATGACTGTGTTTGACCTCTTGGGCCTGGAAGTCTGGTAGTAGTAGTAGTAGTAGTAGTAGTAGTAGTAGTAGTAGTAGTAGTAGTATGATTTAAAGGTACAAAGTGAATGAAGTGTGCCCAGGCCCACAGCTACTTTGCTGGGCATGACTGTGTTTGACCTCTTGGGCCTGAAAGTCTATTTCTAGGCTTATATAAAGGGTCAAACTTCTTGAAGTGTGCCCAGGCCCAGAGCTACTTTGCTGGGCATGACTGTGTTTGACCTCTGGGGCCTGGAAGTCTGGTAGTAGTAGTATGATTTAAAGACACAAAGTGATTGAAGTGTGCCCAGGCCCAGAGCTACTTTGCTGGGCATGAATGTGTTTGAACTCTTGGGCCTGGAAGTCTGGTAGTAGTAGTATGATTTAAAGGTACAAAGTGAATGAAGTGTGCCCAGGCCCAGAGCTACTTTGCTGTGCATGACTGTGTTTGACCTCTTGGCTCTGGAAGTCTATTTCTAGGCTTATATAAAGGGTCAAACTTCTTGAAGTGTGCCCAGGCCCAGAGCTACTTTGCTGGGCATGACTGTGTTTGACCTCTGGGGCCTGGAAGTCTGGTAGTAGTAGTATGATTTAAAGGCACAAAGTGATTGAAGTGTGCCCAGGCCCAGAGCTACTTTGCTGGGCATGATTCTGTGACCTCTTGGGTCTGGAAATGTGGTACTTTGAAGGATTAAAAGAGTGAAACGGTCTGAAGTGTGCGCAGGTGTAAAGCAACCTTGCTAGGCATGAAGGTGTGACCTCCAGGGCCTGGAAGTCTGGTGGTAGTAGTAGTATGATTTAAAGGCACAAAGTGATTGAAGTGTGCCCAGGCCCAGAGCTACTTTGCTGGGCATGACTGTGTTTGACCTCTTGGGCCTGGAAGTCTGGTGGTAGTAGTAGTATGATTTAAAGGCACAAAGTGATTGAAGTGTGCCCAGGCCCAGAGCTACTTTGCTGGGCATGACTGTGTTTGACCTCTTGGCTCTGGAAGTCTATTTCTAGGCTTATATAAAGGGTCAAACTTCTTGAAGTGTGCCCAGGCCCAGAGCTACTTTGCTGGGCATGACTGTGTTTGACCTCTGGGGCCTGGAAGTCTGGTAGTAGTAGTATGATTTAAAGGCACAAAGTGATTGAAGTGTGCCCAGGCCCAGAGCTACTTTGCTGGGCATGAATGTGTTTGAACTCTTGGGCCTGGAAGTCTATTTCTAGGCTTATATAAAGGGTCAAACTTCTTGAAGTGTGCCCAGGCCCAGAGCTACTTTGCTGGGCATGACTGTGTTTGACCTCTTGGGCCTGGAAGTCTGGTAGTAGTAGTAGTAGTAGTAGTAGTAGTAGTAGTAGTAGTAGTAGTATGATTTAAAGGTACAAAGTGAATGAAGTGTGCCCAGGCCCACAGCTACTTTGCTGGGCATGACTGTGTTTGACCTCTTGGGCCTGAAAGTCTATTTCTAGGCTTATATAAAGGGTCAAACTTCTTGAAGTGTGCCCAGGCCCAGAGCTACTTTGCTGGGCATGACTGTGTTTGACCTCTGGGGCCTGGAAGTCTGGTAGTAGTAGTATGATTTAAAGACACAAAGTGATTGAAGTGTGCCCAGGCCCAGAGCTACTTTGCTGGGCATGAATGTGTTTGAACTCTTGGGCCTGGAAGTCTGGTAGTAGTAGTATGATTTAAAGGTACAAAGTGAATGAAGTGTGCCCAGGCCCAGAGCTACTTTGCTGTGCATGACTGTGTTTGACCTCTTGGCTCTGGAAGTCTATTTCTAGGCTTATATAAAGAGTCAAACTTCTTGAAGTGTGCCCAGGCCCAGAGCTACTTTGCTGGGCATGACTGTGTTTGACCTCTGGGGCCTGGAAGTCTGGTAGTAGTAGTATGATTTAAAGGCACAAAGTGATTGAAGTGTGCCCAGGCCCAGAGCTACTTTGCTGGGCATGATTCTGTGACCTCTTGGGTCTGGAAATGTGGTACTTTGAAGGATTAAAAGAGTGAAACGGTCTGAAGTGTGCGCAGGTGTAAAGCAACCTTGCTAGGCATGAAGGTGTGACCTCCAGGGCCTGGAAGTCTGGTGGTAGTAGTAGTATGATTTAAAGGCACAAAGTGATTGAAGTGTGCCCAGGCCCAGAGCTACTTTGCTGGGCATGACTGTGTTTGACCTCTTGGGCCTGGAAGTCTGGTGGTAGTAGTAGTATGATTTAAAGGCACAAAGTGATTGAAGTGTGCCCAGGCCCAGAGCTACTTTGCTGGGCATGAATGTGTTTGAACTCTTGGGCCTGGAAGTCTATTTCTAGGCTTATATAAAGGGTCAAACATCTTGAAGTGTGCCCAGGCCCAGAGCTACTTTGCTGTGCATGACTGTGGTTGACCTCTTGGCCCTGGAAGTCTGGTGGTAGTAGTAGTATGATTTAAAGGCACAAAGTGAATGAAGTGTGCCCAGGCCCAGAGCTACTTTGCTGGGCATGAATGTGTTTGAACTCTTGGGCCTGGAAGTCTGGTAGTAGTAGTAGTAGTAGTAGTAGTAGTAGTAGTATGATTTAAAGGCACAAAGTGCTTGAAGTGTGCCCAGGCCCAGAGCTACTTTGCTGTGCATGACTGTGTTTGACCTCTTGGCTCTGGAAGTCTATTTCTAGGCTTATATAAAGGGTCAAACTTCTTGAAGTGTGCCCAGGCCCAGAGCTACTTTGCTGTGTATGACTGTGTGACCTCTTGGCCCTGGAATTCTGGTGGTAGTAGTAGTATGATTTAAAGGCACAAAGTGAATGAAGTGTGCCCAGGCCCAGAGCTACTTTGCTGGGCATGACTGTGTTTGACCTCTTGGGCCTGGAAGTCTGGTAGTAGTAGTATGATTTAAAGGCACAAAGTGATTGAAGTGTGCCCAGGCCCAGAGCTACTTTGCTGGGCATGAATGTGTTTGAACTCTTGGGCCTGGAAGTCTATTTCTAGGCTTATATAAAGGGACAAACTTCTTGAAGTGTGCCCAGGCCCAGAGCTACTTTGCTGTGTATGACTGTGTGACCTCTTGGCCCTGGAATTCTGGTGGTAGTAGTAGTAGTAGTAGTATGATTTAAAGGTACAAAGTGAATGAAGTGTGCCCAGGCCCAGAGCCAGGCCTGGGCAGCAGGGGGCGCTCCTGGCCATGCCCAGCGAGTTTCGTGCGAATCGGACCTGGTCCGGAAGAGATACGAAGGGAAAACTCATTACTCGTCGGGGTGGCACATCCAGGCTCTCGACCCTCCCAAAGCGTCCGACCAGGGTGCACCCTGCCGGGCATGGTTAGCCGCCAGCCCCCTTCCTGGAGGTCTGGTTGGCACGGGGTTTTGATTTATCGGTTTCATATCTCTGGGCTCCTTGGGAGCAGAAAGTCGGTTGAGGGCCCTTTGGAAAGAGCCGGGGCTGCCGTTTAACGCTGTCCAAGCGGCAGGCGAAGCGCACCCACCGTTTTTACGCTATGATTTTTTAAAACCGCCGGGGCGGCAAACACAGGGCCGGTCGGGTTTGAAGACGAATATCTCTTCGGCCCTTGGGAGGAGAGAAGCAGCGCGGGTCACCTTTGAACGCGCTCGCTGCCAGGAACGTCTGGCGTAAAAGTTTCGTGGGAATCGGACGTTCCTAGGCTGAGAAGCGAGCGCCCGCCCTCGGGCGGTCGGGGGCCCCTTTCTCATTCCCCGTCTGGGCTAAAAATACGAGGTCGGACCCGATGGACTCGGGAGACTGGAGAGTACCAGGGAGACCCTGGAAGCAGGCGACCCGACCCACGCTTCGCTGTCTCCTCGGCCCTCGGGAGTAGAAGCGCGGGGACGGTGGCGTGGGCAGCAGGGGGCGCTCCTGGCCATGCCCAGCGAGTTTCGTGCGAATCGGACCTGGTCCGGAAGAGATACGAAGGGAAAACTCATTACTCGTCGGGGTGGCACATCCAGGCTCTCGACCCTCCCAAAGCGTCCGACCAGGGTGCACCCTGCCGGGCATGGTTAGCCGCCAGCCCCCTTCCTGGAGGTCTGGTTGGCACGGGGTTTTGATTTTTCGGTTTCATATCTCTGGGCTCCTTGGGAGCAGAAAGTCGGTTGAGGGCCCTTTGGAAAGAGCCGGGGCTGCCGTTTAACGCTGTCCAAGCGGCAGGCGAAGCGCACCCACCGTTTTTACGCTATGATTTTTTAAAACCGCCGGGGCGGCAAACACAGGGCCGGTCGGGTTTGAAGACGAATATCTCTTCGGCCCTTGGGAGGAGAGAAGCAGCGCGGGTCACCTTTGAACGCGCTCGCTGCCAGGAACGTCTGGCGTAAAAGTTTCGTGGGAATCGGACGTTCCTAGGCTGAGAAGCGAGCGCCCGCCCTCGGGCGGTCGGGGGCCCCTTTCTCATTCCCCGTCTGGGCTAAAAATACGAGGTCGGACCCGATGGACTCGGGAGACTGGAGAGTACCAGGGAGACCCTGGAAGCAGGCGACCCGACCCACGCTTCGCTGTCTCCTCGGCCCTCGGGAGTAGAAGCGCGGGGACGGTGGCGTGGGCAGCAGGGGGCGCTCCTGGCCATGCCCAGCGAGTTTCGTGCGAATCGGACCTGGTCCGGAAGAGATACGAAGGGAAAACTCATTACTCGTCGGGGTGGCACATCCAGGCTCTCGACCCTCCCAAAGCGTCCGACCAGGGTGCACCCTGCCGGGCATGGTTAGCCGCCAGCCCCCTTCCTGGAGGTCTGGTTGGCACGGGGTTTTGATTTATCGGTTTCATATCTCTGGGCTCCTTGGGAGCAGAAAGTCGGTTGAGGGCCCTTTGGAAAGAGCCGGGGCTGCCGTTTAACGCTGTCCAAGCGGCAGGCGAAGCGCACCCACCGTTTTTACGCTATGATTTTTTAAAACCGCCGGGGCGGCAAACACAGGGCCGGTCGGGTTTGAAGACGAATATCTCTTCGGCCCTTGGGAGGAGAGAAGCAGCGCGGGTCACCTTTGAACGCGCTCGCTGCCAGGAACGTCTGGCGTAAAAGTTTCGTGGGAATCGGACGTTCCTAGGCTGAGAAGCGAGCGCCCGCCCTCGGGCGGTCGGGGGCCCCTTTCTCATTCCCCGTCTGGGCTAAAAATACGAGGTCGGACCCGATGGACTCGGGAGACTGGAGAGTACCAGGGAGACCCTGGAAGCAGGCGACCCGACCCACGCTTCGCTGTCTCCTCGGCCCTCGGGAGTAGAAGCGCGGGGACGGTGGCGTGGGCAGCAGGGGGCGCTCCTGGCCATGCCCAGCGAGTTTCGTGCGAATCGGACCTGGTCCGGAAGAGATACGAAGGGAAAACTCATTACTCGTCGGGGTGGCACATCCAGGCTCTCGACCCTCCCAAAGTGTCCGACCAGGGTGCACCCTGCCGGGCTAAGAGAACAGCCAGGTGAACCCTGGAGGTTCCGAACTCCAGACCCCTGGACCCGACGGCTCAGTCCGCCTCAGGTGCACTACAGAGGTCCTCGGGCTGTCCCTGAGTGCATTAAAACGGAAATCAGAATTACTCCCCCGGGTGGCACTTCCAGGCTCTCGACCCTCCCAAAGTGTCCGACCAGGGTGCACCCTGCTGGGCATGGTTAGCCGCCAGCCCCCTTCCTGGAGGTCTGGTTGGCACGGGGTTTTGCAAATAGGTCCCGTCGGGTATATGGGAGAGCAAAGAGAATCAATGGGGTCCAAGCACTAAATTCATCCAGTGGCGTTCTCTGGAAGCCCAAGGGGAGTCCGAGGGGTGTTCGGCCGGCAAGGGGAGCTCTCCCTCGGACACATGATCAAACGCCTGTCCCCTACCGGAAAGTGGTGTGCTCTGGATGCCCCCCCCCCCCCCCCATCCCCCGAGGGGGGTGCTTATCCCGCGAGGGGAGCCCTCCTCGGGTTAAGTGAACCATCATGCCGATTCCCCTATGGAAGTGGGCACATCCAGGCACACAGTCTGCTTTGCTCTCCCCGACCCGAGTGCGTCTGTTGGGCTGAGTGTACGCCCAGGCAACTGGATCCAATGGCTCAGTCCGCCGCAGCGTGCTTCGACGATGGGTCGTACAGCCATGCCACCAGGGTGGGCGTGTTTGTAAATGTACCAGTGGATTCTCGTCGGCCTGCCACATCCATGGTATCGACCCACCAGGCCTGTCCGACCAGGGGTTGACCCTGGACGGGCACGGTCTGTGGTTTGGCCCTTGTCCTAGATGAAATCGGGCACGGGGTTTTCTGGCCAGGTACCATCGGGTTACTGGGAGAGCGGCTTCGGTCTCCAGGTGAGACCAATGGTGAAGCAGCACGAGGCAATGGAGAGCATGCAAAGCGATGGGGAAGCCATGCACGGCAATGGCCACGAAAAAAAAAAAAAAATCACCACGGAAGGAACGTGAAGAACAAGGAGGAGTGTAGTGACACTGCCCAAAGCTGCCCGGTGTTGCAGGGGTCTATTGGTGTGTTGCTTCCTTGTTTGGTAGAGTGGAGTACCAGACCCGCCAGGGGTAGGCAAACCATTCCCCCTACGGTAAGTGAGGAGCCAGCCATTTGACGAGCGGGTGTCCACGTGTACGGGTGCGAGCGCTATCCCCCCACACGGGGTTAGGCCACGGCCTTAGGTGGACGTCTGCCGACCAGCCCCGGCTGATCCAGAACTTCTGATGTGGAGAGCGGTTTTGACAGATCCTCCCTGGTTCTAGCGGGTCAAGCCTCTGATGGGGGGTGGGGGTTATTTGTAACCCATCCCAGAACTCTCTGGGGGAGACTCAGACGGCCAGTCTGTCTACTCAGTTGTCCTATACTGGTGTCTGTGGTTTGGGAGGAAGGGAGTGCCCTGCTTTGTTGGCCTCCTCTTCAAACCTACCTGGGCCCACGAATCACTCTTCTTGGTTACATCACGAAACGTAGGTTGAGCGAGGCTAGGGGGGAGGGAATTCGACGAGGTCTTTCCCTTGTCCCCCCACCAGCGGCCCACGAAAATCAAAACGGCGTGAAGAGAGGGAACGCCGAAAGCACCTGGAGTCGGCCGTCCGCACCTCCGGAGGAGGTGGACGGGGTACGGTGCGGGCATGACCGGATGGGACAGCTTTGCATCAAGGTGAGAGGTCGGCGTCCGAAGGCCAGAGGGCGGTGCGCGAGCACGTTTACACTGGCCGCGGAAGCTGTCCTGGGTAGCCCTGTATGGCGTCTGGACCTGACGGCGCACGCACTTACAACCCGCTGCTTCCTAGCCCCCGGAAGGGGAGGCGGATGTCACTCGTGGTTCATCCCAGACCACGGTGCAAACTACCTGGTTGATCCTGCCAGTAACATATGCTTGTCTCAAAGATTAAGCCATGCAGGTCTAAGTGCACACGGCCGGTACAGTGAAACTGCGAATGGCTCATTAAATCAGTTATGGTTCCTTTGATCGCTCCACACGTTACTCGGATAACTGTGGTAATTCTAGAGCTAATACATGCAAACGAGCGCTGACCCTTCGGGGGATGCGTGCATTTATCAGACCCAAAACCCATCCGGGGGGCTCGGGCCCCCCGGCCGCTTTGGTGACTCTAGATAACCTCGGGCCGATCGCGCGCCCTCCGCGGCGGCGACGTCTCATTCGAATGTCTGCCCTATCAACTTTCGATGGTACCATAGTCGGCTACCATGGTGACCACGGGTAACGGGGAATCAGGGTTCGATTCCGGAGAGGGAGCCTGAGAAACGGCTACCACATCCAAGGAAGGCAGCAGGCGCGCAAATTACCCATTCCCGACACGGGGAGGTAGTGACGAAAAATAACGATACAGGTCTCTTTCGAGGCCCTGTAATCGGAATGAGCGTATCCTAAACCCATGGGTGAGGACCCATTGGAGGGCAAGTCTGGTGCCAGCAGCCGCGGTAATTCCAGCTCCAATAGCGTATATTAAAGTTGCTGCAGTTAAAAAGCTCGTAGTTGGATGTCGGGAGTGGGCTGGCGGTCCGCCGCGAGGCGTGCCACCGCCTGTCTCAGACCCTGTCTCCCGGTGCCCCCCGGATGCCCTTGGCTGGGTGTCCGGACGGGGCTCGGAGCGTTTACTTTGAAAAAATTAGAGTGTTCAAAGCGGGCCCGCTTCTCGCCTGAATACCTGAGCTAGGAATAATGGAATAGGACTCCGGTTCTATTTTGTGGGTTTCCTGAACCAGGGCCATGATTAAGAGGGACGGCCGGGGGCATTCGTATTGCGCCGCTAGAGGTGAAATTCTTGGACCGGCGCAAGACGGACGAAAGCGAAAGCATTTGCCAAGAATGTTTTCATTAATCAAGAACGAAAGTCGGAGGTTCGAAGACGATCAGATACCGTCGTAGTTCCGACCGTAAACTATGCCGACCCGCGATCCGGCGGCGTTATTCCCATGACCCGCCGGGCAGCGTGAGGGAAACCACGAGTCTGTGGGTTCCGGGGGGAGTATGGTTGCAAAGCTGAAACTTAAAGGAATTGACGGAAGGGCACCACCAGGAGTGGAGCCTGCGGCTTAATTTGACTCAACACGGGAAACCTCACCCGGCCCGGACACGGAAAGGATTGACAGATTGATAGCTCTTTCTCGATTCTGTGGGTGGTGGTGCATGGCCGTTCTTAGTTGGTGGAGCGATTTGTCTGGTTAATTCCGATAACGAACGAGACTCCGGCATGCTAAATAGTTACGCGGCCCTCCGCGGTCGGCGTCAAACTTCTTAGAGGGACAAGTGGCGTTCAGCCACGCGAGATGGAGCAATAACAGGTCTGTGATGCCCTTAGATGTCCGGGGCTGCACGCGCGCCACAATGGTTGGATCAGCGTGTGCCTACCCTACACCGAGAGGTGCGGGTAATCCGCTGAACCCCATTCGTGATGGGGACTGGGGATTGCAATTATTCCCCATGAACGAGGAATTCCCAGTAAGCGCGGGTCATAAGCTCGCGTTGATTAAGTCCCTGCCCTTTGTACACACCGCCCGTCGCTACTACCGATCGGATGGTTTAGTGAGGTCCTCGGATCGGCCCCGCCGGGGCTCCTCGCGGGCCTTGGCGGAGCGCCGAGAAGTCGATCAAACTTGACTATCTAGAGGAAGTAAAAGTCGTAACAAGGTTTTCGTAGGTGAACCTGCGAAAGGATCATTAACGGGTAACGCTGTCCGGCGTGCCTCCTCTCCCGACCCCCTCGACTTCGCCGTCCCCCCGCGTCGGGGCCCAGGGTCGAAAGGGTCTTCGGGGTTGCTGTTACACGTGGTCGCTTGCAGGTCAGGCTGGACAGAAGGCATAAAGGAGGAGCCTAGTCCCTCCCACCCCTTCCTCGTCCTCCGCCTCTTCCTCCGCGTCGTCCTTCAGCACCCCCCCCCCGCAGGCCCCGGTATTCTCTGGGTTCCAGCGCGAGAGACGCGTCGTTCAAAAAACTCGGCGTCCCCGCTCGTCGGGCGAAGGCCGGTTTCCCCTCACCTTGCCGGCAGGAGAAGCGCCTGCGAGTCGAGCGGGTCGTACGGGTCCGTCCCGCGCCCTCCCTCTCGCTCGCACGGCCGCTGCCTCCGTCCACCGCGAGGGGTTTTCCTATTTTGTTGTCCTTGTCATTCATCCCCGTCCCCTTGCTCGCTGACGAGCGGACTTTCCGGGGGGGGTTGCGAGCGCTGCTCCTCGTGGGGCAGGCCATGGCCCTTCCTGTGTTCGTCCGCCCACCGGCGTCCTGGGGCGTGGTGGTGGTGGGTGGCGCAGCCGGTTCCCCTGCTTCTCTCTCTCAGAAAGGAGTCTCAGGGGGACCCCCGGCAGGTACCTAGGGCTTGGCCCACGCTACGTGAGTTCCACCCCTTTCGAGGGGTCGGACGGGGCGGGCGCGGAGGGCCGCGGTTCAAAGACTGACTCGTCTGCCACGTGGGGCGTGTGGGCAAAGCGCAACCCCGCGCCCGTTTCAACACTCGCAGACGGGGGCGCCTGACCGGTTGGTGAAACCTTTTAAACCT
>NW_027658382.1:12500-20000 GCF_041902795.1 Electrophorus electricus | reverse complement strand
GACGGTGGCGTGGGCAGCAGGGGGCGCTCCTGGCCATGCCCAGCGAGTTTCGTGCGAATCGGACCTGGTCCGGAAGAGATACGAAGGGAAAACTCATTACTCGTCGGGGTGGCACATCCAGGCTCTCGACCCTCCCAAAGCGTCCGACCAGGGTGCACCCTGCCGGGCATGGTTAGCCGCCAGCCCCCTTCCTGGAGGTCTGGTTGGCACGGGGTTTTGATTTTTCGGTTTCATATCTCTGGGCTCCTTGGGAGCAGAAAGTCGGTTGAGGGCCCTTTGGAAAGAGCCGGGGCTGCCGTTTAACGCTGTCCAAGCGGCAGGCGAAGCGCACCCACCGTTTTTACGCTATGATTTTTTAAAACCGCCGGGGCGGCAAACACAGGGCCGGTCGGGTTTGAAGACGAATATCTCTTCGGCCCTTGGGAGGAGAGAAGCAGCGCGGGTCACCTTTGAACGCGCTCGCTGCCAGGAACGTCTGGCGTAAAAGTTTCGTGGGAATCGGACGTTCCTAGGCTGAGAAGCGAGCGCCCGCCCTCGGGCGGTCGGGGGCCCCTTTCTCATTCCCCGTCTGGGCTAAAAATACGAGGTCGGACCCGATGGACTCGGGAGACTGGAGAGTACCAGGGAGACCCTGGAAGCAGGCGACCCGACCCACGCTTCGCTGTCTCCTCGGCCCTCGGGAGTAGAAGCGCGGGGACGGTGGCGTGGGCAGCAGGGGGCGCTCCTGGCCATGCCCAGCGAGTTTCGTGCGAATCGGACCTGGTCCGGAAGAGATACGAAGGGAAAACTCATTACTCGTCGGGGTGGCACATCCAGGCTCTCGACCCTCCCAAAGCGTCCGACCAGGGTGCACCCTGCCGGGCATGGTTAGCCGCCAGCCCCCTTCCTGGAGGTCTGGTTGGCACGGGGTTTTGATTTATCGGTTTCATATCTCTGGGCTCCTTGGGAGCAGAAAGTCGGTTGAGGGCCCTTTGGAAAGAGCCGGGGCTGCCGTTTAACGCTGTCCAAGCGGCAGGCGAAGCGCACCCACCGTTTTTACGCTATGATTTTTTAAAACCGCCGGGGCGGCAAACACAGGGCCGGTCGGGTTTGAAGACGAATATCTCTTCGGCCCTTGGGAGGAGAGAAGCAGCGCGGGTCACCTTTGAACGCGCTCGCTGCCAGGAACGTCTGGCGTAAAAGTTTCGGGAATCGGACGTTCCTAGGCTGAGAAGCGAGCGCGCCGCCCTCGGGCGGTCGGGGGCCCCCTTTCTCATTCCCCGTCTGGGCTAAAAATACGAGGTCGGACCCGATGGACTCGGGAACTGGAGAGTACCAGGGAGACCCTGGAAGCAGGCGACCCGACCCAACGCTTCGCTGTCTCCTCGGCCCTCGGGAGTAGAAGCGCGGGGACGGTGGCGTGGGCAGCAGGGGGCGCTCCTGGCCATGCCCAGCGAGTTTCGTGCGAATCGGACCTGGTCCGGAAGAGATACGAAGGGAAAACTCATTACTCGTCGGGGTGGCACATCCAGGCTCTCGACCCTCCCAAAGTGTCCGACCAGGGTGCACCCTGCCGGGCTAAGAGAACAGCCAGGTGAACCCTGGAGGTTCCGAACTCCAGACCCCTGGACCCGACGGCTCAGTCCGCCTCAGGTGCACTACAGAGGTCCTCGGGCTGTCCCTGAGTGCATTAAAACGGAAATCAGAATTACTCCCCCGGGTGGCACTTCCAGGCTCTCGACCCTCCCAAAGTGTCCGACCAGGGTGCACCCTGCTGGGCATGGTTAGCCGCCAGCCCCCTTCCTGGAGGTCTGGTTGGCACGGGGTTTTGCAAATAAGGTCCCGTCGGGTATTGGGAGAGCAAAGAGAATCAATGGGGTCCAAGCACTAAATTCATCCAGTGGCGTTCTCTGGAAGCCCAAGGGGAGTCCGAGGGGTGTTCGGCCGGCAAGGGGGAGCTCTCCCTCGGACACATGATCAAACGCCTGTCCCCTACCGGAAAGTGGTGTGCTCTGGATGCCCCCCCCCCCCCCCCCCATCCCCCGAGGGGGGTGCTTATCCCGCGAGGGGAGCCCTCCTCGGGTTAAGTGAACCATCATGCCGATTCCCCTATGGAAGTGGGCACATCCAGGCACACAGTCTGCTTTGCTCTCCCCGACCCGAGTGCGTCTGTTGGGCTGAGTGTACGCCCAGGCAACTGGATCCAATGGCTCAGTCCGCCGCAGCGTGCTTCGACGATGGGTCGTACAGCCATGCCACCAGGGTGGGCGTGTTTGTAAATGTACCAGTGGATTCTCGTCGGCCTGCCACATCCATGGTATCGACCCACCAGGCCTGTCCGACCAGGGGTTGACCCTGGACGGGCCAGGGTCTGTGGTTTGGCCCTTGTCCTAGATGAAATCGGGCACGGGTTTTCTGGCCAGGTACCATCGGGTTACTGGGAGAGCGGCTTCGGTCTCCAGGTGAGACCAATGGTGAAGCAGCACGAGGCAATGGAGAGCATGCAAAGCGATGGGGAAGCCATGCACGGCAATGGCCACGAAAAAAAAAAAAAATCACCACGGAAGGAACGTGAAGAACAAGGAGGAGTGTAGTGACACTGCCCAAAGCTGCCCGGTGTTGCAGGGGTCTATTGGTGTGTTGCTTCCTTGTTTGGTAGAGTGGAGTACCAGACCCGCCAGGGGTAGGCAAACCATTCCCCCTACGGTAAGTGAGGAGCCAGCCATTTGACGAGCGGGTGTCCACGTGTACGGGTGCGAGCGCTATCCCCCACACGGGGTTAGGCCACGGCCTTAGGTGGACCGTCTGCCGACCAGCCCCGGCTGATCCAGAACTTCTGATGTGGAGAGCGGTTTTGACAGATCCTCCTGGTTCTAGCGGGTCAAGCCTCTGATGGGGGGTGGGGGTTATTTGTAACCCATCCCAAACTCTCTGGGGGAGACTCAGACGGCAGTCTGTCTACTCAGTTGTCTATACTGGTGTCTGTGGTTTGGGAGGAAGGGAGTGCCCTGCTTTGTTGGCCTCCTCTTCAAACCTACCTGGGCCCACGAATCACTCTTCTTGGTTACATCACGAAACGTAGGTTGAGCGAGGCTAGGGGGGAGGGAATTCGACGAGGTCTTTCCCTTGTCCCCCCACCAGCGGCCCACGAAAATCAAAACGGCGTGAAGAGAGGGAACGCCGAAAGCACCTGGAGTCGGCCGTCCGCACCTCCGGAGGAGGTGGACGGGGTACGGTGCGGGCATGACCGGATGGGACAGCTTTGCATCAAGGTGAGAGGTCGGCGTCCGAAGGCCAGAGGGCGGTGCGCGAGCACGTTTACACTGGCCGCGGAAGCTGTCCTGGGTAGCCCTGTATGGCGTCTGGACCTGACGGCGCACGCACTTACAACCCGCTGCTTCCTAGCCCCCGGAAGGGGAGGCGGATGTCACTCGTGGTTCATCCCAGACCACGGTGCAAACTACCTGGTTGATCCTGCCAGTAACATATGCTTGTCTCAAAGATTAAGCCATGCAGGTCTAAGTGCACACGGCCGGTACAGTGAAACTGCGAATGGCTCATTAAATCAGTTATGGTTCCTTTGATCGCTCCACACGTTACTCGGATAACTGTGGTAATTCTAGAGCTAATACATGCAAACGAGCGCTGACCCTTCGGGGGATGCGTGCATTTATCAGACCCAAAACCCATCCGGGGGGCTCGGGCCCCCGGCCGCTTTGGTGACTCTAGATAACCTCGGGCCGATCGCGCGCCCTCCGCGGCGGCGACGTCTCATTCGAATGTCTGCCCTATCAACTTTCGATGGTACCATAGTCGGCTACCATGGTGACCACGGGTAACGGGGAATCAGGGTTCGATTCCGGAGAGGGAGCCTGAGAAACGGCTACCACATCCAAGGAAGGCAGCAGGCGCGCAAATTACCCATTCCCGACACGGGGAGGTAGTGACGAAAAATAACGATACAGGTCTCTTTCGAGGCCCTGTAATCGGAATGAGCGTATCCTAAACCCATGGGTGAGGACCCATTGGAGGGCAAGTCTGGTGCCAGCAGCCGCGGTAATTCCAGCTCCAATAGCGTATATTAAAGTTGCTGCAGTTAAAAAGCTCGTAGTTGGATGTCGGGAGTGGGCTGGCGGTCCGCCGCGAGGCGTGCCACCGCCTGTCTCAGACCCTGTCTCCCGGTGCCCCCCGGATGCCCTTGGCTGGGTGTCCGGACGGGGCTCGGAGCGTTTACTTTGAAAAAATTAGAGTGTTCAAAGCGGGCCCGCTTCTCGCCTGAATACCTGAGCTAGGAATAATGGAATAGGACTCCGGTTCTATTTTGTGGGTTTCCTGAACCAGGGCCATGATTAAGAGGGACGGCCGGGGGCATTCGTATTGCGCCGCTAGAGGTGAAATTCTTGGACCGGCGCAAGACGGACGAAAGCGAAAGCATTTGCCAAGAATGTTTTCATTAATCAAGAACGAAAGTCGGAGGTTCGAAGACGATCAGATACCGTCGTAGTTCCGACCGTAAACTATGCCGACCCGCGATCCGGCGGCGTTATTCCCATGACCCGCCGGGCAGCGTGAGGGAAACCACGAGTCTGTGGGTTCCGGGGGGAGTATGGTTGCAAAGCTGAAACTTAAAGGAATTGACGGAAGGGCACCACCAGGAGTGGAGCCTGCGGCTTAATTTGACTCAACACGGGAAACCTCACCCGGCCCGGACACGGAAAGGATTGACAGATTGATAGCTCTTTCTCGATTCTGTGGGTGGTGGTGCATGGCCGTTCTTAGTTGGTGGAGCGATTTGTCTGGTTAATTCCGATAACGAACGAGACTCCGGCATGCTAAATAGTTACGCGGCCCTCCGCGGTCGGCGTCAAACTTCTTAGAGGGACAAGTGGCGTTCAGCCACGCGAGATGGAGCAATAACAGGTCTGTGATGCCCTTAGATGTCCGGGGCTGCACGCGCGCCACAATGGTTGGATCAGCGTGTGCCTACCCTACACCGAGAGGTGCGGGTAATCCGCTGAACCCCATTCGTGATGGGGACTGGGGATTGCAATTATTCCCCATGAACGAGGAATTCCCAGTAAGCGCGGGTCATAAGCTCGCGTTGATTAAGTCCCTGCCCTTTGTACACACCGCCCGTCGCTACTACCGATCGGATGGTTTAGTGAGGTCCTCGGATCGGCCCCGCCGGGGCTCCTCGCGGGCCTTGGCGGAGCGCCGAGAAGTCGATCAAACTTGACTATCTAGAGGAAGTAAAAGTCGTAACAAGGTTTTCGTAGGTGAACCTGCGAAAGGATCATTAACGGGTAACGCTGTCCGGCGTGCCTCCTCTCCCGACCCCCTCGACTTCGCCGTCCCCCCGCGTCGGGGCCCAGGGTCGAAAGGGTCTTCGGGGTTGCTGTTACACGTGGTCGCTTGCAGGTCAGGCTGGACAGAAGGCATAAAGGAGGAGCCTAGTCCCTCCCACCCCTTCCTCGTCCTCCGCCTCTTCCTCCGCGTCGTCCTTCAGCACCCCCCCCCCGCAGGCCCCGGTATTCTCTGGGTTCCAGCGCGAGAGACGCGTCGTTCAAAAACTCGGCGTCCCCGCTCGTCGGGCGAAGGCCGGTTTCCCCTCACCTTGCCGGCAGGAGAAGCGCCTGCGAGTCGAGCGGGTCGTACGGGTCCGTCCCGCGCCCTCCCTCTCGCTCGCACGGCCGCTGCCTCCGTCCACCGCGAGGGGTTTTCCTATTTTGTTGTCCTTGTCATTCTTCCCCGTCCCCTTGCTCGCTGACGAGCGGACTTTCCGGGGGGGGTTGCGAGCGCTGCTCCTCGTGGGGCAGGCCATGGCCCTTCCTGTGTTCGTCCGCCCACCGGCGTCCTGGGGCGTGGTGGTGGTGGGTGGCGCAGCCGGTTCCCCTGCTTCTCTCTCTCAGAAAGGAGTCTCAGGGGGACCCCCGGCAGGTACCTAGGGCTTGGCCCACGCTACGTGAGTTCCACCCCTTTCGAGGGGTCGGACGGGGCGGGCGCGGAGGGCCGCGGTTCAAAGACTGACTCGTCTGCCACGTGGGGCGTGTGGGCAAAGCGCAACCCCGCGCCCGTTTCAACACTCGCAGACGGGGGCGCCTGACCGGTTGGTGAAACCTTTTAAACCTGTCTTTGTAGTCGTGGTGAAAGACCTAAACTGAGCCTGAAATAAAAGAGTACAACTCTTAGCGGTGGATCACTTGGCTCGTGCGTCGATGAAGAACGCAGCCAGCTGCGAGAACTAATGTGAATTGCAGGACACATTGATCATCGACATTTCGAACGCACATTGCGGCCCCGGGTCCATCCCGGGGCTACGCCTGTCTGAGGGTCGCTATTCCTATCTGTCGGACCTGCCTTCTCAGGCGGGACCGCGGTTGGAGGTTCGTAGGTGGGGGGGTGCCCCCTGGCCTCCGTCTTCCTAAAAGCAGACGGTTCCCGGTCGCTGTCTCGGTGAGATCCGGTCGGTGGGTTCGCTGCGGTTGAGTGCCCGTTCTCCGTGCACAAGCTTCTCCTCCCCCGCTTCGGTTCGTTTCGGTTCGTTTCGGCTCCGCTCCTGGCCTGGCCAGGAACGTGGTCCCCTGCGCCCGAGAAAGAAGCGAGCGTGGCTGCCGGTGGGTTCTCTCCGCTTTGGCTGCCCACGTTTTCGCTTCTTTTCTCACCCCCTGCGCAGGCGGATCACGGAAAGGTGTCTGTTCTGTTCCGTTACGTGCGCGAGCGGAGGGAGGTTGTTGTTACATGCGTTCCCCCCCCCCCCTCCCCCGGTGGGGGGGGTGGGGGGGGTCGGGGTTTCGGGTGGCTCTGCCTCTGGCGTTTTCCTTACGGGCCGACCTGTCCGTGGCACGTCCGTGACGTCCCGACCTGTGTCCTCGTTAGCCCGGGTGAAAAGGGACTCGTCCCCTAACCCGGCGGTGTTCACGCTTCTGGGCAACCCTCCAGAGCGAACTCGGGAGCGACCTCAGATCAGACGAGACAACCCGCTGAATTTAAGCATATTACTAAGCGGAGGAAAAGAAACTAACAAGGATTCCCTCAGTAGCCGGCGAGCGAAGAGGGAAGAGCCCAGCGCTGAATCCCCCGTCCGGGTGCGGGCGAGGGGAATTGTGGCGTATGGAAGTCTGTTTTTCTTCCTGGCGCGGGCCGGGGGGCCTGAGTCCTTCTGATGGAGGCTCAGCCCGTGGACGGTGTGAGGCCGGTAAATGGCCCCAGCCCCGCCAGGGTAGCGGTCTTCTCGGAGTCGGGTTGCTTGGGAATGCAGCCCAAAGTGGGTGGTAAACTCCAATCTAAGGCTAAATACCGGCACGAGACCGATAGCGAACAAGTACCGTAAGGGAAAGTTGAAAAGAACTTTGAAGAGAGAGTTCAACAGGGCGTGAAACCGTTAAGAGGTAAACGGGTGGGGTCCGCACAGTCTGCCCGGGGGATTCAACCCGGCGGTGAGGCCGTCCCTGTCGCGCGAGTGTGCTCCGCTTCCAAACCCCCGGCGTTCCCCCTTCGGGGGGTCGCGTCGGGGGCGGCGGG